>NC_092765.1:83919604-84220698 GCF_047496795.1 Chiloscyllium punctatum
ATTCCAGACAAATCTGTCATGAGAGATATTTAACGATTCCATCTATTACAATAGACTCCTGTCTCAATTTGATTCCACTAAGTATGAACTAGATATTTTAACGCCATGTCCCAAACAGTTATTGTCACTACCCTGTCATAATAAGACTTAACAGAGAAACTATCTTTATTAATTGTGTTATTTCATCTCACCACAGTGAGCTTTCAGCTGTAACCTCACTCCGCTAATTGGTGTAAGAATATTCCATACTTCTTATCCCATCTTGCCTTCCACAGACCACAGATTGCCAGTGGTCTTCATGCTTTAACCCTTCCCATGCTTTCATGTTCTTTATTTTCCATATTCCCCATTTGAAACTAACTGATCTCACCTAGAGAAAGAAGACAATAGTCTCAGCCTCTCTTGTGCATAATACAAACAATGTAGGTCGCAACATTGAATAAATAATTTCCGGACTCTGCGACTTAAAAGGTTCTTCCTCCATTCGTGGGGTCCCTTGGGCAAAAAAAACTATCCTCCAACAACCAGAACAGGAAAAAAGACCCAAGATCCTTCACAATTTAGGACCCGCACGTTCTTCATTGATGTCCCCATGTGGACATATTCCTTGCACCGTGGCGGCTGTCACATCATAACAATGTGGTGTGGTTCCATCCGAGGAGTACTCACTTCCTGGAGTAGCTGAAATGACCACAAGTTGCCATGTAGTGACATGAACTAAAAAGGATTTAATAAAAGGAAAAGCACAACAAAAGCACAAGCAAAACCGCACCTATCATAAGACCAATCTTAACAAACCATTCTCCCCAATATCCTAATCAGCCAATCAAAAGCCTGATGTCCAAACCAGCATTGTCTTTTACCTCCCATCTTAAATTCTTTAGTTTTTCCATTGCTTCAGTAAAACATTCCCCAGGACTAGTGTTGATAGGTATAAAGGTACAGCAATGTTCCCCAAACGTCGCAAGAACCCCGCCTTTATCTTCCAGTATCCAGTCTCAGGCCTGCCTGTTTTACCTTGTCATTTTAATAGTAGCATCCAACTGTTCTGCCAAGGCCATAAGGGCATCGTCAGTATAATTGATGAATGTCTGCTGGTTGTAGTAAATGTAATTAATCCATTCAGCATTCTTGCTAACCCCTACATCAGGATGAGAGCTCCCCAGCCCGCAGCAATCTCATTGCAGGCCTTCTCGTCATTAAGAATACCTCTTGGCGGTCCTATGCAATCAATCCGAATCGCGGATCAGGGACATACCGTCGCTAAGTTCAGCGCAAGGTTGACTGTGACATCACATCAAGCTGCGTGTGTGACGATAAAACTATCTCGTGTCGGAGCTTTACACGGGCACAGCTGTCACTCCAGTCAGCGGGCAGGGTCGGGTGCAACCCTCGTTTCTTATCACGCAGCCTCGATGTATCTGCCAGTGGGTGTGTTGAGAATTTGAAACAGCCCCAAATGTGCTGTACTCCTCGAGTTCAATCGTATTCCCTCAAAGACCCTTAAAAGAGCCTGCTGGTGTGGAACCATTTCGCTTAAAGCTTTCCAAAACCAACCCTTCCCGTATTCTGAAAGCCTCCACAGGGAACGTGTAATTCGTCTTACTAGTGGCCCACGGAGTACTAAAGCCCACACCACCATAAGAGTTGCTGCCTGCCCACATCATCCTGCTGGTAGAACATAGAGGCCTGAAGTAAGAGTTACCAAAATGGGCAAAGGAATTGCCTGTAAGTTGATGAATCATCCGGATTAAGAAGTCGTCTAAAGTGCTGCAAACACCATTGAGGACAGTTGATCGAGTTTTTAGGCATAGGGACAACATAGTATGAGGGGGTTGCCTTTGTACAACAGAAGCAGTCCTGTCTAGCCACCATTACAGCCGTATAATTTGCCCCTTAATACTAGTAATTGTCACGGGCGTGTGCCCATGTTCGGGAAGCAAGGCCTGTACTTATATGCCCTTCTTCAGGAATGAGGAGGGTGTGCCAAGCAGGCTAAGATAAAAGGAAGGGAGGAGAGACTAGGGGGAGGTGCGTTGGGAATGCGATAGGTGGAATGAGGTTAAGGTGAGGGTAATAGGCCGGAAAAGGGGTGGGGGCGGAGACGTCGGGAAGAAGATTGCAAGTCAAGAAGGCAGTGCTGAGTCCTAGGGTTGGACCTGATATGAGGTGGGGGGAAATGACAAATCTGGAGAAATCTGAATTTATCCCTTGTGGTTGAAGGGTTCCTAGGCGGAGGATGAGGCGCACTTCCTCCAGGCGTCGTGTTGCCATGGTCCGGCGATGGAGGAGGCCAAGGAACTACATGTCCTTGGCGGAGTGGGATGGGAAGTTGAAGTGTTCAGCCACGGGGCGGTTGGGTTGGTTTGTGCGGGTGTCACAGAGGTGTTCTCTGAAACGTTCCACAAGTAGGCGGTTGTCTCCCCAATGTATAGGTGGCCACATCGGGTGCAGCGGATGCAGTAAATGATGTGTGTGGAAGTGCAGGTGAATTTGTGACGGATATGGAAGGATCCTTTGGGGCCTTGGAGGGAAGTGAAGGGGAGGTGTGGGTGCAAGTTTTGTATTTCTTGCGGTTGGAGGGGAAGGTTCCAGGAGTGGCGGTTGGGTTGATGGGGGGTGTGGACCTGACGAGGGAATCGCAGAGGGAATGGTCTTTCCGGAACGCTGGTAGGGGAGGGGAGGGAAATATATCCTTGGTGGTGGGGTCTGTTTGGAGGTGGCGGAAATGGCTGAGGATGACACGTTGTATATGGAGGTTGGTGGGGTGGTAGGTGAGGACCAGTGGGGTTCTGTCCTGCTAGCGATTTGGAGAGCGGGGTTGAAGGGCAGAGGAGCGGGGAGTTGAGGAGATGCGGTGGAGAGCATCGTCAACCATGTCTGATGGGAAATTGCGGTCTTTGAAGAAGGAGGCCATTTGGGTTGTTTGGTATTGGCATTGATCATCCTGGGAGCAGATGCGGCGGGGGCGAAGAAATTGGTACGATGCTGAAGAGCTTCAGGTCAGAAGAGATGACCTGGGGGGTGCACTGAGAGAGGGACTCACTGAGATCCTGATAGAGGGCGGAAGAGTGCTGCTTCAAGGAAGGCATCCTTGCAAGAGGGTTTGCAGTAGGTTAAAATCAACTAGGAGAAAGTGGGGACTGCAGATGCTGGAGAGCAGAGCTGAAAAATGTGTTGCTGGAAAAATGCAGCAGGTCAGGCAGCATCAAAGGAGCAGAATAATCGACGTTTCGGGCATAAGCCCTTCTTCGGGAATGAGGAGGGTGTGCCAAGCAGGCTAAGGTAAGATGTAGGGAGCAGGGACGATGGGAATGCGGTAGGTGAACGGAGGTTAAGGTGAGTGTGATAGGCCGGAGAGGGGGTGGAGGCGGAGACAGCCAAGATTTTATCCACACCACTACTTTTGTTATATCACGACAGGCCCTTATCTTACTCAGTAATCTCCTGTGTGACGCCTTCCCAAAGGCCTTCTTGAAGTCTAGTGGAATAACATCCATTGGCTGTCCTTGGTTTAGCCAGCTCAATATTTTCTCAAACGTTTCGAGCAGATTTGTCAGGCATGACCTTGCCTTGATGAAACCATCTTGTCTTTGCCCTATTTTTTCAAACAGTTCCAAGTATTCTGAAATCTCATCCTTCACAATGGATTCCAGGATCTTACCCGTGACCAAGGTTAAGTTAATCACTGAGTTTTTTTAAATATCTTTTTCCGTACTCACTTGTTAAAAAAGGGGTGATACGTTAGTGATTTTTTTTAGTGCTCTAGGATCCTTCCTATCTCTAGCAATTGTTGAAAGATCACCATTATCGCGCCTCCAATACATCTTCAGCTATCTCCCTTACAAAACCAGAATGTACACAATCTGGTCCAGGTTGCTTATTCAACTTCAGGCCATACAGATTTTATTAACACCTTCCCCCTGGCGGTGGTCATCATATTCAGCTCTGCACCCTCACTCTCTTGAATTACTCGTGCCTTCGACCGTGAAGGCTGACACAAAGTAATTATTCAGTTCTTCGGCCATTTTCTTGTTCCACTATTAAATCTCTCCAATGTCATTTTCTAACGGTCCAATATTCGCTTTTGCCTCTCTCTTTTACTTTATATATCTAAATAAACTCTTACAGTCTCCTTTATCTTCGTGGCTCGCTTACCCCATATTCAATCTTCTCCCTCTGTATTTATTTTTTGTTGCCCTATGCTGGTCTTTCCAATTTTCTCAATTCTCAGGTTTCCCACTGCTCTTAGCCACATGATCTGCTTTCTGTTTTGCTTTTATGCTATATCTGACTTCCATAGTCATATATGATTGCATCACCTTCCCTGTCCCATGCCTGTATTTCATCGGGATGAATCTCTGCAGCGTGTCCTGAGGTACTCCAAGAATCTTCTGCCATTACTGTTCCACAGTCTTTCTTTGCTGAGCCCTTTCCCAGTCAATTCTACCCAGCTCCTCCCTCATGACTCTGTAATTGTCTTTATTCAGTTGTAATATCTTTACCACTGATTCTACCTTCACACTCTCAAATTTCAAAATAATTTCAATCATATTATGGTAACTGTCTCGTCAGGTTTCCTTGACCTTATGTTCCTTACCTTGTCTGTCTGCATATCCTTCGCCAAAATAGCCATCTCGTACACATTCCACTAATTCGTTTTCTTGCGAATCACAAGCAAACTGATTTTCCCAGTCCACCTGCATATTGAATTCCCACATGATCAGTGTAACTTTGACTTCCTCACAGATCTTTCGAGTTCCTGGTGTATCTTGCACCCAAGATCCTAACTACTGTTTGGAGACCTGTACATAACACCAAATTTATTTTATTTTTTCCTTTTTGATTTCTCCATGCTACTGCCATGGAAATGAAATCTAGTCGACTCAACTGTTAACAAGAACAAAAAAAAGAGCTTTATTCAGATTTTGAATAACGGACCCAATACATTCGGCAAGATGTTTCATGTAAGGGGCACCTGAGCGTAATTCAGGTACAGTTCTTATACAGTTATTATTATGCTGTCAAGGGCAAAGACTGGGAAATTTTAAGTTGTTATTTTCTCATCCCAAGGCCGTGGACATAACTGTTCTTATGCTTTCCTCAGCTTTCACTGAAATCGAATGTGGCAAGGTCAAATTGAACGTTTACAAAGTTCAAACAAAGACAAGCTGTCTCCTGGCTGCGGAAATCAGCACAGCATTAAATTTAGAAAAGCATTCTCTTTCAGATGTCACAGTGAATGTTAAATTTGTTCATATTGCATTACATTTCCCACTTTCTTTCATTTTATGACAACAAGGAGAACTCCAGCAACAAAAATAACTAGAGTCAGATTAGCTATATATCTAAAAACGCTTAGGAAACACCAGGCATTTCCTCAGACACCACCGACCTGTAAGACAGCTTTGTGGTGGTATCATCACTTGTTCTAGTGTGCCTTGTATACAGCTCATGTTCACACGTCACACTCGTCAACGTCACGGCAGGGTGTAATCCCCGCAATTGGATTTTCCTGCCAATGGGCCACTGATAATTTCACCATTTGTATCCTACTGCCTTCATAAGCAAGTGGTGCAGACCGGTACACAAGCGGGGTCCTATACAAAGCACCATGAATAAGATCAGTCCTACAAGTAATAGGACATGTGGAATTCAATACCCCATCCTCATTAAAGGGAGGTGAGCCATCGGAACCAGAAGTCATCTGCTGGGGGAGCTGTTCGTATCACTGCCTACATATTATTTATTATAGCAATGATATTTTGGGACTCATCAGGAATATTAAAACAGCATGAGGCACCTAAAATTTTGCATACACCTCCACTCTCAACCGTCAGTATGTCTAGCACTAATCTATTTTGTAATCACTGCTTCCTTAATCGCCGTTTCCTCAGTGTTAATGAGGAGTAGGCCTTCCTCCATTTCATTAGCGTGCAGTAATACACTAAATGCGAGGCCATTATTCTTGTTTATAATCACTGTTGTCCCTGCTCCCAAGAGAATGGAGCGCCCAATTTTCATTCATGGTGAGGTCCGGGTGTCTGCGAGTGTGTACCCATTCCAACGCCATGCTACTGGCCCTTGGGACGAACATTGTTGTGGCAGTGGACAGTACCGCGGGGTAAATGCATCCCTTCCATCCCGGGAAGTTGAAGGCACCATTCTCTCCACAGGCTCATATTATAACCACCATCATTGTGTGATTATTGATAAAGGAATAAGCAATAGTTATGATCGTACAATTTGCATAAGTTGATGAACAAGAGTCATTGTTCAAATACAGTGTCTTAGTACACGGGGTGATCGGAAATGGAGTCTCCCCTGATTTGTGCAAATACACGTTTCTCACCTGCCTTCCACTATATGGAAATCTGTGGTCGGGAGCGTGGCAGCTTTGGGACTGCAGTTAGCCTTAAGTTCTGGAGGTGACACGAGATTTGCCCTAATTGTTTCCAGGGTAGTCACCGCCCGCATAAGCAGACAGCTAACATTTTTCACCAGGCTCTCTGTGATTGGTTCGGCAGTTCACCGTTGGGCGATGTGCAAACATATCCAACAAGGATAGCCAAAGCCTAATCTCCGGTGTAATATTAGGGCCAAAGCACATGCTCTGTTCCCTCAACATCTAGCAAAGGCCCGACGCACCTCCCACCGTCCTGGCGTTGCATTTACGCCATTTATCACTTGCAGGGGTCAACCCCACTACTGTGTTAGACTCGCTGTAGTGCCCTGGTCGACTACCTTCAGGTTCAGGCATGACATTAATGCCCTCTGCCCTGCTTGGCGTTGGATCCATGACCTGGTTTGATTGGCTGCCAAGCCCCAGTGCTACTATCTTCTGTAGGACCTTCTGCACTGAATCTCCGAGGGTGTTGGGGGGGGGGGGGTGTGGCTGAGCGACTGTACCACTATATTCACCTGCCAATAGATGTCGGAGAAGGGTTTATCGATTCCAGACCACCAGACTCCCCTATTGCTCTTCTGAGACTTGGATGTTATCACCCGTGCCCTGGCAACTCCTAACTTGATCATAGAATATCCATTTCCTGTGTCAGGTGTTCCTTTGGCTGTGGTGGCTACTACTAAGTGCCAGCAATTGGCGCAGCAAGGATCCCTGCATAAATATTTATTGTCCCATTTATAGGGGTCCTGGTTTAGAAACGGTCCAATGTGAAGGTCCCTTTATCAATGTGAAGGTCCCTTTATCAAACGATTAAGATGACCGTTTGTGACTGCATCCCAAATGCCGTTCCCTTAAGACAATTCCTATCAGGGCGCTTACTAACAGTGTGAGATGTCCCCTCAGGCCCAGCGATACGCTTGCAATGGCTGACGCATATCCACGTGGCTCTTTCGGCGATCTCAACAGCTGTCTGTGTTGTAAGGAGCACTTGAAACTGTGCCAGCCCCCTCTTCACATTGCAGTTTTTCCTCCTGAAGTCTTTCACCACTATCCAGTCTTCAGGTTCAAGATTATGCAGTATCCCTTCGGCGAGTTGGAGTCGTGCTGCTTTCACTTGATTCTGTATTTGAGACCAAAGTGCAGAGAGTTGTATACAGTAAAACAACATTTTACCCTCATAGTGGTCTGTTATCTGTCTTACCTTAGGTGTTGGTCCAATTCCTGTGTTGGGTGGTCGACTAAACAAAATCTCAAATGTGCTAAGATGAGCTCTTCCTTTCCTCCTGGATCTCCATGTACTTTAGGACAATCAGAAGTATCTACGTCCACGTCACCCCTAGTTCCTCAAAACATTTTGTCAATTTATTTTTAGGGTAGCATTTTCTCTTTCCACTGACCCACCGCTCGCTGAGTGGTAGGCACAGTGTTGTCTTATGTTTATTCCCAAGTGATCACTGATCTGGTGTAATGCATTACTGATAAATGGTGTCCATTGTCACAACTAAACCTTTCAGGGTTGCCCCATCTAATAATTATCTCAGTTTGCAAAGTGTTGGCTACTGTACTGGCACCCTTTTAGACGTGGGGAACGCTTCCACCCATTTGGAAAACGTATCAACTTTTACCAGACAATACTTTACTGGGCGTTAGTTCAATAAAATCCATCTGTAAAAGTTCAAATGTTTTTTGGGGTTGGGGGTGTGCTCCCTGACTCGTCTGTATTCCGCTCCCCACGTTATTAGTGGCGCAGATAACACAAAGATCACAATATTTCTGGGAGTAATGTGTAAGTCCAACAGTGCCATAATACTGTCATACATCTTCCCCCCCCCACCCCGCCCCTTTTGACACACGGTCCCATTGTTGGGGTACAAATGTTTGTCACACACATGTCAATCTGATCACGTGGCATCTGCTGGGTTGCTAAGTCTGCCCTAGCATAGCCTTGAGAAATACAAACATTATTTTCTGTGTGGGCTTCACATTTACACACAGCGATTTATTTAGTCAATAGGACAACTTCCAGGAGGTCAGAAATAAGGCCACGGTGTGTGATAAGCTTTTTGGTAGATGTCAAGAAGCCCCTGTGTTTCCACAGGGTTCCAAAATCATGTATAACCCTGAATGCGCATCTGCTATCGGTGTAAATATTCACTGTGTTTCCCTCAGCCAATTTACAGGCCTCAGTCAAGGCAATCAGCTCCGCTGCTTGTGCTGACAGAGACTCTCAGGTGCACAGTGAAAATGACAAAGGGAGCATCGTCATTTGGTAAGAGATGGAAACACCAGATGAGGACGGAGTGATCCGGTTTGACTATCTTGTCGGTAGTCACTGCCGCATACTCAACACAATTCTGGCCTGTCTCCTTGCTCCTGAATGCTGACCCATCCACGAAAAATCTCCATATCTGGATTCTAAAGTGGTGAATCCTGCAAATCTGGTCGAGGGCTGCAAATCTCATTAGTTACAGCGACACAATCATGTGGGTCTCCGTCTCCTTCTGTGTGGAGAAGGCTAGCAGGGTTAAGGATTATCTCTCCAGCCTTTAGGACAGATTACAAAACTGGAGTAATCCGTTATATGGCTCGGGTTTTAATTATTATTGTGCTCTGCAAGAATGATCCTCAGATCTCGGAGTTATCCTTATGAATTATCAGCCGCGTTTGAGCCCCATATCATGTTTGCCTTTTGCCGACAACTGAGTAGAGACCGTTTTAAATTTTGGATCCGAGATTTCTTTCTTATGAAAATGCCAGGCTACCCCCCTCCAAAGCTTTTCAGGACCAGCCGGGGTTACCTGGACTGTCCTATCAGCTTGAGGTAGCCAATTAACTTTATTCTTATATGTTCACAAATCTGCATTGAACCAGATATCCAAATCGTCCCTGAAGACCCAATCTTTCGTTCTTTGTGCACATAGACCCAATTCCTGACACGTGTCACTCAGTGCCTTCGCCAGTGACACGTGGGGAGTGGAGCCTTCCACATTAAGAAGACAGTGTCTGCTTGTTGTTACAGATACCTTAGATAAGTTCACACTGACTCCACATCTGTGATCATTTTAATAAAATCGCACAATCGGGGTGCAGAAAATCTCCCTTGTATCACGACTCCTGATGCACCCATTGAGTTCAGGAACCTTCCACTCATCTTTATTCACGTTGACTCTCTGAACTGGCTTGATTTCAGGACAAAATATGCTGCCCCTGTCGCTACCAAAAAGGTTAATTTTACCTTCCACATATAACATAGAGGTAGGCATCGACGTATATGCATCACTGATATACTTCGCAATCTCAGAGCTTAACATAGAGGTGGGAAATGTCTCAGTGCCAGTATGGTTAGTAGAAAAGATTACCATAAGCGAGTCTTCCTTGTTAAGCATAAAGGAAAGAGGCTTACCTGTACCTTGTGGGCTGCTTACCTCCACCTCAACCTTCCCGTCTGAGTCACCCTGCCACTCAGGCTCCGGGCTGATTGAAGCTGTCTATGCCGGCACTGCCTTGCCCAGTTGTCCATTTATCCGCAAACAACTCAACCGCCAGATATGCCTCTGGTAGCGCCTCTCCTGCGACCTCCAGCTCAGCCTCTGTCTCTTCCTGTAGCACCTTCCTCCAACGGCTGGGTGACCATTTGCATCATAGTAATGAGCTTTATGTGCTTGTTGTTCCATCTTGAGTTTCCACTTATTCTTCTCGTGGGTAAGCAACTTTTCAGCATGCATTGCATGTTGTTCTATCAAATTCAGCTTTCCGGTGTCCCAGGTAATACAAGTGTCTTCTACCTTTTTAGCTATTTTGTCATTCATTCCATTGATGAAGCTGTTCCTGAGGTGTGCCTCATACAGCGTGATTTCTGCAGCCGTTATGTCGTCGGGTAGTCTCAGTCCACTGTGGCCGTTATGGACTTTAGTGAGGAGCGGAAGGTACTGGGACACAGTTTCACCTTCTTGTTGTTTGCACATTGCAATTTTGGTCATGTCCATTTGCACTGGGAATGCCTCCTGACGGGCGGCCTCAACAAAAGCATCAAAGCTTGGGGTCGGCTGCCGTGGCATGGACATTTATGACTGGCTATTTATACTTAATTTTGGTGACATTGGCGCCCAGGTGTCATCTCAGGAGACATCTGATTCCATGTGACATGGGACAGAACTCAGTACAGAACTTTGTCACGTCTTCAGCGAACATATTACCTCCAACATCGCGTGGGTCAGGAAATTACCCATAGGCACTTTCCAGATCCTTCATGGTCCATGGCCTGTGGACCACCACTGGATACCGTTCTGGACCTGCAGCATCAACCATTGGAGCTTGCAGAACTACCTGGCTAGACGATCGTACACCACTACTCTCACCGTCTGACTCGTCATCCGTTGGGGGCAATCGCGAGCAGGCCCGGGATCCTTTTCCATCTTGGAGTGGCGGCCCTTCTTTTGAGCTTCTTGTTTCAGTTGATTCGTGGTACGACGTGTTACCGCTGATTCAGCAGACCTTGAGGTGGCGCCGCTGACTAGGAACCTTCGCCAGGTAGATCTCGTAGGGGAGCAGTAGGAATTGGAGGGCAGTCATCTAGGTCAGAATCTGAAACAGACTTAAGACACTGCACAGCTCCGTTCGGTTGTTTTCTGAGCGTGTCTCCATGTGTGCTAGTGTTTGTACATGCATATAATCTACCTTTGACATGAGATATCCTTTCTCTTATATCTGCCTCAGCCTTCCACATGTTATAAGCACTCCAATTCACAGGTTCTATTTTCCCTTCCATTTCTCCTTCTCTCTCTTCTTCAACCTCAACCTCAATATTTCCAACTGTCTTTTAATAAAACATCCTCCCTCTGGAAAAGCAAATTCATTGACCCACAATTCTAACTGCTTTACAGACTCTGTTCCGTAATTATTTCACATGTATTTTAGCTTTGGTTGGCCATTCCAAGTCCTCGGTGGACCCTCTTTTTGTTTGCTCTTGCCAGAGCCCATTTTTAGCGTAATAAAAAGCGTTCAGCTCTCTCTCTCGCACGCAGTATCATATTTCTGCTTTGATTTGCTTTGCTACCTCCGCAGATCCCCTCTCGCCTTTGGCGCGTCCGCCTCAATGCCTTTGTTTTCGTAAACCAAGAAACCAAGTACCCGGTACATCTTTGGCGAGTTGAACTCAGCCAGTTGTGACTCCAAGTCTAAAACCACACTTAAAATCACTGTATCTTAAGCACTCCAGAGACGGCAATCCTTTCCCTTGAGTTTAGCTCAAATGTCACGCGAGAGTTTACTGAACCCTTTACTGGATTCACTTATTCTCTTAGAATGAGTCTCTATGTGCGATTACTTAAGGCACGACTCGTAGCCCGAAATTATTCGATTCGAACCCCGGCGCTAGGGTTATACACAGATTCCCAGTCCTCTCACACAAAGGGACTAATTCAGCGCTCGAGTGATAGACCTTCAAGGCGCTGGTGCCTGCGCCTCTTGGGGTTCTTCAGAATCCCACCCAGTCGCGGGGTGCCAGGACTGGCCCCTAAGTTTACTGTCGTGGAAATTAAATCGACTCGACTCAACTGTTAGCACGAGCAAACAAACGAGTTCTCTTCAGGTTCTGCAGAACCGACCGAATACATTCAGTCAGATGCCTCATGTAAGGGGCACCTGAGCATATTTCAGATACTCTTGAAGACAGGGAAAAATTAAGTTGTTATTCTCTCATCCACTGGTCGTGGACAGAACGGTTCCTATGCTTTCCTCAAATTTCGCTGAATTCGATGGTGGCAATGTCAAACTGAATGTTTACAAACTTCAAACAAAGACAAGCTGTCTCCTGGCTGCAGAACTCAGCACAGCATTAAATTTAGAAAAACATTCACTTTCAGATTTCACAGTAAATGTTAAATTTGCTAATTTTCCATTAAACTACCGACACAGCTTCTACACCATCTGACCTTACTTCATTTCTTATTATTGATTCAATTTCATTTCTTACCAATAAGACAACCCTATTCCTCTGCCCACTTGCCTATCTTTTCGATAGGATGAGTATCCTTGAATATTCATCCCTCAATCCTGATCCTTTTGCAGCGATGTCTCCATGATGGCCACCATGTTGTATCTGCCAGTTTGTGTTCGTGTCACAAGCTCATTTACGTTATTCCTGACACGGCATACATTCAGATAGAACACTTCCGTCCTGTATTAACTGTCCCTTTTATCATTGTCATTTGTTTGTCCTTGAAGTTTGATTGCTAACACTTTCCATTGACTCTGTGTCTGTGTTGGAGATTTTAATAACTTCTGCTGAGTTCTTCAGAAGCTTAAAGTCCTATTTATAACCCTAGTTATACGATTTGTTAAGACTCTGGTTCCAACATGGTTCAGATGAAGTCTGTCCCATTGGAACAGTTCCCGTCTCCCACAGTGTTGATGTCAATGTCCCATGATTCAAAACCATTTCTCCCACACCAATATTTGAGTCATACATTTACCTGCTGACCCTGTGCCAATTAGCTCATGGCTCAGTCGGTAATCCAGAGATTATTTACTTTTTGGGTTTGCTTTCTAATTTAGCTCCTAGCTGTGCATATCACTAAGCACAACCTCTGCCCTAGTTTTGTCTCTGTCGTTGGTACCTACACAGACCACGACCACTGGCTCATTCCCCTCTTACTCCAAGTTCCTCTGCAGCCCAATTGAGATATCACAATGCGAGCACCAGGTAGGCACCACAATCTTCACGACTCCCAATCCCGGACACAGAGAACAGTGTCTATGCCTCTGACTATACTATCCCCAGATGCAACAACATGTCTCTTCTCCTCTCCCCACCCCAAAAGGTTCCCTAAAGTCGGTGCTGGGGCCCCTTGGCTCATCTTCGCTGCAGTGCCCATTCTCATCCACGCAGGGAACAAGACTTTTGAACCTGATTGACACGGACAATGGCTGAGATTCCTGAAACTACCTCCTGGATCCCTCTACTGCCTCACTCATAGTTACACACTCCTCTCTCCCTGACCACTAGCTGAAGTTGAGTTAGTTGATTCCCTATACACCTCCATCCCCCGTCACGAAGGCCTCAAAGCCCTCCGATTCTTCCTTTCCTGCCGAACCAAACTGTTCCCTTCCATTGACACCCTCACACAGAAGATGGAAAATTACGGAGCGGTTAGCCTACCCTTGGTTTAGGGAATCCATCGTGAAGGATGAGATTTCTGAATATGGAGGTGTTTGATAAAATAGGAAAAAGCATGGTTTCATGAAGGGGAGGTCATGGCTGATAAACCTGCTAGAATTCTCTGATGAAGTAACGTGCAGATAAGACCAAGAAGAACCATTGATGTTATCTAGCTGCACCTAAAGAATCCTTTGACAAGGTGCCGAAATTAGGCTATAGAGAAAGATAAGGGCCCATGGTGTTAGAGGCAAGAAGCATGGCTGTCTGACATTAAGCAGAGAGTTGGAATAGAAGGGTTGTTCTCAGGATGGCAGCCAGAGACAAATGGTGTTCCAAAAGACTCAGCGTTGGGACTACACCGTTACACTTTATGCATTAATGATCTAAATGAAGGAACTGTGGGCAATCTGTCTAAATTTTCAGGCAGTACGAAGATAGATCGAGGGGCAGGTAGCATTAAAGATGTTGTTTGGCGGCAGTAGGTTCCTCTCGCACATCTCCTCAATTTCCCGCACTTCCACCTTTGAACACCACCCTTCCAACCACAACAAGGATTTGAACACCACCTACCAACCACAGGATAAAACCCATAATCCACCGCAATTTCCGCCAACAGTCAGACCGCATCAGCAGAGATATATTTCCCTCCCTACCCCATCAGCTTTCTGCAGAGACTATTCAATCCACGACTCCATCCTTCAGTCCATGCCATCCACCAAACCACATTCCACTCCTGGCATCTTACCTTACTGCAAAAGATATAGAACCGATGACAACACTTTCCCCTCACCTCCATCCAAGGCCCCAAATGATCCTTCCACATCAGGCAGACAACAGCCTGTGCATCCAAACACCTCATCTACTCTGAACGTTGCTCGAGGTTTCCCCTATATTGAGGAGACAGGGCATCAACTTGCGGAACAGATCAGGGAACATCTGAGACACTCACGCACAACAACCCCATTGCCCTGTGGCTGAACACTACCACTTCCCCTCCCACTCCTCCAAGGATATGCAAGTTAGTGGCCTCTGCCACGGCCAACTTCTCGCTCCCCGACCCCGAGAGGAAAGACAGATGATCTTCCACCTTGGAACCCTCCAACCACACGGTATCAAGGTCAATTTCACCAGTTTCCTCTGCTCCCCACGCTCCACCTTATCCCAGATCTAACCCTCAAACTTAGCACCTCCCACTTGAACTGTCCGACCTGCCCATCTTCCTACCCATCTATCCACTCCACCTTCCACTCACACCTATCACTATCACCATTCACCTGCATCTACCTCTCGTCATCCAAGCTACCTTCCCACCATCCCCACCCACTCCCATTTATCTCTCAGTCCCCATCCTCCCAGCCCCCTCATTCCTGATGAAGGCTTGATGCCCGAAACGTCGAATCTCCTGTGCTTCAGCTGCTGCCTGACTGCCTGTGCTTTTCTAGCATCACACCTTTTGACTCTTATCTCCAGCATCTTCGGTCTTCACTTTCACCTGATGAAGTATTTGCACCGGTTATGAGTCTGAGCAAAGAAATGGCAGATGGAGTAAAACGTGGGAAAGTGTGAGATCATACAGTTTGCCACAAAGAATAGAGGCATGGGCTATTTTCTAAATAGCAAGTCAATTGAGAATCTGAAGTGCAAAAAGACTCGCGGTTTCTAATCCAGGAGTCTCGAAAGACAAATTTACAGGTTGTCAGTGATTAACAAGGCAAATACAATGATGACATTTATTTCAAGAAGGCTTGAATATAAAAAAAAGAAGTACTTCTGAGGCTCTATAAGGTTTTGTTCAGGCTACGTTTGGATTATTGGTCGCAGTTTTGCGTCCCATATCTCAGGAAGTACTGGTCCTGGAGCATTTTAGGAGCAGATACACGAGAATGCTCCCTGAAATGAAAAGCATAAAATATGAGGAAAGTTTGGGGGCTCTGGGTCTACATTTAATTGGGTTCAGAAGGATGTTAGGAAATTTAATAGAAATATGCAGAATACTGAATGACCTGGACAACGTGTATTTTGTGAAGATATTTCCAATGGTAGGAGAGTTTGGGACACGAGGGGACAGAATAAAGAGAAGACATTTTCGAACAGAGTTAAGGAGGAGCCTCTTCAGCCAGAGAGTGGTGAATCTATGGAAGTCACTGCCACAGAAGGCTGTTGAGGCCAGGTCATGGAGTATATTTAGGACTGAAATAGAAAAGCTCTTGATTTTAAAGCAAATCAAGGGGTACGTGTAAAAAGTGGGAGAATGGTGGTGAGAAGCTTTACAGCCATCATTGAATGGTGGTGCAGACTCAATGGGCTGAATGACCAAATTTCTGCTCCAATGTCGTCTGTTTGTATGGTTAATTTGTTTGTTCGCCTCACTTCCCATTGTAGATGTATCCTGGAATTTTATCTTTATATAAGTTATAAAGAGTAATATACTGATGACCGGGCAATATCATGTTCCCGCCAACCAGTCTCATCAGCCATGTCCCCAATTCCCTGTGTGATTTGTATCCTCCCCAATATCATAACCACACTACAATTTAAGACCAGTGATTGGCACTTCATCACAGTTGATTGACATCAATGACGTTAACAGCAGGTTTCTTTACCTGCCATCCCTGATCCACGAATAACCATCTGAATTGTGTTTGTCACGTAATATTTCTCAGTTAACATATCCATGTCATTTGTCTGTTATAACCCATATTGTCATAAGTGCATTTTCGTGGTAGATTATGGACAATAAAAGTTCTCTCCATGTTTTATCGACGTTATAATCACTGATCAGTAATTACAAGCTATACGCTTCGGTTTGTAAACAAAGAAACTTGTTTATGTTCTGACAATACTTTGACAGTACGCCAACATGTAAGGCAGATTGAACGCTATTACACAATCAATCTGCCTCCTCCAGTACTTTTTCCCTCAGTCACCCCCACATATCACATGCCAAATGCATAAATTTCAAACATTCTTTTGAATTTTAATAAAAACCCTATTTAATTTAAAGTAGTTAACTGAACCTACTTGTTCAGTGACTGTGATTAGTGTCAATCTCGATTAATTCTAATTATTCCAGTGCAGTGTTTCCATCGTTTAGTGATAAATGGGCTCAGTCAATGTGTTATCTCATAGTATGAGTGGGAGCATCGCAGACAGCAATAATAGGGATCAGCAGCTCGAGAGAAAGGGGGAGGAGAGATCAGAATCTGAGAACATTCGACTGGAATGTTCCAACAATGCATCAGAATCTGAGAATGATAGTCTGGAATGTTACAGCAATAGACAGGAGTTTATCCCGGTGTCTTTATTATGCATCTTATCCTTGGATATCATAAACATCAAAGATCAAGTATACTTTGGATTATTCAAAGTGTTAACTATCCCATCGTCGCTATCGTTGGGTCCTGGTAAGTTATTCCATTTATCTATTAAACCGAGTTGAACTGAACTCCTGCTCAAGATAGGTAAATTTTGGAAAAGCGGAAGTCTTCAGTTCCAAACAAAACTTCCTTTCTGGATAAATTATAAGTATCAAACAACTATTTTTACATCACTCACTGATATGCGAGAAGGAACCAGACTGTTCCCAACCTTCATAAACCTTTTTGCCCTTCATATATTTGCATCTCCATGTCCTCCCCACTCACCAATCCTGTCCAATACCACCGTCTCGACTCAGTGCAACTTCTGAATAAACCATGATTTGTGCCTTTGTTCAATCTGGATGCAATAGTTACATGTCCCTTCTTACCACATGCCCATCACAAAATAATTACTCTTGAGAATGTTTAACTTGTTCTCTGCAAAAACGGGAAGACAGTTTATGGAGGCCAAATCATTTACTCATAATCAAGCGCCACAGAATAATCGTATTTTGATAACTCATGAGGAAAATTGGTGCAATTTAAAAGAAACCATTATCATTTGTTATAAAAGTCCATCTACTTGCCTCAAGTTGTTTCGGGAAGTCAATGTGTCATCTTTCTCTGGTCAGGTTTCTGTGTGACTTCCGTGATGAAGATGTGGGCGCACTGTACCTTAAAGAAAATTAAGAAGGTAATTACTACCTGGCAGACCCAAATGTTCTGAAAAATGATGAAATGCAACACTTGGTGGAATAACTCAATTAGCTGGTTGCCTGGAGACAAAAACAAATTCAACCAATCAGTTTAAATTACACCCCGAAACGCACAGCTCCAAACAAGTTTGAAATTAACATATTGACAATCTTATAAGACAATGACAGAATCCAATGCTTTCGGTTTGCAAGACCTGGGAATTTGAACAATTGAGAGGAGAACTGCCAAACTATTAGCATGTAAAGATTGCCTGCAAAATAGCTCTCATAAAAGTACCTTTATTAAACAGTAAGTTGAAGCAGAATCCCCAAGAACAAAAAGAAGACAGGAATATGCAGAAGAACTTAAATCTTCCTGGTTTAGAGATAAAATATTTTGTTTTGTGAATCTTAATTAGGACTCAAGTATTGTGGAGCAGGAAGGTAAAAGATAGGTGAGAGGGAGAAGTTGGGAATAGTCGTTGGTTTATATTTCACTTTTATACTTTAAGAAGTAAAGTTGTTAATTTTTACCTTAAATAGGTTTGGACTCGAAATTTATCACAGATTACTGCACAGAATAAATCTTTTCTCTGTTGCTAATTTTAAATTAAGCAGGAGAATGTATCCTGTGTTGTAACACTACAAACCCTCAGCAATGCGTTTTACTCCTAACTGTCCTGTGGGACAGCTCAACCACCCACTCAGTTCAAGATCAGCATAACCTGCTGTCCTGACCAGGGCTGCACACATCCTGTGAGAGAAGAACAAAAGTAAAGATAGTTCCCTTACTCTGTCTTTGTCCCGTATTCCTACAACTCATTTCTATTCAGGTCGGTGATCTTTCCCTGTTTGAGGTGTATTCAATCTCATTGAAATTCTCCCCGGGAGTAATGTACATCTCCATAGTGACCTCTAGTCCCAGGTTTATTGATACGGGTGCACAGACGTCGGGAATTTATAAATTCCATGTCAGTTGTAGTGCGTAGAGAAGGAATTGGCTTTTGTGGCATACGAAAGAAACGGCATTGTCTAAGTGAGTAAAGCAATTATTGTTATCATCCCTGAGGGTATTGTTGAGGCAGTATTTGGGGTATTGAAGATATATTTTCTCTCCAGTTTCACCAAACTAATCCCTGGGATTATGGCACGATGAGGAGTGAGTGAAGATTAATCTGTAGAGCTGTGAGAGACTAAGATGTGATTGCATTAAATCTGAAGGGGGATGGACAATCATGATGTTCTAAACAGACACTGATATGGTGACAAATTCCATGTTTTTCTTCACTCGGGTTACGTGATTCTCGGCAGTTTAACAGCCTCTGAGAACATTCAGCCAACCACCGAAACTCCCCATTTAGATTGAGACAGAGAGAGAGAGGTTCGGGATTTTGATTAAACTCTCCCCACATTAATACATTTCATTTGGTGTGCGATTCTGCACTAAACGTCATGTTATCCACAATCCCAACAGCAGCCACAATACCTTCATTCTAAAAGATTTACCTGTTCCCAGTAGCCTCTGGTCTCCATGGAGAACATGGGTCTCTCTTCTCGGAGATGGAAGATGTCTCCTTGAGACTTGACACAAAACATTTATCTTCCCTCCTCAATGCCAGCAAACCATGTTCAAGTAGCACACGTTCTACATAAATTGAGTCATGATTAATATCGTGGAATCCTCTAATCAATGCATTCTCTGTTTTGTTTATCATGTTGGAATACAAATGAACCCCCTCCCCCCCACCCCCGTTCCTATATCACTGTCTCGAGGAGCTGCATCGCCTCCTCATGGACCATGGAACAGGTTTAAAGGTATGATTGGGCTCTGCCTGTTCCTGCTTTACAGTTCTAGATACTGGCCAGACTCCCTCTGTTCCTGTGGAACAAGCAAGAGGATTGAATGGGCTCTCCCTCTTCTTGTTAAGTTGTTTCCACGGGCTGTATGGATTCCATATATCAGTGTGTAACCAGTTTGAGATGACGATTGAGCTCGTCTTTTAACTGTGGGAATGTGCAGTGTCTGGCAGCGCTGTTACATGAATGTTACTGACACTTTAAAAGCACAAACCTGAATACAGCCCAGATCTTGCTGCACATGGACACAGACTTCTTCAGGAGCTGAGGGGTGACAAAATGTTCCGAACATTGTCTGATCTTCAGTGACCATCCGTATTTCTGATCTTAGGATGGGGGGGGGGGGTGGTAGGGGATGTAGTCATTGATGAAACAGCTGAAGATCTTTGTGTTGTGGAACCTAACCTGAGGAACACGTGAAGAGATGTCCCGGTACTGAGAGCCTGAGAGCACTGTCGGACACTGCCCACAATCATCTTCCTTTGACCTCTGACACAACCCGACCAGTGAGGAGGTTGCACCTTATTCACATTAAGCTCAAAAATAGGTGATCCCACTGATATTCTCAGTCAAACACTGCCTTGACATCAAGGTCATTCGCTCTTTTCTAATCCCCTGTGTTCACCATTTGTTCATATCGATAGGTGATGGTGCATGTGCAGGGAGTGTTATCTTCTCACAGAGGGTAATCAACGTCAGGAATTATCTGGGCTAGAGTGCTGCGGAGCTAGATCACTGAAAGTATTTAAAGAGGAGGCAGATGGATTTTTGATCTATTCGAGAGTTGAGGAATTGGGCATTAAAGAGGAGTTAATGTGAACTGTAGATCAGCCATGATCACACACAGTAGTTTGATCGTCCGAATTACCTGATCCTGTTCCTTATGTTCTCATATTCTGTAATTACAAAGTTAATGGTTGTAATTTTACTGAACAGTCTGTTATAGTCAGAGAAAGCAAAGCATTTTGTGAGTCATCTCTGACTGAGGTCAGGGAGCTGTCCTCAAAGTGAATCTGGGTCGAAACAACGACCAAAAAATGAAGCACAAGTTGCAGAGAGGAGACATTCTGCGAAGAGACCAGAGGCGTCTTTCGAATCCAGCCTGGATTTCACAATAACATTTTGCAACCCACACCAAACTGTGTGTGCCAGTCTTCAGGGACTGAATGAGATTCTGTATTACTGTGGACCAGGTATTTGGAACGTGTTGCCCCCATATGCGCCTGTGCAGGAGGTTTGAGAGTCTGAATAGAACATATGAACATAGGACGGAGGATCAAGAGTTGGTAATCAGACACTTAGTCATGGTTTCAGCAGGCACGAAGATCTTGGCTGGTCTGATTGCAGTCTCAGCAGCTCTTTTCTCACCGTATATATTTTCCTAAATTCACTTGCCTGTCAAACGTTTGAATACAATACAATTTTGAATAAATGCATACATCCAGGCACCACAAAAGTCTGGGAAAGGGAATTCCCACATGAACTGCCCGAAAAGAATTTCTCATTTGTGTTGCGATCAATGTTGGAGGGTCACTGTTTGCTTTTCCAGCCCCACTCTTCCACTGGTTACAACAAATTTAAATTTAACCAATTTAGTGATATTACCAATTGTGTAGGTCTCACACTGGTCATTTTCTGGAAAATTGTGAGACTCAAAAAGTTGAACACATCACAAGTGGAAAAATGGGAGAGTGTCCCAATTTTTTTTCGGCTTTTGAAGTTAATCTGTTCACACAAGCTGCTGGAAATGGGATTTCTTTCAAGCAAAATTGGATTTGGCTGAATTCCCTTTGCTTCAGGCTGTGGAGAGGTTCCAATGAATACTCATCAGGAATCCTTGAAAAGTGGTGAAGGGAACTGCGGAATCTTATGGTCTCACATTTTGCTATCAGTTGGAACAGAGTAAGAGAACGGGATCAATCGGCTGCTGCTACTTAGGCAGGGAAGAGTTTTCTCCCTCTCTGTGTTGGAGCATAAAATAATTTCAATTGAACACCAAACTGGGCCATATGCGCTGTCCATGAACATTCTCTGGAATGGATGATAATGAACTATATGCAAATGCACAGTTGCTGTTGTTGAACACAGTGCTTTCATTCGCAAAAAGAAATGTCCCCGCTTTATAATTTGATGACATGTTTATAAGTGTCTGCATAATTTGCAAATATTGGTCGATGTGTTTATAATACGTATGCTAAATCAATACTAGTTATTCTTAAATTGAGTTTCTACTTCAATCTCCTTAACAAGAGAAAATATGCATTCAGCTGATATGCTTTTCAGAAAGTCATGGACGGTTTAATAATATTTATGATCTAAGATCGAAACTGATAATCCCCCATAAAAAAGGCATTCATTCCGCGAATGAGTAAATGGAAACATCGTTCGAAATCATCTGAAAGAATTATTATTTTTTTAATTTAGGGGATAAAACCTTCACACAGTGTATCTGATATGGTCTCAGCATTGCCCCGTACAAATGCAGCGAAACATTCCTCACTAAACCTGATACCTTTTTTTTTGCCAGAAACAACATCATTCCACTTACCTTCCAAATCACTTACTGCATCTGCAGACTGACTTCAAATGACTCATTTATCAGGAACATGGAAATAGCCTGCTTCACAGAGTTCTGCAATCTCCCCATTTAAATTGATTATCATTGTTTTATCCTTCCTGTCAAAACAGACACCTCACCTTATGTTATTTCTGCTGAAGGTTTGCTCACTCACCTTGCCTGTCTCTATCAGAATAGAGACTCACTAAATCAATTTGTTGACACATTGAATGATCATCTTGGTATACAAACTAATTGAGCTTCAAGCCCTTCCCTCACCTTTTCATACAGATTATTGATCATTGACGATCCCAGAGTGATCTCTGAGGCAATCGATCAGTTACAGCTTTGCAACCTGAAAATGAACATTTATCTCGACTCTCTATTTCCTGTTAAGTTGTTCAAATGGTTTGAATGGTCTCCTCCTGGGCTGCGTAATGTACTCAACGAGCTGGATGACTTCATTGTGTATCCCTGTGCAACTCCTTCTAGGTGCAGAATGGTTCCTTCCCATCTCATTGAAATGATCTTGTGTGGCTGAATGGGGTGGTCAACTACCCTTTAACAGTATCGAAGGTGGATTGAGGAAACAAAACATGGGTAGGGGCAGCAGTATATCTCTGTAGCAGCATCGAGGAGTTACTTGAGGGAACAACACGTGGGGTTGGGACATCAGTGTGTCTCTGCAACAGCGTCGAGGGTGGATTGAGGGAACAACACATGTGGTAGAGGCAGCAGTACATCCCTGTAACAGCCTCGAGGGTTGGATTAAGGGAACAACACGTGGGGTAGGGACGGCAGTCGGCCATTTAGCAGCACAATTCCGAATTCTCATGGCTGCTCCGATTATGTCTGACAATCCGTCGCCTGTCTGTTCTCAGTAAACATTGAATCCCCTGTCCAGCAAAGATCAGTCGAGCTCAACCTTGAATATCTGAAATAACTGAGTCTTCACTGCTCCCTGAGGATGAGGACACCACAGATATCACAACACCAAAGGGAAAGGGACGTCCTTATTTCATTGCATGACCCGTTATTTTAAACTTAACTTAACATCAAATCGCTTCCTTTGAGACATAAATTAACAATAATCAGGAATAGACATAAACCATTCAGCCCTCTAAACATGTCCCACATTCCTACTGACTCTTTACGATCAACCATGTATCAAACCCAGCCTCTGCTGCTGTCTCAGGACGAGAATACCTGATCGCATAACACCACGCAAGCATTAAACAACGAGCAATATTAGGGCATTCGGACAATCAAGTCTGATATGCCGTTCAATAATTTCTTATATGTTCCTCAACCTCATTCTCCTGGCTTCTTCCAAGAATCGTTGATACCCTTATAAATCAAAAACTTATCTATTGGTGTCTTTAAGACACGAGTGTCTCGGTCTGCGTGTGTGTGTGTGTGTCCATGTGCTTGTTATCAAAGTATTTGTGTGCCTACGTCTGTCTGTCTGTACATCAGCCTATGTGTTTCTATCTGTGTTTGTGTCTATCTGTGTGTGACTGTATATGCCTCTTTGTGCTTCTACGTGTGTGTATGCCTATCTTCTTGTATGTTTTGTGCACTTTAATACATTGGGGTATTTACCAATATTTCTGTGTAATTCTGTGCCTGCATCTCTGTGCAATGTGGTATGTGATTTTTGGGGGGAGGGAGTGAGAGAGCTGACGTTGGAACTACCAGTGGGTTCAAAGTGAGAATTGCCCTTCATTGATCATTGCTCCTTGCTCGCTTGGTGGAACATGGATGTTTCAGAATCACCACAAGAGGAGTACCGATCCTGCCCAGCTTGTACCAGGTCCTCCGCACATGGTGGTGGTGGGGAGGGGGTGAAGAATGGAGTACCGGAAATCAGGCACTCCAACACCCAGCTTGGTCCTGTCTGTCCTATTCCAGGTGGTTTCTCCTCTAATTGGAGAAATGGAGGAAGGGAGTGAAGTTGGGAGTGGGTGGCCCTGCTGTTAGTGCTGGTGTTGGTGGGGGTGGGGGAGATCGTGAGATGGCAAGAGGGGGATAGATCACAGTTCAGAATCTATGCAGTGTTATTCGTGCGGTGTATTGCATAGACCACAGACAAAATGTTTGAAGGAAGGTGCTGAATTCAATAGAGTGGTAGTGCATGACCCTTATTTCCAGATAGAGCGTGAGCCTTGTTCGGGTATCAGTGCTGTAACAGATACACAGTGAATGTGAGAGACCAGAAAGAATACGTGACCCTTACCCTGGCAAACTTGGGGGGACATTAATGCTTGTCCTGTATTGCTGGATATTTCTTCAGATCATCTCAGCGTTGAGGTGAGTCTCTCCGAATGTGTTGCCCATGTCTCTCACTAATAACGCCACAGACTCTGTCCCTCAGATCCCACAGTATCAGTTTGGGTGGATCTTACAAATAGCAAAGAGAAGCAAACATTGGTGTGTCATAGATTTAAATCAAAACTGTCATGCAAATATTTTGCATCATATTCTCTGGAAATTAGATATGGAAGCATATGCATGGGAAAGCAATGGTCAAGCGGTATTATCGCTGGACTCTTAAGCCAGAGATGCACGTAATGTTGTGAGCACCTGGCCTGAATTTTTCCATGGCTGGTGGTGGAACTTGAATTCAATAAGTTTCTGGAATCAAGGGTCTATGATGAGCAGGAATCTGTTATCGATTGTTGGTGAAAAAAAAACTCATCTGTTTCACTGAATGCCCTTTAGGGAAGGGAACTGCTGTTCTTACCTGGTCTGGACTACATGTGACTCCAGACCTGCGGCAACGCAGTTGACTCTTAATTGACCTCTGACAGCAGCGGCAAATACTGGCTATCCAGTGACACCCACATCCTGTAAATCAGTAACAAATACTCGTGATTGCTGCAGTAATAATTGATGGTATCGAGTTGCATTGAAAACGCCTTAACTAAGTGACTGCTAATGTTGTGAAAAATAAATTCGATTAGTGTATATGAGGTGGGTTGAAGACTATGTTGTGAACCAAACTAGAAAGCAGGTTATTTCAGATTTGGTGTTGTGTGGTCAAAACGACTAATTAATAACCTTGCTCTTCAGCAGCTTTTGAGGAATAATGACATTAATATTTGCATTTTACATGGCGTCTGCATACAATCTCGAATGTGTGAGCATTCTGGTCAAACGTCATGGAAGCCTGGGGGCTAGAAGGTCATGCTCGCTCCAGTGAATTGAAAACTACAATATAACAGTCAGTGGGAGACAAGCAATGGTTTTTTGAGTCATAGAGTCCTACAAAAAAGACACAGGCCCTTCGATCAAAAGTGATCCATTACTATCAAAATGTCCATATACTCTAACCCCATTTCCCTGCCATTGTCCGTATCCTTCTCATCACTTATATCTGTGTATTTGTCCAATTGTCTTTTAAATGTTGTGAACGTATCCACCTCAAACACTTCCAAAGGCAGCTCATTCCATATGTGTACCATCCTGTGTGTAACAGAAATGCTCCTCAGGTTCCCTTTTATTCTTTTCCCTCTGACCTTAAACTGATGTCTTCTAGTCCGTAATTACTCACCCCAGGGACAAACGACTCATTGCATTCACTTTATTCATGCCTCCCATGATTTTATTCGCTTATATACGATTCCCCCCCAATTTAATGCACTCTAAAGCAAAACGTACTACCTCGCCCTACCTATGACCATTGAGACCTCGGCAACATGATGGTAAATTTTGTCTGAACTTTTACACAATTTAATATCATCTTTCCCTTAGCAAAGAGATCAAAACGGAACATTAAGGTACATGTATGAGCTCACCAATGCGTACTGCAACATAATTTCCCAACTTTGATGTTCATTGCCATGACTGATGAAGGCCTGAGTGCCAAAAGCCTTCTTCACTGCCCTGTCTAACTCTGAATTAACTTTCAGAGAAACATGCTCCCGAATTCCAGGGTTCGTCTGTTCCACTCCACCTCTTAAGGCCCAATCATGAAATTCCAACCTTGACTTGACTTTCCAAATTCTAGACCTCACATGCATCGAAATTAAACTCCATTTTCCATTTCTCGGCCCATGTCTCCAGCTGATCAGTGTCCTGCTGCAATTTGTGTTAACCTTCCTCACTCTCCACAATACCGCATATTTTAGTTCCATCTGCAATCTTAGTAATGATGTCTTGGACATTCGAAGCTAAATAATTACACATATAACAAACAGAAATGGTCGCAGCACCGACCCCTGAGTCATTCCACTAGTGACAGACCTCCCATCCAACAAAACTCCTTCCACTATTAAACTCTGCTTCCTTCTAACAAGCCAAATTTGTATCCAATTTGCAAGCTCCCACTCAATTCCATGCGATCTAATCTTCCAGTCCAGCGTAACATGTGGAATGAAATCTTTTTTGACTACGTATACTGCCCTGCCCTCACCAACATTGATGGTCACTTCATCAAATAATACTAACAAATTTGTGAGCCATGATCTCCTATGCACAAAAATGTGCTGACTGTTCCTAATCAACCCCGTCTTTCCAAATGCATGAATATCTTCTCTCTCAGAATCTTCTCAAGAACATTACAGACTGCAGATGTTCGGACTGTAGCCCTTCTTGAATAAGGACAAAGCATTCACTACCCTCCAGTCCTCTGGTACCTCACCCGTGTCCAGCGATAATGCAAAAATATCAGCAAACCCCGCCCCTTCCACCCCCGCAATTTCTTCTCTCTCCTCCTGCAGTGCGTTCGGATATTTCTGGTCAGAAATGATAGATTTAAAGAATTACTGCAAAGTCTGAAAAATGCGTCAATTTCTTGAAGGTAAAAACACCAAAATGTGTTAAAGTGACTTAATGATGGTTAACATAACAACTTATCGATTATAGTAATCACAGGAATTGACTTCAGAAGTATTCCAGACATTTGGGAAAACTGAGAATTCTCAAAAAATTACAATCGAGAATAGGGACATGACATTGATAAGGAAAGTGAACATGTATACTGACAAGCAGACACACAAAGACGGCATAAATCGACAAACTGTATTCCAAATAAAACAAGATAAAAGCAAGGCCAAATGTAGGAATTTTTAAAGGGGAGAGGAGAGTTTATTGTGGCGAACAGGGAAATAGCCAAGAAAATAACCAGTTCCTTTGCATATGTCTTCATGGACGAAGATCCCGAAAATCTCTGAGAAATACGAAGTGATCATCTAGGACATGTGGAACTAAAGACATAAAGTAAATTCATATCAGTAACAAGGTAGTACTTAACATTGTAGCTGGATTAAGAATTGCTAATTCTGAGAGCCAGATGTACTTCATATCAAAATATTGCAAATAAATCAGCAACAGAAGTATTAATTGCACGGTCGATTAGTGTGTTTTATTTTCTTAGGCATTCTGCAGGCGACGGAAGCCATTCTAGATGAATAGAAGGTTGTAAACGTGATACAAGCATGGTAGATGAATGGAATGTATCTAAGCATGTACAAAGACAAGAAGAGTAGTGTGGAGAACTGCAGAACAAATAACTTGACATCTGTCGTTAAATTGTTGAAATCTATTACATACGATGTGATATTGGACATTTAAAAATTAACAGCAATATTGGAGAGAATTGTAAGTATTGCTGAAAGGGAAATCACACTTGATAAACTTCGAAATAGTTTGTAGGGTATTTGGAGGAATAGATGTAATTGGAAAGTTAAAGTTAGGTTCGCCTTCATTTAAGGGAATCAGGATATAGATGGGAGGACATGTGGAAGCACACTGTATCTGGAGTATTGTGTCTGGTTTTGGTGACACAATCTGAGAAACAATATACTGACGACAGAGGCAGTGCAATGGACATTCTGCAGATAAATGCATCAAGTGGTGAGATTGCCTGATGAGGAAACTCTACCTGTGTCCTCTCGAGTTTCAAAGAATAAGAGGTAATCGCAGTGAAAATTAGAATATACATTAAACAGACGACAATATGGAAATAAATACTACTTTTGTCTGGCTGTCTACTCTACAGTTAATCAACAATATCATGAGAAGGGACAGGCCATTCAAGATCGCAACAAGGAGGAAATGATTCACTTGGTGGGGACTGACTAACACAGGGGCATGGAAACCTGCTGGCAGTGCAAGATTAGGGAGATTCCCTAGGTAATCTACATGTATCAATAGGAACCGAATGACTAGGGAACAGTAGAACCCATCAGTGACTTGCTAAGTTGCATACAAATAAACTTGAGTGGTAGGAAATAGATGGTGGTGGTAGAAGGCTGTTTGTGTAACTGCAAAGCAGTGTTCAATGGAACACCATAGGGATCAATGCTGCGCCCCTTATTATTTCTGATTCGGAGGTGCCAATGTTGGACTGGGGGGGACAAAGTTAAAAATCACAAATCACCACGTTACAGTGCAACAGGTTTATTCGGAATCACGAGCTTTCAAAGCGCACACTCATGTGATGAAGAAGCAGCGCTTCAAAAGCTAGTGCCTCCGAATAAACATGTTGCACTATAACCTGGTAGAGTGTGATTTTTAACCTTTCATTTGTGGTATTCATAAATGATGCAGTTGTGAATAGGAAGTGGGGTTGGGGGAAGGTGATAAGTAAGTGTATGTGTAACACAAAGTTTGGCCGGATGGTTGGCAGGTGGCAGGAAGGCCTTATGTTACAGGACGATACAGATGGAACGGTCAGATGGGTGCATCAATGGCAGATGGAATGTAACCCTGCTAAGTATGAGTTGATGCAGTTTGGAAGAAGGAACCAGATATCGAGTACTCAATGAATAGTAGCACACGAGGAAGTTCAGAGTGTGCTTCTCCACACATCCCTAAATGTGACTAAAAAGGTTAATGCACAAGTTGAGAACGTATAGGGGATCGTAAACATAGCCTCTTTTCATTGGCACATTAATAACATATCGAGACGTAAAATCTGGTGTCAGTAACAGTGAGCTTTGCGGAAGAGCTTTAGAAGAGCTTTGCGGAACCTTGGTGAGGCCAAGATGGAATACTGTGTGTCGTTCTAGGAGCCACATTACAGGAAGGATTGGATTGTTCTGGAGGGTGTGCAGAGGAGATTCACCAGGAGTTTCGGTTGAATGGAGCATATCAGCTGTGGAGAGAGGCTGGAAATGCTCGGATTGTTTACTTTGTCGTAGAAAAACCTGAGGGGTCATGATACAGAAGGATAAGATTTCGATGATAAAAATCGCACAACACCAGGTTCTACTTCAACAGGTTTAATTGGAAACACACTAGCTTTCGGAGCGTCGCTCATTCATCAGCTCCGAAAGCTAGCGTGCTTCCAATTAAACCTGTTGGTCCATAACCTGGTGTTGTGTGATTTTTAACTTTGTACACCCCAGTCCAACACCGGCATCTCCAAATCAAGATTTCGATGGACATGGACAAGGTGGAAAGAGGGTCAAGAACAAGGAGGCACACTTTTAAAGTGAAGGGTTTGAGGATGAGAGAGAATTAGGGGATTGTTCTTCACCCAGAGGGTGTTGGGGTCTGGAATGTACTTCCTGACAGGGAAGTTTTCATGGGTAACCTCACAACCATCAAAAAGTACTTGCAAGAGCTCTTGAAGTGTCATAACATGCACGGCTATGGGCCTTGTGTAGGAAAGTGGGACTAATGTAGACCGTGCTGTGTATATGATGGTACAAAGTCTGTGCTCCTGTGAGTGTATGGTGTGGAAGGACCTGGACATCCCTGTACTCCAGTCACTGAAAGCAATATTGAAGGAATAGAGAGCAGTTAGGAAGATAAATATGGTGCTGAGCTTGATATTACTGGAGTAGGCCTGTCTTACTGTAGCTGTACAGGGCCCTTGGTAAGACTACATCTCGAACATTGTGCAGTATTGTGTGCAGTTATGGTCTCCTTACATAATGCATGACATATCTGAGAGCAGTGAAGAATGAACAGACTGATCTCTAGGATGACAGGTTTGTTGTGCGAGCAGAGTTTGAGGATCTGGGCCTGTATTCCATGGGGTATAGGAAAATGAGTCGAGATCTCATTAAAATATATACAACTCTGACAGGGTGAGGCAGATTGGAAGCATGGCTGAAAATTCCCCAGGCTGGGAAGTATAAAACAAGGGGTCACAGTATTAGGTACATGCATGCCACTCTGGACTGAGATGAGAAGAAATGTCTGTACTCAGAGACTGTTGAACATTGGGAATTCTCTCTCGCATAAGGCTATGGAAGCCGAGGCACTGAATATAAATAATAATCCTGGAAACTAAAATAATGAAGAGAGAGCAGGAGAATGCTTTGGAGCTAGAGGACCGGCCATCATGACAGCTAGCTCTCCAATAATGTGGCAGCTGTGATCCTGTGGAACACTGTTTTATTGAAAAAGATAAATATTATTAATGGCGGTTTTAGAGGCAAACCGTTAAAATGTAATTACAAATCAAAACAAAAATAATCGTTAGACGAACACAAATTATAGCTCAGACTTTAAACCTTAAATTGTAATGAAATAGTGCTGTAAATGCAACACTTTAACACTATACAGTGACGGATTGCAGCATGATTTGGAGATGCTAGTGCTGGACTGGGGTGTACAAAGTTAAAAATCACACAACACCAGGTTATAGTACAACAGGTTTAATTGGAAGTAGACTAGCTTTCGGAGCGACGCCCCTTCGTAAGGTAGTAGTACCTTCTAAATGTAGACTACAATTCCTAGTTTCAGACTGAGGTTCAAGGCTTACAGAGCAGTTTGCATTCCTGTCATAGCTGAACATACTAAGGGCGCGTTTTGCAGACAGAGGACCCTGAGGCTGGGATTTGCTGTTCAGCAGGTGCCGTGTTAGGAATTGTGTCACAGTGAACGGGAGATCCCTTTATAAAGAAAGATCCGCAATTCATGAATCGTGTTGCAGCCAAATTGTGTTTAATAAACAAGCGTTATCAGTGAACTGCTTGTATTTTGAATGGAAGAGCAAAATTGATGGACCGAAGGGACTACAGCAGTTTTTACTTTATTTTTCATGATGTTTACACAAACTAAGGGATATGACAACTGTGCGGGGGAAACTGCATTGAGGAGACTTCCTCCATGAAATAGAATGGTGGAGGCTCAATGTGTTGTATGACCTCCACCTTTTCTAATATTTCTGTGCAGTCTGTTGGAAATCTCGATAAATGTTGTTACAAACTCTCCGATGTTAGGAAGGATTTATCTGCAGGGTCGTCAGGTCTATGTTTTCACATCCCTTTTTCCGATATTGAGGCTGGCGCTGGGTGTTCTGTCCGGTTATTCCTTTAAGACCTCTGAGCAGTTTGCTACAATTGAGTGTCTTGATTGGCCGTTTTCGACACATTGAAAAGTTTATCACATGACTGTGTGCCTGGAGTCACTTTTAGGCCACACCAGGAAAGCACGGGAGATTCACTTCCTGAATGTACATTATGGGAGTAGATCGATGTTTCCAATCGACATTGGCTTCAAGCTCACTGTTACTGACACCAGATGTTACGTCTCGATATGTTATTAATTGCCCTAAACTTCCACAAACTTCGAGAGCATTATCCTGGTATGGATTAGCAATCCAGTGACATTTCCAGAACAACACCGTCTCCACATTAGCACCTGCCGGAAACCATACAGAGCAGGTTATTTCTGCACTGCTTCGCAGTTGTCAACAATAACTCCCATCAATATGACTATCGTGATAGGACTGAGGGGCTGGTAATTGGTCAGATTATAATTATTGCTCCCTTCGGGGACTGGATATGGTTGAGTAATTTTCCACATCGACACGAAGACGTCAGAGTTCGAGCTGGAATGAAACAGCTTCCCTCGCGACAGGGCTTGTTGTGCAGCACAAGACTTCAGTCCTATTGCAGGAATGGTGTCATGGTCAATTTCTTTTGTTGTATCTACTGTGTTAAATCTACGTGGAGCGAATCGAATTGATTGAATACTGCCGTCTGTGATTTTGCTGGTATCATGAGGAGTCTGGTGTAGATCCTCCACTGGACACTTTTGGCGGAGGATGGTGCAGATACTACATCCTTGTCTTTTCACTGATGTGCAGGGATGTTCCGTTATTTAGGATAGGGATATTTGTGAAGTCCACTTCTCCAGTAAGTTGTTTAAAATGCATCGAGATTTATTCCTGGATGTTGCAGGACTGCAGAGCTTAGATCTTATCTGTTTGATTTGGGATAATTTCTCCCTCTCCACGAGATGTTAGTTCTACTGTTTGCAATGTAACTGGTCAAGTGGGTTGTCATCATGTTGAGGTCCACATGATTCTGACCTTGGCAAGTGCATGCACACTCGCCACTGAACCATAGATCAGCTTGATGGTAATCGTAGACTTAGGGACTATCCTAGGGACAAGTTTACAGATTGTGTTTGAATGCAATTCTGCTGCTGCAGCTGCTGTGATCTACGTCACCACATGAATACCTCGTTTGAGCCTCATTATCTGCAATTCAATTCTACTGACTGGTCCCCAATTCACACCAAGTCCCCTATACCCATTAGCCCTGTACTCAGTTACCTGGTTTCTGATGTGGAAAACTTCCATTTTTATTTTATCATTCTGCTCAGGTTCACTCCCTGGTGTTACGCCTCCAATTTGTTGCATTACTCAAATACTTTAACACATTCATCTCAATCTTTTCCATTCCTGTAAGGTCCACTTCGCTGTTTGAAGTTAATGTGTTTCCCGCTGTTTCTCTCCCTGACCATGATTAATAACTCTTTAGTATCCGGGATTACCGCTTTATGTAGTTTCAGAACCAAGGAACTTGTAACCTTTGCATTATCATTCACTTCCCAGTGTAGGACAAGGCGTTTGAGCATCTTTGATAAACATTGTTGGAACTCGTTCAAAAACAGGAATTGCTGAAGAAACTAAGCAGGTCTGGCAGCATCTTGTGGAGTGAGAGCAGAGTTCATCTTTCGGGTCCAGTGTCCCTTCTTCAAAGCTCCGAGTTTCTCCAGCATTTTTGGTTTGAATTTTGTCTCCAGTATCCATCGTTATTGGTTTAATTGAAAACGTGTGCTGTGCCTATCCATTTCTGGAGAACTGAGCAGGTCTGGCCACATCTGCAGAGTCAGAAAAACAGAGTTAGCATTTCAAGCCCGGTGTGACACTTCTACTGAACTGAAAAGGATTGGAAACTGGGCTTTTGAATCCCTTGGCAGCGGTGGGGGATGGGTGACAGGGAAAAGATGGCGTGGCGAAGGATAAACCGGCTTTTAGCAGTGATGAATGAGAAGATGATGTAAATTGATTTTAAATTAAGTTGTGAATCGGGGAAATGGGGTTTCCTCTGCTGAGAGTAAGATAAAGAAATCGCAATCACACAACGTCATACGGAGACCAGGAGGGAGAATGTTGAACATGTGGGATCATATTGATCTGGCCAGAGATACATTTTCACTGTAGAAATCATCACCCCTTCAGACAAACGATTTCAGGTGTTTGACCCCTTACTGGTACTAGTCAGAGTTTCATGCTGCATCAGTATTGTAACATGAAAAAAAAAGAAATCACAGTATGAAGTTTTGGGTTGAGTGTTGTTTTCCTGTCGTTTTTAATATTGTTTCAAATTTGTTGTGGTTATGATTAAATGATTATTCTTGAAGTTAGTATCAGATGGAATGCAGGAATTTGAGGGGTGACATTGTAGAAGTTTATAAAATCATGGGAGGCATGGATAGGGAGAATAGCCAAAGTCTTTTCCAAAGGATAGGGGAATTCAAACATAGAGGGCACAGCTTTAACATGAAAGGGGAAGATATAACAGGGTCAAGGGGTAATTATTTCACGGAGAGGGTGATATGTTCATGGAATGAGCTGCCAGTGGTTGATGCAAGTACAGCTACGACATTTCAAAGACATTTGTACAAATATGTGATTGGGAGATGTTTTGAGGCATATGGGGCAAATGCAAGCAGATGGGAGTTGTTTTGTTTGGACAACCTGGTCAGCATGAACAAGTTAAAACAAAGCTTCTGTTTGTGCGCTAAATAACTGTATGAATCTAGAAAGGGAGGGAAAAGGAAGAAAAGATATGACGTAAGCAAATTGTCAAAAAATATAAAAACGGGAATCACGAGCTTTTCGGATTATATTAAAGAAAAGTTCAGGACGAGTCTGTAACCTTTGGTAGAAATGAAGTCAGGAAAGTGTATTGAGCATATTTGGATGGTGTGATTGGGGAATTGGCTAGAGGGAACAGGCAGATCATTTACACTAGTAATTTACATCATTCCTCACAGGAGAAGGCACTGTAAGTATTTCAGTGATATGAACAAATTGGTAATAGGAAGGAAGTTCATGAACTGCATCTATCAAAAGGAACAAGGTTTTTAACAAACAGGTAATATTAAGGGTAGGCAGGTCACCAATAAATCATAGTTGGTTTTAAAAGAAATAGTTACAGAGTGACTAGTGGCTCTGTGTGATGTATTCCATAAATCTTTGGATTACATGGGTATTCCAGTGAAACTGGAGAATCTCCAACGTGGCGCCTGTCTTCAACAAAGGAGCGAGACTGAAAGCTGGAACCATTTAGCCTCAGCATTATTGCTGGGAATGTGTTAGAGTCTGTTATTAAGGAAAGAATTACTGGACATTTAGAAAAGCTTCACGCAGAGTCAGCATGGTTTTGTGAATGTGAATCATATTTTGCCCTGTAAAATCATGCGAAGTTTTTTTTCTGGAGATCCCTGAGAATGTAACATGCGGACTTGCTGGTAGACACGAGGCTTTCCAGAGATTTTCCACAAGATATCACAAATTAAAGGTTCTTACACAAGACAGAGGGTCATAGGTGATGGATTATGTATTAGCATGGAATAATGATTGGTTACCACAAAAATCGGACAGTGAGGATTCATCGATCTTTCTGATATAAAAAAAAATCAACTGGAGTACCACAAGTATCAGTACGACGGTTTCAGTTATTAACAATCTATACTGACAGTGTGACGGCAGGAGCTGAGTGCAATCTACATCCAAGTTTGAAGATGACACTGAGAACCAAAAGGCAGATTTTTTTTTATTTAATGAAGAGGACTCTCAAACTAAAGAGCAGTGCAAAGAGATTGGAGTGTTCCTGTGTATGAAACATAACGTCAGCACATGATGCAGCAAGTAACTCGGCTGGTTCATTTGGCGCATTCCTGGGATGAAAGGATTGAATTATTGCTTCCATCTAAAATGGTGAGGCATTTCTTCATTGTGGTTGAATTGAAATATAGTGTTATTACTGAAACGTACAAGATACAGAGGAGGCTTGACAAGGTAAATTCTGAGAAAATGGTTCCACTCCTGGGCAGACTCTCGAACACGGGGACATAGATGCAGAATAAGGGATATGGATTTCCAACATAGATGTAGAGAAATGTATTCCCTCAGACGGCAGTGAATGTCTTGATGTCCCTAACCCAAGTTGTGTAGTCTGGGTCACTGCATGCATTTACACACGGGGTGCATTGGTTTTTGACGTATCAAAGAGTTGAGGGATACGAGGGGTTAGCAGGACATTGGAGATGAGCATTAGATTCGATCAGCCATGTTCTTAATGAATAATAGGGCAGGCTTGAGGGGGCGAATAGCCTGCTCCTCTTTCTATTTCTTACAGTTTTATGCATTGCTTTTGGAAAGAAACTTCATTTTCTTGGAAGTCGTGTTGCATAATGTTGCATTCAAGGAGAAAAGTGGATTTGTTTGAGTTAACCCTTGGTGGGGTATAGGGGTTGTATTCACAGTGAATCTGGGTCTGTAACATCACCCACGTCTACAGCAGAAGTGACAAATAGATGGAAAAGCCTGGAAAGACGGATTAGGTTTGCAAGTCATTTGGCGGCATTTGGATAGGTACATGGATGGGTGCTTAATCTAGGATAGAAGTTCGGCACAACACCGTGGGCCGAAGGGCCTGTTCTGTGCTGTATTGTTCTATGTTCTATGTTCTATGTTCTATGTCACTTCCTGACTGAGCCCGGATTTTCCAAGTACATTTTTCGAAACTGCACCGAACCATCGGTGTGGCCTCGATCTGCCCTGTGTAGCAGGTCTGAAGGGCTGAATGTAACAACAGGACAGAGGGCTGAGGGACACGAGCAGGCCGTTCGGCCCTTTGACACTACTCAACCAGTAAATCAGGTCGTGTCTCATCTCCTTGTGGTCCCAGCTGCACTTTTCTCTCCTTGCACCATTATCCCTGATTCACCTGTCTATGGACAATCAGACGAAGCCATCCTCGATATAATATAAAGATTCAGCCATCCAAAACTTCTGGGAAAGAGAGTTCCCACTTGAATGAATTCCCTCTTCTTGACTTTCTCCTCACTCCGGTTCTAACTGAGGTTGGAGGGTGTTCCTGTTTCCTTTACCAGTCCCACTCCTCCACTGTCCACAACAAATTTGAAATGTAACCAGACTGCTGATATGTCTGATGGTAAAGGTCTCAGACTGGGGCAGGTTCATTGATCGGACCAAGTCAGGCAGATTTCTTTAGTCAGACACAAGTAACTAATATATCTAATGGAGGCGCATGGTTGATCTATGGCTAGCTCTGCTGCTTCACATCACCAAGGAGCTGAGCTCAATTCCAAACTCGGGCAACCCTGTATGTGGAATTTGAACATTGTCCCGGTGTCAGTGTGGGGTTTCCTCGAAATGCTCCAGTTTCCTCCCACAGTCCACAGATATGTAACTTCGAGAGGAGTTACCATGCTAGAGCGCCCATAGTGTGCAGGGATGTGGAGGTTAGGTGGGTTAGTCATGGGAAATACAGGGTTGCATCGGGACATGCCTGGATTTTTAGATTAGATTACTTACAGTGTGGAAACAAGACCTTTGACCCAACAAGTCCACAGCGACCCACCGAAGGGCAACCCACCCAGACCCATTCCCCTACATTCCCCTACCTATCGCTAGGGGCAAATTAACATGGCCAATCACCTAACTTGCACATTTTTGTACTGTGGGAAGAAACCGGAGCACACGGAGGAAACCCACGCAGACACAGTGAGAATGTACAAACTCCATACAGTCAGTCGCCTGAGGCGGGAATTAAATGCGGGTTTGTTGCGCTTTGAGACAACAGTGCTAACCACTCGTTGGATGCTGTTCAATTGGTTGGTATGGACTCAGTGGGGGAGCTGTCCTGCTTCCACATTGTCGAGGTTCTATAACAATGACAAGTTTGGACGAGACATGCACCCAGTAGTTATCTACCTGATCCACTCTCCTCAACGTTTTGAATGTTTCAATAAGATCACTTCTAATTCCAAGATTCACCTGTTAAAGCTTCCACAATGTCAGCCTTTAATCATTGGAATACACGAAGTGTATTATCTCTGAACATCTTCCAATGTAACTCTCTCCTTTCTTAAGTCAGGCGACAAAAATTAATCTCACCCTCCATCTCTCACTGCATTAATGTTGCAGTGGACCCATGCACAGTACATCGTATTAGTGAATATCCACTGTCCTGGCAGCAGCCACACCCTCTTCATTCAGAAGCAGTCAGCCATTCCCATTGTCTTCTTCTCTGTGGAGAAAGAAAAGGTGGCCTCCCAAAAGAAGGCCGTCACCTTAGTCCACGACTCAAAACACTCTCCCCCTAACCACTCTCTTCTGCCAAACAGCCACATCAAAAATATCCCGTGTGCACTGAGAGCAATGGGGCCTCTGCGAACATCAGGGAGCAAACCATCAGGGAGGTGGAACAAAACTTCTGAACGGATGAGTACGGAATGTTTCATTAAGTCTTGACATCCCTCTCCATTCCGGTAATACACAACCTTTTATTCTTCCTGAAAAAGAAAACCACAGGTTCATGGTTACCCACGTTATATTCGAGCTACCAAGTTGTTGTCCATTGCTCAAACATTTACAGATTCTCTACATCCTGTTGATAATTTCAGTTCCTGCCTAACTTTGTGTAAATTTAAATTTCGTTAGAACACGTTTGTTCCATTTCTGGACACCGTTGATATAGTTTGCAAATAGTTGATGGCCCAGCACTGGTCTCTGTGTCACTGCAGTCGTTAATTTGTATTAAACTGACTGAGACTAATTGCTCCCTAATTTATCCCTGCTCCTGAACTCAATAACCAGTCCTCCCTGTATTCCCATGTAGCCGATTGAAAGGCTGAATGTTCCCTTCCATTTCCTGTGTAACAGGTATGAGAGATTAAAAGATCTGCTCCAATTGCTGAGTAATATACTAGAATAGCTGAATGGCCTCATTGTTTTCCTGTTTAAAAATCTTGATGAGGTGAATGGCCTGCTTCATTATCGGTGTAGTTGTGAATGGTGCTGAACTTTTTAGAACCATTAGTGAACAGGCCACTTCTGACTTTATGACGGAGGGAAGGCCATTGATGTTACAGCTGCTGATAACCCACAGTGCCTCATGGATGTCCACTTTCCATTTGCTCAATCCTTTAGATGTATATGCTACTTCACAAGTGATAGTGTCACGTAACACAGGCGGCAGTATCTTCAAGTTGAGGCTCAGACTTCCCCTCTGCCAGGACTGTGTGCTGGCTGCTCACACAGATACTGTCAGGGACAGGCTCACCTGGGATAATGAGTTTGGTGAGAATGTTTCCCTCTTGTTGGTTCCCCCATCACTTCCCCAAGTCTGGCTGCTGTATATTTGAGGCCGCTCCCTGCTCAGTCAGTGGTGGGCCTGTGGAGACACTCTTGGTGATGAACAAAGAAGTCCCACACACAGAGTACGCTTTGTGTTCTTGTCACCCTCAGTGCTACCTCTGAATTCTTTTCAACATTGAGGGGAACTGAGTTATCGCCAAGGCGTGGAGTTGGCGGCAGGAGATTTCCATCCTTACGTGATTTCTTTGACCATCTGTGACCTCTTACCATGAGGTACACGCGTTCTGGAAGTATTGTTGGGGTATTCCAGGGTAAATCCTTCCCAGACTGTATCTCACGGTGTCCCCACCACTGGTGAGTATGTCCTGCTTGTGGGTCTGGATAAACCCAGGGATGGTGACGGGGCTTCATGAAACTTTACTGAAACAGGCCTGATTCTGTGAATATGATGGTGTCAGACTGCTCCTGACCGGGAGTGTGCTGCTGGAAAACCACAGCAGGTCAGGCAGCATCCGAGGAGCAGGGAATCGACGATTCGGGTGTAACCCCTTCATCAGGAATTAAGCTTCTGGGCCAGGCGTCTGAGAGGTAAATGGGGGGAGGGCGGAATGGAAGAAGGCAGCTGAGAATATAAGTGACAGATGGAGGTGGATGTTCTGGTGATAGGTCCGACAGGAGGGTAGAGCGGATAGGTGGGAAAGGCGATGAACAGTTCAAGATGATGGTGCCGAGTTGGAGGCTTTAGACTGGGATATGATGGGGGGAGGGGAAATGAGGAAACCAGTGAAATCCACAATAATCCCGTGTGGTTGGAGGGTGCCAGGACGGAATATGAGACACTGTTCGTCCAGGTGTTGGGTAGTAATGGTTTGGCGATGGAGGAGGCCCAGGATCTGCATATCCGCAGCAGACTGGGAGGGGGAGTTGAAGTGTTCAGCTACGGGGCTATTTGGTGCAGGTATCCCAGAGATATTCTCTGAATCGATCTGCAAGTTGCTGTCCGGCCTCCCGAATGATAGGAGAGCACAACTGGTGGAATGGATACAATCGATGACATTTGTGGAGACAGAGGTAAATTGCTGACAGATGTGGAAGGACACTTTGGGATGACAGACAGAGGTCGGGGGGAAAGTTTGGGTACAGGCTTTGAACTTCTTGCGGTGGCAGGGAAAGGTGTTGGGATTGGGGTGATGGCTGGTGTGAGGCGCAGTGTGAGTCACGGAAGAAATCGTCCCTCTGGAATGCTGACAGGTGCGCTGAGGGAAATATATCCCTCATGGTGGGGTCTGTTAGTAGGTGGTGGAAATACCGGAGGATGATATAGTGTATATGAAGGTTGGTGGTGTGATAGGTGAGGACAAGAAGGTTCTGTCCTTGTTGTATTGTGAGGGGTGGGGTTAGAGGGCGGAGCTAAGGGAAGTGGAGGAGATGTGCTGGAGGGCCTGATGGACCACGTGGGTGGGGAAATTGCCGCCTTGGATGAAGAACGCCACCTGGGATTTTCTCAGTTGGGATTGGATCTCCTGGTGGCAGGTGCAGTGGAGGCTGAGCAATTGAGAGTAAGGGATGTTGCTTTTACAGGAGTTTGGATCAGCAGGTGTAGTACAGGTAGTTGTAGGAGTCGGTGGGTGTGTCGAAGAATTCTGTCGTTAGTCAGTCGCCAGAGATGGATATGGAGACCTCCAGGAAGGGAAGGGAGGTGTCCGACATTGTCCAGGTGAAATAGAGGTCAGGGTGGATGTTCTGGTGATAGGTCCGACAGGAGGGTAGAGCGGATAGGTGGGAAAGGCGATGAACAGTTCAAGATGATGGTGCCGAGTTGGAGGCTTTAGACTGGGATACGATGGGGGGAGGGGAAATGAGGAAACCAGTGAAATCCACAATAATCCCGTGTGGTTGGAGGGTGCCAGGACGGAATATGAGATACTGTTCGTCCAGGTGTTGGGTAGTAATGGTTTGGCGATGGAGGAGGCCCAGGATCTGCATATCCTGGGATGAGGTAGTTTGGGTTGAGGTTAGGAATAGGAGAGGTGAGGTCACCCTGTTAGGAGTCTTTTACAGGCCTCCTAATAGTCCTAGAATCGTTGAAGAAAGGATTGCGAAGATGATTCAGGAGAAGAGTGACAGTAATAGGGTGATTGTTATGGGAGACTTTAACTTTCCTGATATTGATTGGGAAAGCTATAGCTCAAGTTCGTTAGATGGGTCAGTGTTTGTGCAATGTGTGCAGGAGAGTTTCCTGACACAATATGTAGATAAGCCAACAAGAGGTGAGGCCATACTGGATTTGGTTCTGGGTAACGAACCAGGCCAGGTATTAGAACTAGAGGTAGGTGAGCACTTTGGGGACAGTGACCACAATTCGGTGATTTTTACTCTAGTGATGGAGAGGGATAAGTGTGTACTACAGGGCAAGAGTTATAGCTGGGGGCAGGGAAATTATGATGCGTTGAGGCATGACTTAGGATGTGTGGATTGGAAAAGTAGTTTCCAAGGCAAGAGCGTAATTGATATGTGGAACTTGTTCAAGGAGCAACTATTGAGTGTCCTTGATAAGTACGTACCTATCAGGCAGGGAGGAAAGGGTCGTGTGAGGGAGCCGTGGTTTAATAAGGAGTTGGAATCCCTTGTTAAATGGAAGAGGGCGGCCTTTGTAAAGATGAGGCGAGAAGGTTCAATAGGGGCAATTGAGAGTTATAAGGTAGCCCGGAAGGACCTGAAGAGAGAGCTAAGAGCAGCAAGGAGGGGACATGAAAGGTCCTTAGTTGGTAGGATTAGGGAAAAACCTAAGGCTTTCTATAGGTATGTTAGGAATAAAAAAATGACTAGGGAAGGAATAGGTCCAATCAAGGATAGTAATGGGAAGTTGCGTGTGGAGGCTGAAGAGATTGGGGAGGCGCTGAATGAATACTTTTCGTCAGTATTCACTCAGGAACAGGACATTGTTGTCGATATGAATACTGAGGCACGAATACGTAGAATGGATGGCTTTGAGATATGTAGAGAAGAGGTGTTGGAAATTCTGGCAAGGGTGAAAATAGATAAGTCCCCTGGGCCTGATGGCATTTATCCTAGGATTCTCTGGGAAGCAAGGGAGGAGATTGCAGAGCCATTGGCCTTGATTTTTGTGTCCTCTTTGTCGACAGGAGTAGTGCCAGAGGACTGGAGGCTAGCAAACGTGGTTCCCTTGTTCAAGAAGGGGAGTAGGGATAATCCTAGTAACTATAGGCCAGTGAGTCTCACTTCTGTTGTGGGCAAAGTCTTAGAGAGAATTGTAAGGGATAGGATTTATGCACATCTGGATAAGAATGATGTGATCAAGGATAGTCAGCATGGTTTTGTGAAGGGCAGGTCGTGCCTCACAAACCTTATTGAATTCTTTGAGAAGGTGACTAAGGAGGTAGATGAGGGGAAAGCGGTAGATGTGGTATATATGGATTTTAGTAAGGCGTTTGATAAGGTCCCCCATGGTAGGCTACTGCAGAAAATACAGAGATATGGCATTGAGGGTGAGTTGGAGGTTTGGATTAGGAATTGGCTCTCTGGAAGAAGACAGAGGGTAGTAGTTGATGGCAAAGGTTCATCTTGGAGTGCCGTCACTAACGGTGTTCCGCAAGGATCTGTTTTGGGACCATTGCTGTTTGTCATTTTTATAAATGACCTGGAGGAAGGGTTAGAAGGTTGGGTGAGCAGGTTTGCGGATGATACGAAAGTCGGAGGAGTTGTAGACAGTGAGGAAGGATATGGCAGGTTCCAGCGGGATATAGAGAAGCTGCAGAGCTGGGCAGAAAGGTGGCAAATGGAGTTCAATGTAGCTAAGTGTGAAGTGATTCACTTTGGTAAGAGTAATAAAAAGATGGATTACTGGGCTAATGGTAGACTACTTGGTAGTGTGGAAGAGCAGAGGGATCTTGGTGTCCATGTACACAGATCTCTGAAAGTTGCCACCCAGGTAAATAGTGCAGTGAAGAAGGCATATGGCGTACTGGCTTTTATTGGTAGAGGAATTGAGTTCCGGAGTCCTGAGGTCATGCTGCAGTTGTATAAGACTCTGGTGCGGCCGCATCTGGAATATTGTGTGCAGTTTTGGTCGCCAAACTATAGGAAGGATGTGGAGGCACTGGAACGGGTGCAGAGGAAGTTTACCAGGATGTTGCCTGGTATGGTAGGAAAATCCTATGAGGAAAGGCTGAGGCACTTGGGGTTGTTTTCATTGGAGAAAAGAAGGTTTAGGGGTGACTTGATAGAGGTGTACAAGATGATTAGGGGGTTAGATAGGGTTGACAGTGAGAACCTTTTTCCACGTATGGAGTCAGCTATTACAAGGGGGCATAGCTTTAAATTAAGGGGGGGTAGATATAGGACTGATGTTAGGGGTAGGTTCTTCACTCAGCGAGTCGTAAGTTCATGGAATGCCCTGCCAGTAGCAGTAGTGGACTCTCCCTCTTTATGGGTATTTAAGCGGGCATTGGATAGGTATATGGAGGATAGTGGGTTAGTGTAGGTTAGGTGGGCTTTGATCGGCGCAACATCGAGGGCTGAAGGGCCTGTACTGCGCTGTATTTTTCTATGTTCTATGTTCTATGTTCTATGTGTTGGTGAAGTTGATTAACTGTTCAACCTCTGCATGGGAGCACGAGGAGTCGATACAGTCACCAATATAATGGAAGAAAAGCTGGGGGGTGGATGGTGCTGATGTAGCTGGGGAAAATTCCCCGGAACATTCTGTCCCCAACATTCCATAACTGACATTCCCTGGAACACTGACATTATTTATGAATGGCCAAATGTCAGTGAATTGAACAAACGATAAAATTCCTTGGGAAGACATCCCGTTCTAAGGAGAAGGAGACACTGTTCCGATGTTCCCTCAGGCATTTCAAGGGGTGAATACGTTTAACCTGTGTTTACATTTTTCGCGACACAGGATCGACCACAATTTAGACTAAATGACAGAAATTTGCAAACTCTGTTTATCTTCAGGAAACTGGGTGAGAATCCTTCAAGACAACAACGTTTTCACACTCCGTATTAGGAACTGGAAAGAAGTGGTCTGTGTCTACTCTCGAGTAATCGTGTATGTGGGAATGTTTGAGAAACCATCTGTCCTTATGCGTCTGTCTTTGTGTGTTTGGGGAGGGAGAGTTTCTTGTGGTTTATGTCACATTTTTGTAATTTCAGCTCCAATTATTTTAATAAATCCCTGAAGACAGGGACACATTTGAAAATCTCACTGAGTCCCCGATCAAACGGGTCCCTTTCCCTCCAGGCTGATTGATAATGTGTTTGTTTTCCTTCCTCACAGTTAACATAGTGACCATCTACGTTCTGCTTTATAAAGATTGTGGATTGTCTCCATGTGTCAGACGTTACCTGGGGGCCATGGCAGTGGCGGATCTACAAGTTATTATCCTCGACCTGATACTGAGATACATTCCCATTGTTTTTGAGGAGCAATTTTATTTCCTTAGGCACTCCATCCCCGTGTGTAATATCCACGCCGTCCTGCTTTATGCAGTCACTGACTGCTCTGTCTGGTTCACTGTCACTTTCACCTTTGATCGGTTTGTGGCCATTTGTTGCCAGAAGCTGAAAAGTAAATATTGCAGTGAGAAAACGGCGGCTGTGGTTCTGGGAGTAGTGACTGTGCTGAGCTGTTTGATGAACATTTTCTGGTATTTTATGCTCTTACCTCAATATCGGCTCGGGAACATCCCCTGGTTTTGTAACGTAACGAGCACTGTTTATTTCTCCAGTGTCTGGGCCTCAATCGAGTTCCTCCACAACATTCTAACCCCAACTCTCCCATTTCTCCTGATTCTGCTGATCAATGTTCTCACCGTCAGACACATTTTAGTGACCAGCAGAGCCCGCAGGAGACTCCGCGCTCACACCAATGGGGACGCTCAGTCTGACACTGAAATGAGAAACCGAAAAAAATCCATCATTTTGCTCTTTGCGATCACGGCCAATTTCATGCTGTTATGGTCAGCGTTAATGGTGTATTCTATATGGTACCGAATGTATTGGATTGGGTATCAGTCTGCGGAACTCCCTCCCTTAGTGCAGGAATTGAGCCTCATGCTGCAGCTCCTCAGTTGCTGCACAAACACCGCGATTTATGCTGTGAGCCAGACTAAGTTCAGGCAGCAGCTGAAGAATTTGCTGAAATATCCATTCACCCAAATCCCTCCATCCATCAAATTCCCTCATTCACTAATCCATCCAGTATTTTCTCATTTGAGTTCAGAGTTTCAGCAATGAAGCAGACAGTCGCTATGGTAACAGATTGAGGATAGCGTTGGTTTGTCCATCCTTATCGCACGGTGGGGAGGGGGTGGGGAGTCGGTTACAGGGTCACATTTCAATGTTTCCAACAACTCAGGGGCCAGTGAGAAAATACTTCATCCCACTGACTGTATCCATCACTTCAATTTGTAAACAATAAAAATGTTCATTAAAAAGTGCTGAGCAGCAGAGTGACCAATGTCATTGTGTGTCTTTGTGTTGGCGAAGCTGAGCTGGAGTTATACAGACTCATCCCCAAGTCCTGGTCCTCAGGGAAGTGGAGGGGACTGGGCCCTGAGCTCAGGAGTTGATTTTAACTCCTTCTGTCTTTGCGTTTATATTTGGGTCCCCCCACTCCAACCTGGCCTCCCCATTTCCTTTCCCGCTTTCTTTCTCCTCATTTCTCTCCCTCTCTCTCTCTTGCAAACTCTCTTTCACTCTCTCTCTTCCCCCCGCCTTTCTATCTCTCACTCAACCACCGGTTTGTACACCGTACTCCACTGTTTTCTCTCCGACTCCCATTCACTCTTACCCTTCTGCTGTTATTGTCTCCCTCCAGCAACTCCGTTTCTACCCTATTTTCCCACTTATCCAACGTCCCACATCTCTCTAACCTCTCACCCCCCGCACATGCAGCCTCACCACCAAAACGTTACTCTATGGCGTGCGGGAGAGGGAAGGATCAGGGAGACAGGGTGTGTCGGATAAAAAGGGTGGAAGGGAGAGGAGGGAGAGAGATTCAGTCAACGAGAAATGGAGGAAGGTGGGGAGAGAGAGTGATAGTCAAAGAGCGAGGCCGGGAAGGGGCGAGGTATCCAGAGAGAGAGGAAAGGGAGAGTGTGTGAAAGAGTGAGAGAGGCGGAGGAGAGATGGGGTGAGAGACAGAGAGACAGATAGAGGGAGAGAGTGAGGGATGTGAGAGACAGAGAGTGGGCGAGACAGGGAGAGAGTGAGAGATTGGGCGAGGGAGGGGGCGAGAGAGAGAGAGGGAGACAGAGTGGGGCAGAAAAAGAGGAAGAGAGACGGTGGCGACAGAGAGTGGGGTGAGGGCGAGAGGGTGAGGGGGGTGAGAGAGGGGTTGAAAGGGGAGCAAGAAAGAGAAAGGGGTTGACAAGTGAGATAGAGGAGGCAAGGGGGGGCGAAAGAGAGTGACTAAATGTGGGAGGCGAGAGAGAGAAGAAGCGAGAGATAGAGAGAGAGTGAGAGAGAGAGCAATAGCTGGAGTGGGGGGCGAGGTGGGAAAAGAGAGAGAGAGATAGAGACCGAGACGGAGACAGAGCGAGAGAGGTACGGAGAGAGAGAAAGGGGTCAGAAGAATGAGGGTGGGGGACGAGAGAGAGAGTGATGTGGGCAGAACGAGAAAGTGTATGACGAGGAGAGAGAAGGCGGGGCGACAGAGAGAGTACGTGAGTGAGACAAAGGTGGAGTGCGAAAGAGAAAGAAGGCGTCGAGAGAGAGTGAGGGCGCAAGAGGGTTTTAGAGAGGAAGGGGAGAAAGAGGGAGATTGAGAGAGAGTGTGCGAGAGGGGGCTGGAGTCGAAAAGAGGGGCAAGAGAGAGAGGGATGAGAAAGTGATACGAGAGGAGAGAACACGGGAGAGAGAGAGTGAGAGAGAGGGAGAGAAGGAGAGAAATGCTGCTAGAGAGAGGGGACGGGAGAGAGAATCACAGAGAGGAAGCAATCGATGGAGAGAGGTGGTGAGCGAGAGAGAGGGAGAGGGATGAGAGAGAAAGACAGAGTTGACGAGAGACAGATGTTGGGCTAGAGAGTGATAGAGACGCAGAGACGGTGTGAGCAAGAGGGTGAGAGAGAGAGATTGGGCAAGAGAGCGATAGAGGGGTGAAAGAGAGGTTGTGAGCGAGAGAAGAGAAAGGGAGGCAAGAAAGAGAGAAGGTGCAAAGATGTTTCTCGAGAGATAGAGGGTGAGGGCGACAGCTAGATAGAGCGAGAGAGTGGGAGAGAGGATTAGAGAGAAAGAGAGAGAGAAATTGCGAGAGAGCGAGAGAGTGAGAGCGAAACAGAGCGACAGAGGGTGAGAGAGAAAGGGAGTTTGAGAGGGAGAGACAGAAAAAGGAAAAGAACGGGCAAGAGAGAGAGAGAGTGAGAAAATGGGGCAGAGAGATAGCAAGAGAGAGATTGCGAGACGATGCAGAGAGAGAGGGACAGACAGAGGGCGAGAGAGATGGCGAGAGATAAGGGCGAGAGAGAGAGTACAAAGGAGAGAGTGAGCAGGGGAAGAGCGAGAGATAGGGGCAAAGAGGAGAGAGGGCGAGGGTGAATGTGAGAGAGAGATGGGGCGAGAAAGTGAGGGTGGGGTTGAGAGAGGGGCAAGAAAGAGAGAGAGGATGAGAGAGAGAGCAAATGTGAGAGAGAGCGAGTGGGAGCGAGCATGATAGTGAGAGACAGGGGACAGCGAGAGGGAGGAGGTGTGCGTGAAAGCGAGAAAGGGAATGCCAGTGAGAGAGAGAGGGGGCGAGTGAGAGTGAGGGGAAGAGCGAGAGAGAGCGAGAAAGCAAGTGAGGGAACATGCAAGGAAGAGAGGGGCGTGAGCGAGAGACAAAGATGGCGACTGAGAGAGAGATGAGCGAGCGAGCGAGAGAGAGTGAGAGGCAAAATAGACTGAGAGATATGGAGTGAATGAGAGAAAGAGAGGAAGTGCGAGAGGGAGCGAGCATGAGGGGGAGAGAGATACGGTGGTGGGAAACGAGACAGATTAAGAAAGAGAGGGGTGTGAGGGAGAGAAAAAAGCTTGAGCGATTTGAGGGTTGAGGAAGAATTACAGAGGGTTTGAGCAGCACAGGGCGGTTGAGGGAGAGCGCAGGATGCGGAGGAATGTTAGGGAGAGGACAAGTGAGAGATAGAGATGGAGTGAGATCGAGAGACAGGGGTTGAGGGGGATTATAGAGGTGGTGAGTGAGACAGAGAGGCGTTAAGCGAGAGTTATAGAAGGGCGAGAGAGAAAGGGATGATCGAGAGAGAGGGATGTTGAGGGAGAGTTATAGAGGAGGTGAGCGAGAGAGGGGTAAACGAGAGACAGGGATGGTGAGGGATCGTGAAAGAGGGTGCGAACAACAGAGCGGGGCGTGCGAGAGACATGGGGGCGAGCAAGAGAAGGGGCGAGGGAAAGTTATAGCGGGGACAAGCAAGAGAGAGAAAGAGTTGATGAGTGAGTTAGCAGGGATGGGCGAGACAGAAAGAATGGCGACCGAGAGAGAGAATGAGTGTGTGAAAGAGAGAGGAGTCAGAGAGGGAGACTGAAAGCGAGTGAAAACCAGATTGTGCGAGACAGCAAGGGAGGGAAAGTTTGTGACAGAGAATGGGGCGAGACAAAGGCGGCAATGTAGAGAGTGGGGGCAACAGAGGGAGAGAGAGATGGAAAGAAAGTGTGAAAGAGAGAGAGGTTGCGGGGGACAAGAGAGCAAGAGTTTGGGCGTGAGTAAAAGATGGAGCAGTCAACAGCGAAAGAGCGAGTGCGAGAGACAGAGAAAGAACAAGAGAGAGAGAGACCGTGAGGGGACGAGCGAGACATGGGATAAGAGAGAGAGGGGTCAAAAGACAGAGGGGGTGCAGAGAGAGGCAAGGTGTAATCAAGGCATAGGTTGAGTATGAGAGAGAGAGGTCGAGAGCAAAACAGAGAGAGAGAGAGTGTGAGAGAGATGGAGGGCGAGACCGAGGAGGCAGAGAGACAGGGTTGTGTGTGTGTGAGAGAGAGAGAGAGGAAGAGAGAAAGGCCGTTCGAGAGAGAGAGAGAGAATGGGTGAGAGATGGCGAGAGAGAGAGAGACAAAGAGAAAGCGAGAGAGAGAGAAAGCGAGAGAGAGAAGGAGAGGGAGAGGGGGAGAGAGCGAGGGGCAGAGAGAGACAGGCCGTTCCAGAGAGAGAGAGAGAGAGAGACTGGGGAGAGATGGCGAGAGAGAGAGAGAGACAAAGAGAGAGAGAAAGACAGAGAGAAAGCGAGAGAGAGATGGTGAGGGAAGGGGGTAGAGAGTGAGGGGCAGAGACAGAAACAGAGAGAAAGTGAGAGAGAGACGGTGAGAGAGGGGGACGAGAGAGTGGGGCAGAGTGAGAGGGCTGAGAGTGAGAGAGTGTGCGAGAGTGAGAGAGGATGAAATGGGGTGAGAGAGAAAGACAGAGACTGCGAGAGAGAGTGGGCACTAGAGTGAGAGAGGGTGTGTGCAAGAGAGTCAGAGAGAAAAGGGGTCAGATAGAGAGAGGGAGAAAGAGAGAGGGAGAGACGGAGAGGCGAGTGAAGAAAAGAGATTGCAAGCGAGAGAGGGAGAGGAGAGAGAGAGAGAGGGCGAGGGAGTGGGAGAAAGACAGAAACAGAGGGTGCACGAGACAGAGACAGCGGGAGGGGGCCACGCAGGAATTGGGGGTGACACAGTCAGGGCGAAAGAGAGAGAGGGCGAGCGGGGGCGAGAGAAGGAGGGAAGGCGGGAGTGAGATAGAAAGGGTGTGAGAGAGAGCGCAAGTAGGGACGAGAGACGAAGAGAGGGAGCGGGAGAGTGAGAGAGGCTTTTGGGAGGGTACAAAGGGATGAGGCTCCGAGCGCGAGACAGAGAGAGCAAAGTTGACAGAGAGAGTGTGCGAGAGGTAGAGGGTGTGAGACAGAGAGGGTGAAAGAGATGATGAGATGGGGCTAGAGAGGAAGCGAGAAGGCAACAGAGTGAGAGAAGATGAGGGAGAGATATGACCGGGCGAACGAGAGAGACAGAGCGGGCGAGCAAGAGAGAGACAGAGGGACCGAGTAAGAGAGTCAGAAAGAGAGGGTTTGAACGAGAGAGAAAGATGGGGCCAGCGGGAGAGAGTGAGAGAGAGGTGCGAGTGAGATAGAGAGGGGTGAACATGAGCGAGAGAGGATGGGCGAACGAGAGAGAGAGAGGCGGGCAAGAGAAAGAGGGTGAGCTAGAGATGGAGTGGCGAACTATAGAGGGAGAGAGAGAGCGGGGGTGCGAGAGAGGGAGACGAGCGAGAGATAGAGAGACAGAGGGGCACATGAGAGAGAGAAAGAGCGAAGGGCGATTGAGAGAGAGGAAATGAGAGAGGGAGGAGTGAGAGGGAGAGTGAGAGGGCAAGAGAGCGCGGGCGAGATAGAGAGAGGGCGAGAGAGAGAAAGACAGAGAGAGAGTGAAAGCGACAGAGAGAGAGATGGAGAGTGGGTGAAAGAGCGGGAGCTCGTGGACAAGGGAGAGAGATAGGAAGCAAGAGAGACAGAGGGGGTAAGACAGAGACGAGATGAGAGTGAGGGGGGCAAGAGAGAGGCAGAGTTGGAGAAAACGTTTCTGAGAGAGAGATGGTTGAGAGAGACAGAGAGAGGGGTGGGAGTGAGAGCGAGGGGGCAAGAGACAGTGAGCGAGACAGGGAGAGTGTGGTCTAGAGAGAGATTAAGAGAGATGAAACGAGAGAGAGTGTGGGCGAAAGAGAGGTGGTGAGACAGAGAGTCTGTATGAGAGCGCGAGGGAAAGTAAGTGCATGAGAGTGAGGGAGGGCGGAGATGATGAAGATCAAGAGAGACAGAGCAAGAGAGATGGAGAGAGGGAGAGGGAGAGACAGGGGAGAGAAAGTGTGGAAGAGAGCGTGGATGAGAGAGGAGGTCACAAAGAGCGAGGATATGGGCAACATGAAGAGAGAGAGACAGGACAAGAGCGAGAATGTTAGTGAGAGAGAGGCAGAGAGAGAGAGGGAATGAGAGAGAGCGAGAGCGAGACAGAACGGGAGGGAGAGAGAGAGAGAGGAGGACTTTGTGTGTTCGTGTGTGTGTGAGAGAGAGAAAATGGGCAAGAGATGCCAAGACACAGAGAGACAGAGAGAGAGAGAGAGAGAGAGAGAGAGAGAGAGACGGCGACAGCGAGAGAGGAAGCGAGAGAGAGGCAGAGACAGAGAAATCAAGAGAGAGAAACAGAAGGCGAGGTGGCAAGAAACAGAGGGGGATGAAAGAGAGGGGTCGACAGAGAGCACGTGAGAGAGGGCAAGAGCGAGAGAGAATGGTCAACAGCAAGAGAGCAAGAGGAGGAGAGGGAGAAAGCGGGCGAGAGAGAAAGAGAGGGAGAGAGAAAGACAGCGAGAGGCGAGAGGGAAATGGGGAGAGGGAGAGAGAGAGTGAAAGAAGGAGAGGAGAGTTTAGAGAGGGAGCGAGAGAAAGAGGTGACAAAAGAGAGAAGGGGAAGTCAGAGAGGGCGACACAGAGCGAGACGGAGCAAGACTGAGAGTGATGGACTGAGAGGGAGGCAGCGAGATTGATGGAGAGAGAGAGAGAGAGTGAAGAAAAGAGATAGGGAGAGAGAGGGATCAAGAGAGAGAGTGTGTGCGAGAGAGAGGGGTGTGAGAGAGAGGGGTTAATAGAGAGGGGGTGAGAGAGATGGGGTTGGAGTGAGAAAGAGGGTTTCTGAGAGAGAGAGAGAGAGAGAGAGAGAGAGAGAGAGAGAGAGAGACGGGCTAAGTAAGAGGGAGTGAGAGAGAGAGAGAGGCGAGAGTGCGAGAGTGGGTTTCTGAGAGAGCCGAGAGAAAGATGAGGAGAGAGTTATAAAGAGTGGATGAGAGAGTGAGAGATGGCGAAGGAGAGCGAGGCAGCAAGCATGAGGGAACGGGAGCGAGAGGAGTTGAGAAAGAGTCTGTAAGAAAGAAGAGGGCAAGAAAGACGGAGTGGGAGATGGGGGGAGATCGAGAGAGGGGATGCAAAATAGAGAGTGGGGGAAAGAGAGAGACGGGATGTGTGCGAGAAAAAGAGAGAGAGAGAGCAAGAGCGAGAGAGTGAAACCGAGAAAGGGGGCAGAGAGGGAGGGAGAGACAAAGAGAGAGGGGGAGAGTGAGAGAGGGTGAGAGAGGAGGTAAGAGGCAGTCGGTGTGTGTGAGAGAAAGGGTCAAGACAGATGGGGAGAGTGAGAGTGAGAGCGAGAAAGGGGGAGAGAGAGAGGTGGAGAGGGGACAGGGTACTAGAGAGGAGGTCAGAGAGAGCGAAGATGTCGGCAAGAGGAAGACATAGAGACAGGGCAAGAGCGAGAGTGTGAGCGAGAGAGGGAGCAGAGAGAGAGATAAAGTGGGATTAGAGACAGCAAGTGCGAGAGAGAGTGAGACGGAACGGGGGGCAGAGAGAATGAGCGGAGGACTGTGTGTGGGAGAGAGAGTGAGAATGGGCAAGAGATGGCGACAAAGAGCGAGAGAAACGGCGAGAGAGAGAGGAAGCAAGAGAGACAGAAGGCGAGGAGACAAGAGAGAGGGGGGATGAAAGAGAAGGGTTAATAGAGAGCGCGTGAGAGAGGCAAGAGCGAGAGGCAGAACGGGAGAGGGTGAAAGGGGGCGAGAGAGACAGAGAGGAGGAGTCCGAGGGAGAGAGAGTGAGATAGCGAGAGGCGAGAAGGAGATGGGGAGAGGGAGACAGAGTGAAAGAAGGAGAGGTAGGGTTAGAGAGCAAGCGAGAGAGAAAGAATGAGGTGACGAAAGTGAGAGGGGAGGAAGTCAGAAAAGGCGAGAGAAAGCAAGATGGAGCAAGAGCGAGAGTAATGGACTGAGAGAGGCGGCAAGATTGGGGGGAGAGAGAGAGTGAAGGAAGAGAGGGAGCAAGAGAGAGAGAGAGAGTGTGAGAGGGACGGGGACAAGAGAGGGGTGAGAGAGCGAGAGGCAGAGAGAGTGATAGAGTGACAGCAAGGGTGGCGAGGCAAAGAGAGAGGGTGCGACAAAGGGGGTAAGGGAGCGAGAGAAAGGGAGAGACAGAGGGAGACAGAGAGAGAGCAAGAGAGAGCGAAGTGGCGAGAGAGAGGGGGATAAGAGAGGGTGAAACCGGGAGAAAGAGGAGAAGGCCGAGAGGAGGATGCTGAGAGAGAGATACAGAGGGAGAACGAGGGAGAGAAGCAGTCGAGAGCAAGAGAGACATGGTGTGACAGAGAGAGATGGTTGAGAGTGAGATTGGGTGAGGGGGCGAGAGTGAGAGAGCGAGAGAGAGAAGGTGAGAGGACGAAAGAGCGGGCAAGCAAGAGAGTTAGTGCGTGAGACCCAGAGAGGGGAGCGAGGGAGACAGAAAATATGGCGAGAAAGAGAAAAAAAGTTAGTGAGCGAGAGAGTGTGGGCGAGAGAGGGTAGCCAGAGCGCAAGACAGCGACAGCCAGGTGTCAAGAGGAAGAGGGTTAAGACAGAGGGAGAGAAAAGGAGAGAGACAGGGAGACAGCGAGAGCAAGAGAGAGGGTGACAGAGAGAGTGGGCGAGAGTGAGAGGGGATTAGAGAGAAACGGATGAGAGAGAGCAGGAGAGAGACAGAGAGATAGACAGCGAGAAAGGGAGAAGCAGGGCAAGAAAGAAAGAGGAATAGGCGAAGAGGCAGAGACAGAGAGCGAGAGGGCACAAGAGGGCAAAGGAGAGAAAATGTGTGATAATAAGTAGGGGCAAGAGAGGGAGAGACAAGATGGGTGAGAGTCCAAGACAGAGGGGGCGAGAGAGAGAAAAGGGAGTGAAAAAGAGAGAGAAACGATGCGAGAGACTGTCAGCAGAGCAAGAGTGGGAGTGAGCGAGAGAGAGAGAGTGGGTGCGAGATTGGGTTGCGGAAGTGAGAGACGGTGAAGGGGGAAGCCATGGTTATAGAGAGGGTTAGAAAGTGATGGGGTGAGCTAGATTGAGAGAGAGAGATGAGGCACGTGAGAGAGAAGAGAAAGAGATGGGGTGAGCGAGAGAGAGAGCGCGAGCGAGAGAGAGAAATAGATGGGGTGAGCGTGAGAGAGGAAGGTTGAGCGAGAGAGAACGAGTTGGCGAGCAAGAGGCGGGAGTTGAGTGAGAGAGAGGGATTGGGGTGAGCGAAATAGAGAGAGTGGGCTAGAGAGAGATGGTGGGTGCGGTAGAGAGAGGAACGAGAGAGAACGAGGGGTGTGAGAGAGAGGGGGCGACCGAGATAAACGGGGCGTGAGGCAGAGTTATAGGGGAGAGGGAGAGAGAGAAATAGGGTGTGTGAGAGCGAGGAGGGGAGAACGTGAGGGAGAGGGAGTGAGAGTGAGAGAAAGGAGGCAAGTGAGAGAGAGACGAGATAAGAGGGCGAGGATGACAGAGGGAATGTGTGGGCGAGCGAGACAAAGATAGAGAGTGACAGAGAGGGGGAGTGCGACAGGGCAAGAGGAAGTTCGAAAGAGAGAGCAAGCAAGAGAAAGATTGTTTGTGAGTGAGAGAGAAGAAATATGGTGAGCCAGAGAGAGATCGGTGGCGTGTGAGAGAGGGTTAGCGAGAGAGGGAGGCAGAGAAAGAGAGGGAGCGAGACAGTCGGTGCGAGAAAGCAAGGGAGAGGAAGTGTGTGAGAGCGAGTGGGGTCGAGAAAAAGAGAAAGAGGCGATTGAGACAGGGAGAAAGATGGGGCGAGCAAGAGAGAGTGATGCGAGTGAGGTCGAGCCAGAGATGGGGCGAGCAAGAGAGAGAGAGAGAGATAGGGTGAGTGAGAATGGGGAGTCAAGCGAGAGAGAGGGGATGGGGTGAGTGAGAGAGAGAGTGCGCGAGAAGAGTGGGCGTGCGAGAGAGAGGGGGCGACAGAGAAAGGGGGCGACAGAGAGAACCAATGCAAGAGAGAGACAGAGAGTGTGGCAAGCAAGAGAGAGAGAGTGGTCGTAAGGGAGAGTAACAGAGGGACGAGCAAACGAGAGAGAGTGGTCGAGAGAGAGAAGGTCGACAGACAGAGATGGAGTCTGCCAGAGAGCGCGGGGGAAGCGAGAGATTGAGACAAAGAGTGAGTGAAAGTGTGGAGGTCAAGCGAGACTGAGATAAAGCGTGGACGAGAGAGAGCAAGGGAAAGCGTGTGTGTGAGAGAGCGAGAGGAGGCGAGTGAGAATATGAAGGAGGGAGCAAGCAAGAGTTGGCGAGAGAGAGAGGCAGCGAGTGAAAGAGAGAGAACGTCGCAAGTGAGAGAGAGTGGCTGAGAGACAGTGGGCTAGAGAGAGAATGGGCGCGAGAGAGCAAGGGAGAAAAAGTGGGTAAGAGCAAGAGTTGGCAAGACAGAGAGAGGGTCGAGAGAGAGAGAAGAGCACGACAGAGATAGACAGAGAGAGTGAGGGGGTGAGTGAAAGACAGAATGAGATGGAGCAAGCGAGAGAGAGAGGTGGCGAGCGAGAGAGGGAGAGAGGGGCAAGGTAGGGAATGTAGCGAGTGAGAGAGAGAATGGTGGCAAGCAAGAGAGAGTAGGCGAGAGAAAGGAGATGAGAGAGAGTAAGAGCGAGAGAGAGAGTGGGTGTGAGAGAGCAAGGGAGGGAAAATGTGTGACAGAGAGTGGGGGCAAGAGAGAGAGAGAGATGTGAGAGATGGAGAGAAAAGTGGCGAGAGAGGTAAGGGTGCGAAAGAAAAACAGAGAGAGAAACAGGCGGGGGGGCGAGGCAGAGAGCGAGAGAAAGAAGGGCAGAGTGAGAGACAGAGAAGGGGTGAGCATGAGCATTGGGGGAGTCGAGCAAGAGAGAAAGTGACAGATCTGCGGAGATGAAGAGAGAAAGCTTTGGTAAGCGAGAGAGTGGATTCGAGTTAGTGAGAGGGAAAGGTGAGAGGGAGAGAGAGGGTGATAGAGAGATTGGTTCCAAGGGAGAGAGGGTGACCGAGAGAGAGAGAGACGGTAAGGGAGATTTTAGGGGGACAAGAAAGAGAGAAAGGAGGCGAGCGAGAGAGATGGGGCATGCAAGAGGTAGAGAAAGAGGGAGAGGGGTGAGTAAGAGAGAGATGCCGCGAGAGATAGGGGTGCGATATACAGAAAAGGTGAGAGAAAGGGTAAAAGGAAGCGAGAGTAGGAGGGAGAAAGAGTCTGTGAGAGGGAGAGGGAGAGAGAAAGAGAGAGCAAGAGGGAGAGAATGGGGGTGAGAGAGAGCTGGAGAGGGGGCAAACAAGAGAGAGGGGTGGAGTGAGAAAGAGAGAGAGAGGCGAGAAGTCAAGAGAAGGGGAAAGAGAGAAGGGCGCGAAAAAGAGTGAGAGTGAGGGGATAAGAGAGATGGTGCAAGAGAGTGAGGGGGCATGGGAAAGAGAATGGGCACGAAAGTAGGGAGAAGAGAAAGAGAGGGGGACTAGAGAGATTGAGCAAGAGAGAGGGTGCACGACAGAGAGGGTGTGAAAGAGAGAGGGTGTGCAAGAGTGAGAGAAAGCGAGGGGTGAGCAAGAGAGAGAGGGCATGAGAGAAAGAGGGTGTGAGAGGGAGAGAGACAAGAATGAGAGAAACAGGGTGGAAGAGTGGAAAAGTGGAGGTGGGAGCAAATGAGCGAGAGAGAGGGCCTGCACGAGAGAAAGAAAGAGAGAGAGGGTGAGCAAGGAAAGTGTGGGCGCAAGAGAGAGAATTAGCAACAGAGAGAGAAAGGGGTATGATCGAGAGGATGAGAGAGGGAAAGAGGAGGTGAGACCAAGAGAGCGAGGAAGTCCAAGAGGGAGAGAGCATGAGAGCAAGAGGGAGAGAGTCAAAGTGAGAGTGAGTGAGAGGGTGGGGAGAGAGAGAGTTTGCGAGCAAGAGAGAGAGAGGGGCCGTGCAAGAGGGAGAGAAAGAGAGAGGGTTGTGCAAGAGAGAGAGAGGGTACGCAAGAGAGAGGGTGCGAGAGACACAGAGTTTGAGACAGCCGGACATGAAAGTGAGATAGAGGGAAAGAAGAGGCGAGAGTGAGAAAGACAGAGTGAGTCCGCGAGAGAGAGGATGAAAAAGAGCTAGAGAGAAGGAGTGAGCGAAAGAGAGGGGTGGAGCGAGAGAGAGAGAGAGAGAGAGAGAGAGAGAGAGAGATGAGCGAGAGGGAGAAAGAAGGTGTAAGAAAGAGAGACAGAGAGAGGGAATGAGCACCAGATAGATAATGTGGGAGCGAGAGAGAGAGAGTGAGCAAGACAGAGTGGGCGAAAGAGAGCATACGTGTGTGTGTGTGTGCGTGTGTGTGTATGTGAGTGAGAGAGAGAGAGAGAGAGAGAGAGGGCGAGAGAGAGGGGGTGTGAGAGAGAGACAGCAAGAGAGATGGGCCACGAGAGAGCTAGATAGAGGGGGCAAGTGAGCAAGATAGGCGGAGTGAGAGAGGGGGTATGCGAGTGAGGGAGAGACAAGCGAGTGGGAGAAAAAGGGGACAAACAAGAAGGAAAGAGTTAGAGAGCGAGAGAGAGAAGGAATGTGGAGAGCCAGAGAGAGAAAGGTGGCAGGCGAGAGAGTGGGCGAAAGAGAGGGGTGAGAAAGAGAGAGAGAGAGAGAGAGAGAGAGAGAGACTGGTGGTGAGAAATAGCGAGAGACAGGGGGCAAGCGAGAGAGATAGGTGAAGTGTGAGAGAGAAAGGGGGAATGCGAGCGAGAGAGAGACGAGTGAGAGGAAGAAAGAGGGGGCACGCAAGAGAGACAGTTAGGATGCAAGAGAGAGATGGAGTGAGAGAAAGTTGGTAAGGGAGAGAGATAGTGGGCGAGTGAGAGGGGGTGAGAGAGAGAGCGAGAGATAGGGGGCGTGAGTGGACAAGGGAGGGAAAGTTTGAGAGGGAGAGTGGGGGTGAGAGAGTGAGAGAGAGGGGCGAGATGGAAGATAAAAAGATAAGGGCGCGAAAGATGCAGAGAAAGAGTTGGGGACGTGAGAGAGGGGGCGTGCGGGAGGGATAGAAAGAGAGAAGAGTGAGCAAGAGAGAGAGTGAGAGGGTGCAAGAAAGAGAGGGTGAGAGAGAGTGATGGAATGAGAGAGCAGTGGAGCGAGGGAGAGCGACGAGACGGCAAAAGATAGAGACAAGTGATGTGAAGTAAGAGGGGAGGCTAAAGAGAGAGAGTTGGGGGCGAGAGAGAGAGGGAGAAAGTGAGAAAGAGGATATGGTGAGAGAGAAAAGTGGCAAGAAAGAGTGTGAGCAAGAGGGAGGGTTGAGAGAGAGAGAGAGTGGGAGAGAGTGGTCACGAGAAAGCAAGAGAGAGAAAGTGTGTGAGAGCGAGTGAGTGCGAGACAATGAGAGAAAGAGAGAGATGAGAGTGACGACAGTCCAAGAGAGCGGGGAGAGAGAGAGAGAAGGGTGCGTAAGACATAGAGCGCGAGAGAGACAGAGATTGTTTTGAGAGAGAGTGAGTGGGACGAGAGAGACTGTGAGGGAGAGAGCGAGAAAATGTTGGCGTGAGACAGAGAGAGTGGAGACAGGAGAGAGGGACGAGAGAGAAAGTGTGCAAGAGTCGGTATGAGAGAGACCGGGCAAAAGTGAGGGGGGCAAGTGGGAAAGGGAGAAAGGGTGAGCTAGAGTTATCGAGGATGTATGTGAGAGAGCGCTTGCGAGGGAGAGAGAGAGAGAAGGCAAGCGAGAGAAAGGTAGAGAGATGTGGCGAGCAAGACAGAGAGAAAGAATTGGCGAGTGAAAGAGAGGAGTCGAGCGAGAGAGAGGGAAAGGAGTGAAAAAGAAAGAGAGTTGGAGAGAATGAGCGGGTGCAATAAAGAGAGAGGGCAAGAGAGAGTGAGAAGAGGCATGAGACCGAGAACGGAACGAGAGAAAGTTGGACACGTGAGAGAAAGAGTGAGATGGACTGAGCAAGAGAGAGATTTGCAGAGCGAGAGAGGTGGTCGAGCGACAGGGAGAGAATGCGGTGACCGAGACAGCGAGTGTGGATGAGAGAAAGAGTGGCTGCAAGAGAGAGCAGAGCGAGAGAGACGGAGTTAGCAAGCGAGAAGGAGTCGAGCGAGAGAGAGAGAGACAGTGGGCAAGAGAAAGAGTGGGATGTGAGAGACAGAGTTGGCGAGGGACAGAGGAGTGTCGAGCGAGAGAGACGAAGGGGGCGAGAGGGAGAGAGAGAGCATGACAAAGACTGGGCGTGAGAGGGAGAGAGAGAAAGAGGGGATTCTAGTGAAAAAGAGGGAATGGAGAGACCGAGAGAGAGTAGGCAAGAGTAAGTATGAGCACGCAAGAGATAGCGAGGAGCGAGCAAGAGAGCAGGGCGAGTTAGAGAGAAAGGGGCAAGTGAGAGAGAGAGCGCGGCCGAAAGAGAGATTGCGCGAGAGAATGAGAAAGAGGGCGAGGGGGTTTTGAGAGTGAGAGCGAGCAAGCTTGAGAGAGACAGAGAAGCCGAAAGAGAGATTGAGAGAGTGGGCACGAGCGATAAAAGGGGAAGGGGGCGAGTGAGAGAGAGGGAATGGGGTGAGCATGGGAGAGGGCGCATCGAAAAGGGGGGTGGCAATTGAGAGAGGACGATGAGAGAGAGGGGGCAAGCGAGAGAGTAAGGAATATAGAGAGAAAGAGGGAGAGACGGGAGGGAGAGAAAGATTGCAGACGAGAGAGGTCGGGGGAGTGAGCGAGACAGAGAGAAGTGTTCAACAGAGAGTGAGAAAAGGAGGGAGGGCGAGAGAGAGCGTGAGAGGTGCTAGAAGGGAAGAGAGGAACGAGAGAGTGACAGAGAAGGGAGAGACAGAAAGACAATGAAAGAGGGTGCGAGAGCGAGAGAAAGAGAATGAGGGGGTGAGGGGAAGAGAGATTGACAGAGATATAGAGAGGGCGAGAGAGAGAGTTAAAGAAAGGAGGGACGAAAGGCAGACAGAGTGCATGAGAGCGAGAGGGTGAGAGAGAGGGGGCGAGAAAGAACGAGGGCAAGAGAGATAGATAAACAGAGGAGGGATGAGAGAGACAGAGCGAGAGAGTGAGAGGGTGAGAGGGGGATAGGGATGAAGAGAGGGTTCGAAGGAGACAGCTAGACAGGGGAGTGAGAGAGGGGGTGAGAGAGACGGGGGCGCGAGTGTGGAAAAGTTAGGAGGGACGAGAGAGAGAGAGAGAGAGAGAAAATGAAGGGTGAGAGAGAGGGACAGAAAGAAGAGAGACAGAGAGTGGGGGCGAGAGAGATAGAGGGCAAGAGTGGGCTGAAGAGGAAGAAAGGGGTCAGGATACTCAGAGAGAGAGGGTGTGCAAGAGACAGAGAGAAGGACTGAGAGGTAGAGAGTGAGGGGATAAGACAGTAGGCAACAGAACAAGAGAGGGGAGTGAGAGAGAGAGCACGGGAGAGCAGAGATTGGGGCCAAACAAGAGGGAGAGAAAGGGTGCGACCGAGAGAGGGAGAGCAATCCAGTGAGCGAGGGAGAGGGAGGAGGACAAACGAGAGAGGGAGATCGAACGAGCAAGACAGAGAGAGAAGGCAAAGGGGATGTGGTGAGAGACAGAGAGAGCAGGGGTGAACGAAAAGAGAGAGAGCTGACAACGACAGAGAGAGATGAGTTGTGTGAAAGAGGGGGCGCAAGAAAGAGAGGGAGAGAGCCGGGGTGGGCGAGAGGGAGAGACAAGGTCAGAAAGAAGGAGAGGAAGAGAAAGGGTGTGTGCATGAGAGAGAGGGAGGGTGTGAGAGAGAGAGAGAAGGCAAGCGAGAGAGAGTGAAAGACAGAGAGTAAGTGGTGAGCGAGGGGCGAGAGCGCGAGAGAAAGGTAAGTGAGAGTAAGAGGAGAGCGTGGTGTGAGTGAGAGATAGATAGAGCGAGCGAGAGAGGAGGATAGAGAATGGGAGTGAGTGAAAGGGGGTGAGAGAGAGTGGGTGAGGCAAGGGAGAGAGAGCGTGTGGGACAGTGAGAGAGAGAGAACGAGAGGGCGAGTGCGAGAAAGAGCAGAAGAGTCTGTGACAGAGTGTACAGAGACTGAGAGCGAGAGAGAAAGAGGCGAAAAGTGATAGAGAGATGTTGTGAGACACAGAGGGAAGGCAAGAGAGAGACATAGCGGGACGTGAGAGAGAAAGTGGCACGGGGATAAAAATAGCGAGAGGGGATGGCGATAGAGAGAGAAGATGTAGGCGAGCGCACGATAGAGGGGGTGAGCGACAGAGACAGATGAGGCAAGTGAGACGACAGGGTCAAGCGAGAGAGAGAAAGAGAGAAAGGGAGAGAGAGAGATGGAGAGAAACGTTGAGAGAGACAGAGACAGAGAGATTAGGCAAGTGTAAGAGAGAGGGGTTCGAGTGAGAAAGAGAAGGGGAGTTGAGAAAGGGAGAGCACGAGGAGGCGAGGAAGTGAGAGAGGGAGAGAGGGAGAAAGGGTGCACAAGAGAGTGACAACAGGCTTGAGACAGTGTTCAAGAGTGGGGGTGCAAGAAAGGGTGGAGGCAAGAGACATACAAAGAAAGAGGAAGAGGAAGAGTGAGAGCGAGAAAGATAGTGAGAGCAAGACAGAGAGAGAGAGGTAGAGATAAGGTGGGAGGGGGAGAGAGAGGGCGGGAAAAAGGTAGCGAGAGAGAGACAGGATGACAGAGAGAGTGAGGGCGAGATTGAGAAGAAAGGCGAGAGTGAAAAAGAGAGTACAAGAGACAAATAGATGTGACGAGGGAGAAGGCAAGAGCGAGATAGCATTGATAGATAGTGCGACAAAGAGGGCAAGAGTGAGAAACAGAGGGGGGGCGAGAGCGAGATAGAGCAGGAGAGTGTGCGAGAGAGCGAGAGCGAGAGTGAAAGCGAGACTGAGACAGAGAGAGAGGGGGAGCGAATAAGATATGGAGAGGATTTGAGAGACAGAGAGAGAAAGAGAGAGGAGGCAAGAGGGGGGAGAGAGAGAAAGCGGGACATGAGAGAGAAAGAGAGCACGGAGAGAGATCGATAGAAGGGCGTGGGGAGAGAGAGAGGAGGGCAGCGAGAGGGAGGGGGTGCACAAGAGAGAGAGATGAGACAAGCGAGAGAGAGAGAAAGGGAGGGAGGGGATGAGCAAGAGAGAATGGGCGGGAGGTAGAGATGAAGAGAAATGGCGTGAGAGAGAGAGGCAGAGAGAGAGTCGGCAAGTGTGGGAGAAAGAGGGGTGAACGTGAGAGAGGGGGCGTCGAGCGCGGAAGAGAGACTGTGGGCGAATTAGTGAGATGGGGCTGTCGAGAGAGTGGGAGGTTAAAGAAATCACCTTTCTCGCCAGGTTATGAACGCACACTGTCACTGTGGCTCGAGTCGTCGGCTGCTGTTTGAACCACCTATTCAGTGGAACATGATGGGAGTTCCTGTTTTTCTCTGAGAATGGTGAGGATGGGCTGTCTTGGTTACTATTGCCGCCACTGCCGCTATAGAAATGTCAAGAATCAACACAGATGCATAGTTTCAGAACTCAGGAACAGGTTCTCAGTATGTGTGATTTGCATGTGTCTCCTTCTGTATCTCTCAAGCACAGTTTTCTTCAATCTCCTGCATTCAAAGCTCCACATTGAATTCATTTGTTATTTGCTTCAATTGTTCCTAATGATGTAAGTTTTACATTCTAACCCCTTTCTGGGTAAAGACTTTGACACGTCCCCTCTGCAAATTCCCTGTTGGATTCAATAGTGACTACAATTATATCAACAAATTCAGCGGGTTCTGACATTCACAAGCAGAAAGACCTTTTTTATGTCTTTAATGGCCTCTACCATGTCACTCGTTTTCAACGAGACAAGTCTGTCCAATCTTGCTTGATGGATTCAAATTCAGTTTGATATAATTCCAGTAAATATTCGTAATCTATTCCCGACTGCCTCTTCATGAATATTACAGTGCGAAGATCAGAACTGTTTGCAGTGCTTCAAGGTGATCAATTCATGGTTCGACACATATCTAACACATTTCATTCTGTAATCCCAGAAATAAACCCATGCTTTACTTTTCATTATAACCTTACAAACTGGCGCCATTTATGAGTGATTCATTTCTATCTCTAGATCCCTCTGCCCTATTTAATTACAAATTTCCAAAGAGATAGTAGTCTCTTTATTCCTTTGTCAACAATGTACTACTTCACACGTGAGTGGAAATTAGCCTTCCAAAGCTTTGACTGGAATATTCTCTTAAACAAATCTTTCCAACAGTAAGTCTTTCTAAAAGCAAAACTCCAATATGTTGATTAGCTTCACTACATTGTGGAAACAGACCCTTCAGCCCAACAAATCCACACAAACCCTCTTAACAGTATCCCAAGCAAACCTGTTCTCCAACAATTACTGTTGGTTAATGCACCTGAACTGTGTATCAGTAAATGCTCTGGGCAATTTAGCTAGACTAATTCACCTAACCTGCACATATTTAGATTGTGGGAGGAAACCAGAGCCTACAGGAAACCCACGCAGACACGAGAGAAGGTGCGGTCTAGACACAGAAAGTCGCCCAAGCCTCGAATTGAAGCTGGGACCATTGTGCGGTGCAGTAGCAGTGCTAACCACTGAGCCTCCCCCTTTTTTCTTAAAAGATTGAGTGCATTCACCCAGCTTTTCCTGATCACAGATGACAACAAAACCATCCAAAAACGTGCAATGACCGACAAACCTCAGTTTATTAAACCGTGAAGTTTAATATTACTGATCAGACTGGGATAGTGGAAAAATATTACCTCTCAAGTTCAGCGCTGGTTCGCAATTGTTTCATGAAGCTGAATGCTGCTGCCTCTGTTGGTCCAACAGCACGGTCACTTTCACAGGAGCTGCTGCAACCTGTGCACTTGCTATCATCTCAACCTGTGCACTTGCCATCATCTCAATCAGAAAGAATTAGTACAGCACAGATGAGATGACAACTTGGATCACATTTTGCTTTCAAAATCAGAGGCCCCTATTCAACCCATCACAACTCTGCCACCTGATCGAAATAGCTATTTGGCAAGACTACTGATCTCACAGTAAGGCAAATAACTTATTTTTGAAACTTTTCAAATTAATTTTTGGAAAATATTATTGAATCAGCTCTTCTTTGAAAAAGGAAAAGATAATGTGAACATCGAAGCATCCAGTGTTTAAAAAATCGCATGCTCAGTCACTGATATGATTTGTTTCGTAACGCTTAGAAAAATGTAACTTGGGGTGAGAAGGTGAACTCTAAGAAAAAAGGTGAACCACTCGCAGATACCAAAGTCAGTAAAGGACAGTATTCACAGGCAAAGATTGACACAGCAGCAGATGACTTAAAAGGAAGAGAGTTGATCATGAAAATAAATTGACAAAAACTAAACATGAACAGCAAAAGTTTCTATGGGTATATAAAAATTGAGTAGCTAAAGTGAGCATCGACCCCTTCGAAGTTCTGATTCAGAAATTGATAATGGGTACAGGGAAACGGCAGAAAATTTAAACCGATATTTTACATTGGTCTTCATGGAAGAGGATACCGTTATCATTCGAAAGATGATAAATAAGCAAGGTAATCTTGGGTGGAAAAATGCTATAACTGTCTTTATCACAAGGGACAAAGTAATGACAAACAAATAGGGCTAAAGGCAGACAGGACCAAATGGCCTGGATCAAGCGTTATTAGGGTAACTGGCTGAAGAGATATTGGAGGCATCAATTGAAACATTCCAGAATCAGTGGAAACAGGGAGCATCCAGTGGATTGATGCGCCTGTTCAAGAAGGGAAGGGAGACAGAATTCAGGAAACGACAGTCTAGTTTGTTTAATATCTGTTTTGGTAAAACGGCAGAGTCGATTATTAAAGGAAGAAATAACAGGATATTTAAAAAAGCTTATCATTAACATGGTATACTACGTTTTGTGAAAGTGAAGCCATATGCGACAAATTTGCCAGAGTTTGTTGAGGAGATAACAAGTAGGGCTGTTAAATGGAAATCCAATGGTGTTCTGTGTATGGATTGCAGAAATGCGTTTGATAAGGTGCTACATAAATGTTAATTGCATAAGATAGGACCTCACTGTATTGTGGGTAATGTATTAGAATAGACTGAGGATTGGTTTCCCACACCGGCTATTGCTGAGTCCTCTCTTGGAGTACTATATACAATGTAAGCTCCCATATTTAAGAAAGGATAAACCGGCATTGGAGGTTCACTTAGCTGCTTCGAGGATGAACAGGTTGACCTTTCATGAGTGGATAGATTTTGTCCCTTATTCTTGTAATGATGAATATCAGCAAATGCAGGAAGCACTGCACACGCTCCAGCCAACAATTGCTCCGGGTGATTGATGTCAGCGCGGACCATTGAAAGGACAGTGGGCGGAGCTGGAGGACCTGGTGGGGAGGTTGCTCCTCCAACCAATGGAGTGTATGATGGGCGGAACTAGAATAAACCACGTGATCATCATCACCTGTGGAACAGATTCGCTCTAATCAATGCTCGGGAATATATGTAGCGAAATGGTATGGAAAGGAAGAAATAAACAGCAGGAAACGGGATAAAAACTGTGTTGCTATGAGGGGAGAGGTTTTACAAACATATTGTGCATGTCGGAAAACGCAAATTTGAACGTCCCAGTGCAGTGTTTGCAATAAACGGGTAATCGCCTCAGCGTGGCTGCAGGCCTGAGTGAGTGCCGTTATCTTTATGGGCGGCAACGATTCACTGGACACATGCGCGGCCGCTACGTTTGGAAGGGGGCAAGGTTCAGCCCAGACATATGGGCAGCCTTCGCTGGTAGAGAGTCATAGGGTAGGATTTACACAGAACCAGTCAAATGGATGCTTTGTTAGGGATTTGTTTTGTAATTCATTTGAATGATTTGAATGCCAACATAAGAGGATGAATTAATGAGTTTACAGGTTATCTAAAATTGAAGGTATTGTGGACAGCAAAGAAGGTTACCTCAGAGTACAATGGGATATTGATCAGATGTGTTTTAATTTAGATAAATGTGACGTGCTGCATTTTGGAAAGGCAAATCAGGGCAGTACTTATACACTTAATGGTAAGTTCCAGGAGAGTCTTGCGGAACAAAGAGACCTTGGAGTGCAGGTTCACAGCTCTTTGCAAGTCGAGTCGCAGGTAGATAGGATAGTGAAGAAGGTGTTCTGTCTATTTTCCCTTATTGGTCAGAGCATTGAATATCGGAGTTGCGAGGTCATGTTGCTGCTATAAAGGACATTGGTTCAGCCACTTTTGGAATATTATGTGCAATTCTGGCTTCCCTCCTTTCAGAAGGTTGCTGTGAATCTTGAAAGATTTCAGAAAAAATTACAAGGATGTTGCCAGTGTTGGAGGAATTGAGCGACAGGTCAATAAAAGTTGGGGGCTGTTTTCCCTTGAGTGCCATAGGCTGAGCGGTGATTTTCGAGAGATTTTTAAATTCATGAGGGGCATGGATAGGGTAAATGGACAAGTGTATTCCCTGGAGTGGAAGTGTCCAGTGGAGGGCATTGGTTTAGGGTGAAAGTGGAAATAATCAAAGGGACCTTAAGGGCAACTCTTTCATGTATTGAGTGGAATGAGCTGCCAGAGGAAGTGGTGGAGGCTGGTACAATTAAAACATATAAAAGGCATCTAAATAGATATATGAAGAGGAAGCGTTTACAGGGATATGGGGCAAGTGCTGGCAAATGGAAATAGATTAAGTTAGGATATATGGTTGGCATGGATGAGTTGGACGGAAAGGTCTGTTTTGGTGCTATGCATCTCTATCACTATGGAATTAAAACAGCTAATAGTGCTCTGGTTCACCTCTGGGCACCCTGATAATAACTTTGTTTAATAGCTAGCTTCCTCAGTCTTTAACAATGGGTGTATTTTTGACCTGTTTAGTTCTTTACGATTATTTTTACAGACCATTTTGTAAATGAATTTTTCACTTGCGCCCAGCCCCTGACCATGTGCTGCTCTGAGAAAGTGTCCAGCCTGAAAACTTGTCTTTAAACATTTAGACTAAAATGTAATACTAAATTATAGAACACATTTACTGCACTAGAAAATAGACACGCAGGAAGGTTCAGAAAAACGGGGGAATCTCAAGGAATGCAGAAGATAGGGACATCTGGGCTCAGCAAGTGATAACAGAATGCTGAAAGGCAATTACGAACATTTACCTTAGCATCGGTGAATCTGTACGAACAGGACACCAAGTGATAACATTCACAGGTACTATCGAAAGCTTTGTAATTAACGGTTGGATCTTGTTCACTATCATGGATGGTTATTGCCCTTTGCCAGCGGGGCAGATACAGAGAGATAATAAACTTCGCTGACTTGAGAGTTCAATCGTACATATGAGAGAGAGAGAGAGAGAGAGAGAGAGAGAGAGAGAGAGAGAGAGAGAGAGAGAGAGAGAGAGAAGAGAAAGACCATTTTAGAGCTGAGGCTTTTGAATCCAGTCGAAATTTAACTCTTAGTACTTATCTGTTTTGGTTTGTATTCCATTGCATTTTGAGACTTTTTGATGATTTTGAGGAGCCATTATGAAATGCAAACTCCGTAAAACGAAATATTGATAAAGCTTTAACTTGCTTTAACTTACTGCACTGCCAATTCTAACCAATAAGATCTTATGTCTTATTTGAATTTGAATCACAAACTTGAAAAGAAGGCATGTTTAATTCAAGGCAAATGAATCGTTTAAAATATAACCCTGGAGTAACATTTTAGCATTAGGTACAGATGATTCTGTGTTTAAGATAAAAAAGCAGGAATCTGCTCCGAGCTTAAATTTATTCTAAACCTAAAATTGGCACAATCTGTCGGGAAGCCATTTTATGGTCAAACGTGTATCCTCCTTGCCACGAAGCCATTTTGTAAAACAATGATATCAGACATGTGAGCTGTGCAAGGTGTATCTCCCATTTATTTTAGACTGGTACTTCTATATAGCAACCTCTCGCCAGCAGAAGCCTAAATCGCCCGGAATTGCTTTTCTCACTTGATGGATATCTCAAGGCATGTAGGAGTGATCAGTCAAGTGCACACAGACCTGTCAACTAACTTTTCTTCCCGACGAATTATTGTCTTTCCCTGTTGTCTGTCTAATTAAGAAAATGCAATGATTTTGTAAATTTTTGTATGAATAAAATCACTTTCTATCAGTACATCGGATTAACCTGCTGGCGTAATTGACGACCTGTTAGCCTACTCTCCTAGGTTATTAGAATCTAGATGGTTTAGCTTGTAGGTATCAGTGTTATGTTGTAATAGTGATACTATTAGTGAATAAAGGGGATGACTAAAATTAAACTAAACTGTCTGTAAGTGGCTTTTATTCCAGACTTCAAAGAGTATGATCTCCAGGATGAACCAAGAGAGAGGCTTTACCGATTTGAGTGCACAAGGGATTCCCTGGGCCATCTCAACTCTGTACTTTAACAGCTCTATTATCAGATTCATATTTTCCAGAATACCTTTGACATTAATAAATTCTTTTTTTTGTCCAATAAGCAAGTATAATTTTCTTCCATTTCTAACTGTCAAATTCTGCAATATTTTCATTCCCTGTAATCCATTTTGCACTCCCTGAAGCATCAACTGTGTTTCTCCTTACACAGATACCAAAGTCCTGTTGCCTGTGGAGAGGGTGATGTTTGACTTTCTTGTACTGCTGCAGTATGTATGGTGAAGGTTCTCCCACAATGCAGTTGGGTAAGAGACATTGCAGATAATTCACTTAACGACAGTGAAGATTTGAAGATAATTCCCAATCAACAACAGTTTTTATTTTTATTAGCATGCATATAATTTCACAAAAATATTATTAAGAACTTGAGACATAAGGCCAAACATGGAGATATTAAGTCAGTTGGTTAAAAGCATTGCCAAATAAGCACGTTTTGAGGAATACCTTAAAGGAGGAAAGCAGACTAGTGAGGTTTTGGCTGTGAATTTCAGACCTTGTTGCTTTGACAGCTGTCGGTACAGCCACACAGGTGAAGTAATGAATTGACACATCATTGGGAGTCTCGAACACATTGGGTTGTCGAGGTGTCAAATGGTGTGTGGTGCAGGGAGCTTGGGATGTTCACAGTCAGGAAATAAATCAAGGCAAAGAGTTTTAAATTAGATTAGATTACTTACAGTGTGGAAACAGACCCTTTGGCCCAACAAGTCCACAGCGACCCAGACCCGTTCCCCGAAGACTACGGGAAATTTAGCATGTCCAATTCACCGAACCTGCACATTTTTGGATTGTGGGAGGAAACTGTAGCACCTGGAGGAAACCCACGCGGACACAGGGAGAATGTGCAAACTCCACACAGAGAGTCGCCAGAGGCGGGAATTGAACGCAGGTCTCTGGCGCTGTGAGGCAGCAGTGCGAACCACTGTGCCACCGTGCCACCCACGCTTATTGTCGCTTATAAATGGGAGACCTTTGGTGAATGAATATGTTTTGGTAGAATTGAGTACTTGGGCAGTTTAGTTTTAGATTTTCTTGAGAGTACAGTGAGGTTGAAGGTGAGAGGCTGGCCAGGAGTGTGTTTGGATAAATAATTCTGGAGATAACACGAGCATGGATGAGAGTTTCAGTATATAAGCTGAGACAAGGGTGGAAGCAGCGAGAAATAGTGGTTTTGGAGTGGAACTGGCCTGTCACCCTCACCTCACCTCTGGGATTCAGCTGGTTGTCAGGTTGAGTCCAGGTGGTAACGCTGACTGGGCCTGGTGGAACCTAAAATGAGTGTTGCTCAGCTGTTTGTTGCTGAACAGCTGCTGCTTGATAGCCCTTTTCATGACACCTTGCATCACTTTACTGCTGATTGTGTGTGGACTGAAGGAGTTAAATTGTCTGGGTTGGATTGCCCTGTGTTTTTGTGTTGAACATGCCTGGGCAATGTTCCACATTGTTCATAGATGCCAGTACTGGAGCAGTACTCGGCTTGGTGGGTGGCAAGTTCTGGAGCACAGGCCATTGGTATTATTGCCTGTATTGATATCAGGGCCCATAGCCTTTGTACTATTTAACAATTTCTTGATGTTATTTGAACTGAATCGAACTGGCTTAAAAATCACATCTGTGATGTGAGGAACCTTTGGAAAAGGCTGAGCTGATCATCCCACTTTGCACTTCAGACTGCAGATTGCTGCAGATTCTGTTGTCTTTTCTGGTGCATGGATGTGTGAGGCCCCTCTATCAGTAAGGGTGGTGATATCTGTGATGCTTCCTCCAGTGAGTTGTTTAATTGTCCATCACCGTTCACAACTGCGTGTGGCAAAACTACAGAGCTCAGATGTGATCCACTCGTTGTAGAATCACTTAGCTCTATCACATGCTGCTCATACTATTTGATAATCAGGTAGTCCTGTTTGGTAGCTTCACTAGGTTATTTCTCATTTTAAGATATGCCTGTTTCTGCTCATGGCATGTCCTCCTTTCCTGTCCATTGTGATGAGTGAATGTGGGATGTACAAACCCATGAGATGACAGATTGTGCTAAAGTACAATTCTACTGATGTTGATGTCCCACACTGCCTCATAGATACCCAGCTTGAATTTCTACATCTGTTCGAAGTCTATCCCATTTAACACAGTGATAGGGTATTGAACGCAAAGGAGGTTTTTCTCAACTTTAAGGCGAGACTTTGACAGCAAAAGTCAAAGTGTGAAGATCGCTCTTACTGATATTGTCATGGACAGATGTATCTGAAGCTGGTCAATTCATAACAATGAGCTCAAATACATTTTTTCCCTCTTGCTGCTTCCCTCACCACTCGTTGCAGACTCAGTTGAGCAACTATATCCTTTAGGACCTTACCAGCTCAATCAATAATTCTGTTGCTGAGCTAGACTCGATGGTGGACAATGAAATCCTGTGCCCAGAGTACATTTGACACCATTTTACTTCTTCAGTGCTTCCCCCAAACGTTCTTCAACAAGAAGGAGAACTGATTCATCAGCCGAAAGAGGACGGTACGTGGTAATTCGCAGGAGCAATGAGACTTCCTGGTGTCCGGTCTTAATGCTGAGTACTGCCAGCACTTCAGTTGTACGTTTTAATATTCTAGGTGAAAAGTTAAATACTTCAGGTTTGTTTGTTCATTTTAAATATCTCTAACCCAGGTTTTATTTCTTTGTGAAACACTGTCCATCATCCTGTCTCCTCCATCCTCCCTCCAACAACAAGAGTTTGGAGCACATGGAGTTTCTCTGTCACTAACATTGAGATAATCTAATCATCTGCCTCTGCTGCTTCCCTCCCTCCCACTAGCCCACCGAGGTAAACTGCCTCACTTGGTGCTCCTGGTTTTTGTCTTAATATTACGTCTTTCTCCATTCTCTTGTCATGCCTTCTCAGAGCTCATCGTGACCCTTCAGACATTCCAACTGTCTGTGTCCTCCTCCTCCTCATTACTCCCCTTTGCTGATTCACAGATATTGCTCCTTGTTCTGTCTGTCTGTCTTTCCTGGTTATGTCCTTCTCACCCATTCTATGAAAAACTAATATTTTTCCTCACTGTCGTTGGAAAATCTTGCTCAATCTCCACTCTCCCATTCCTTTCTGAATTCCTTGTATTTGGTCTCCCGCCAGGATCTATCCTTGGTCCCTTTTGTCCTACTTACATACTGCCAGGAGAGGAGCTCAATCTCCTCACTGACGGGGAGGCTCTTGCTCTCTGTAACTTCAATTACTGGGAGCTTCTTGCTCCCTTTAAACTTCAAATAGCGGGAGCCTCTTGCATTCAATAAATCTGAAATAGCAGGAGCATTTTGCTTCCTATAAACTCCAAATACCAGCAGCTTTTGGATGCCAATGAACTTCAAATACCAGGAGCCTCTTGCTCTCTGTAACTTCAAATGCTAGGCGCCTCTTGTTCCCTATAAACTTCAAATACCGGGATGCTCTTGCTCCCTATAAACTTCAAATATCAGCAGACACTTGATCTCAAAGAACTTCAAACACCGGGACCCTCTTGCTCCCTATAAAATTCAAATACAGGGAGTTTCTTGCTTTCTATTAACTTCAATTACCCGGAGCCTCTTGATTCCGATAAAAGTCAGATGCCAGCAGTCTCTTGATACAAGTAAAATTCACATACCTGGAGCCTCTTACTCCTTATAAAATTCAAATACCTGGAGCCTCTTACTCCTTATAAAATTCAAATACCGGGAGACTCTTGCTTTCTAAAAACTTCAAAAGGCAGGAGCATCTTCCTCCCGATAAACTACAAATACGGGGAGCCTCTTGCTCCACATAAACGGCAAATTCCGGGAGCCTTTGCTCCTTGTATTCTTCAAATACAATAAGGTTCTTGTTTCCTACAACTTGAAATTTCGGGAGCCTCTTGCTCCCTATAAATCTCAAGTACCAGGAGCCACTTGCACTTTATAACTTCGAATGACAGGTGCCTCGCGCTCCCTGTAAACTTCAAATACCAGGAGCCGCTTTCTCCCTATGAACTTGTCATACCAGGAGACTCTTGCTTTCTAAACTTTTCAAATATCAGGAGCCTCTTACTTTCTAAGCTCTTCAAATAGTAGGAGCCTCTTGTACTCTATGAACTCCAAATACCAGGAGCCTCTTGCTCCCTATATATTTCTCATACCAGGAGCCTTTCTTCCTATAACTTCAAATACTGTGTGCCTTTTGCTCCCTATAAACTTCAAATACCAGAAGCCACTGGCTCCCTATAAACTTCAAATACAATGAGCATTTGCTCCCTATAAACTTAAAACAACAAGAGCCTTTTGCTCCCTATAAACTGCAAATACCAGAAGCGTCTTCCTCCCTATAAACTTCAAATACCAGGAGCCACTTGCCCCCTATAAACTTCAAATACCAGGTGCCTCTTGCTCCCTAGAACTTTGTATACCGTGGGCCTCTTGCTAACTATAACTTCAAATACCGGGTGCCTCCAGCTGCCAATAAACTTCACATACCAGAACTCTCTTGCTCCCTATAAACTTGAAATACTGAGAGACTCTTGCTTCCTATAAAATTCATATACCAGGAACCCCTTGCTCCCTGTAACTTCAAGTAGCAGGAGACTCTTGCGCCCTGTATCTTCAAATACCAGGAGCCTCTTGCTCCCTATGAACTTCAAGTACCGGAAGCCTCTTACTTCTTGTAAACTTCCACTACCGGAAGCCTTTTCCTTCTATAATGTACAACTACCAGGAGCCTCTTACTCCCAATAATGTTAAATACCGGAAACCTCTTGCTCCATTTAAACTTCAAATAGCAGGAGCCTCTTGATACCTTTTAACTTCAAATACCGGGACTCTCATCATAATTATAACTTCAAAGACCACACGAATCTTGCTTCACGCAAACATCAAATACCAGAAGCCTCTTGCTTTCTGTAAACTTCACCTACCGGCGGCCTCCTGTTCCCGAGAAATTTCAAATACCATGAGCGTCTTGATCCCAATACACTTCAAATACTGGAATCCTCTTGCTCCCTATAAAATTCAAATACCGGCAAGCCTTTTTCTCCCTATAAACTCAAGTACCAGAAAGCTCTTGCTCCTGATAACTTCAAGTACCAGGAACATCTTGCTCCCGAAAACTTGAAATTCCAGGAGCCTGTTGCTCCCTATAAACTCCAAATACCCGGAGCCTCTTGCTTCCAATAAACTTCAAATATCGGGGGTCTCTTGCTCCCTACAAGCTTCAAATACCAGAGCTTCTTGCTTCCTTTAAACTACAAAGACCAGGAGGCTCTTGCTCCCTTCAAACTTCAAAGACCAGGACCCTCATGCTTAATATAACTTCAAAGACCACGTGTATGTTGCTTCACGGCAACTTCATTTACTAGAAGCCTCTTGCTCTCTGTTATCTTCAACTACCGGGGTCCTCTTGCTCCCTAGAAACTTCAAATAACAGGGCTGCTTGGTCCTAATAAACTTCAAATACCGGAAGCCTCTTGCTCCCAATAAAATTCAAATACCGGCTAGCTTCTTGCTCCATATAAACTCAAATACCAGAAGTCTCTTGCTCCTGATAACTTCAAATACCAGGAGCCTCTTGCTCACTATAACTTCAAATACCGGGGGCCTCTTGCTCACTATAAACTTCAAATACCATAAACCTCTTGCTCCCTACAACTTCAAAGCTAAGCAGCCTCTTGTTCCTTTTAAATTCCAATACCAGGCGCCTCTTGATGCATAAAAAATTCAATTACCGGGAGCCTCTTCCTCTCTATAAACTCAAATACCACAAGACGTTTGCTCCTGATAACTTAAAATACCAGCAGCCACTTGCTCCCTATTAACTTCAAATACCGGAGCTCCTGCTCTCTCCGCAATTCAAATACCAAGAGCCTCTTGCACCCTACGAACTTCTACTACCAGGAGCCTCTTGCTCCCTATAACTTCAAATACCGGGGACTTCTTGCTCACTATAAGCTTCCAAAAACAGGAACCTCTTGCTCTCTACAAACCTCAAAACTAAGCAGCCTCTTGCTCCCTATAACTTCCAGTGTTGACACCTCTTGCTCCATATAAATTTCAATTACTGGGATCCTCTTCCTCCCTATATACTCAGATGCCAGAAGGCTCTTGCTCCCGATAACGTCAAATACCAGGAACTTCTTGCTCCCTATTAAGTTCAAATACCGGGTGCATCTTGCTCCCTGTAAACTTCAATTATTAGGAGGCTCTTGCTCCCTATAACTTCAGGTACCGGGAGCCTCTTCTTCTCAGTAAACTTCAAAAATCGAGAGCCTCTTGCTCCCTCCAAACTACAAAGACCGATATGAGTAGAGGCAAGGCTGACCAGGAACACATAAAGGACAACTGAAATGACACTGGCACAAAACACCTTGACGGGGTAAAGACCATTGAGACTTGTTCCGTAAATGAACTGTCCGATCTTCTTGGTGCAGTTAACCATTGTGATCGTCATTCTTGGTAACATTCCATTCATCGAAGGAATCAGTCTCTCGGGGCACATAAGGACATCTTTTTGGCATAAACGGCACACAGTTTCTGGTTGCTCAGAATCACACGGGTAAGCAGCCCCTTCTTCAGCACTAATGCTGGTGAAACGAGTCCACATAACAGGGTGAGTTCGAACTTCATCATAATGGTCGTTCTGGATCAAGGGTTAGGATATGTAAAACAGAAGAATTATGATTCGAAACATGCAGCTATAGCATAGTAGTCTGGTTTGTTACCAAGTGATTGCGGTTCCTCTCCCAGTTCCCCATCGTCTCCGTCTCCATCATCACTCCCCCATTCCCCCACCCCCCCACCCCAGAAGGGGCTCATCTGATGACCTTGGAACAATGAAGGTGAACACAAGCGGAATGCAGTCAGGCTGGTGAGGCGAATCTGGAAGGGCCCTGACCGTTGAGGTTGGAGGCTGTGACTTGTCTAATTCTTGATGAGAATGAAAGAGCCTGGCTCAACAGTTGGAACAATGTTGAGGGAGGGGAGTTTCTCATGAGCAGCACAGTCCTTTGAATGAAGAACTCACAAACTTTTGGTCAAAGAAAGAACACAGGAGGGTATATCCTCAAATCAACTGTTTGAAAGGAATAGAGGAGGAGGCATCATTCCATAGTGAGCAGACAGCTCAACCTTGGATGATTTCGCCTGGGGACATGCGAGTTTTCCCCACAGGAATGCATCGTAGATGGAACAATACCAGAAGCACCAACCTAACCCAGGAAAAACCTGTCTCAGGAGTCCATTTGGGAAGTTTAGTTTTCTGACTCTCGTCAACATGCTCCACGAACCCTGCAGCCTGTGGAGAAGAAGCAAAATGAAGTTGATGGTGGATCCCAAACTGAGAGCATAATTCCTCATCAATATCCCCAATAAAATGAGGGCCATTATCAGAAGGTAGACAAACGCGAAAACCAAAATGGTAATAATCTCCTTGAGTAAAACATTTACAACCATTTTACCAGTAGCGTTGGAAGTGGGTAAGCTTCAGCAATGACCAAATATTTATCGTGCTGACACATTTGTAACTCAATGAAATCTTTACACATCTTTTACAGTTGGCATTAGTTTGTCAGAGGTCGACTCACCGTTGTCAGGACTTTCAGTCTGTCTCATCATGTTAGGCATCATTATAAGATGGACGTGAGAATCTGCTGTTGCGGCCTCATCAACACCATGGTCACCAATGGCGACAGCGGATTGGCCAGTGGTATGCGAGAACCTGAAGAGGTCAACAACCCTGTGTTTGTCCAGAATTGACCAAAAACATTCACAACTTTGAAGGTTTCTCGGGAGTCAGTATAGCCGTCAACAAGGTGGCATGGTGGCTCAGTGGTTAGCACTGCTGCCTCACAGAACCAGGGCTCCAGGTTCGATCCAAGCCTTGGTCGGCTGTCAATGTGGATTTTGCACATTCTCCCGTGTCTGCGTGGGTTGCCTTTGCGTGGTCCGGTTTCCTCCCACAGTCCAAAGTTGTGCAGGTCAGGTGAATTGGCCATTCTAAATTGCCCATAGTGTTAGGTTCATTCGTCAAAGGGAAATAGATCTGGTTGGGTTACCCTCCGGAGGTTCAGTGTGGATTGTTGGGCCAAAGGGCTTCTTTCCACACTGAAGGGAGGTAGTCTAAAAAGAACGAAGGCTCGTCCCGAAAAAGCAGGAACACATCAGGTCAAAAAGTTCAGCTTGAAAATGTGTTGCTGGAAAGGCGCAGCAGGTGAGGCAGCATTCAAGGAGCAGGAGAATCGACGTTTCGGGCATGATCCCTTCTTCAGGAATGAGGAAAGTGTGCCACGCAGGCTAAGATAAAAGTTAGGGAAGAGGGGCTTGGGGAGGAGCGTTGGAAATGTGATAGGTGGAAGGAGGTGTGGGTGGGGGTGTGGTTGGGGGTGGGGGTGGGGGTGGGGGTGGGGGTGGGGGCGGGGGTGGAGAAGTCAGGAAGAAGATTACAGGTTAGAAAGGTGGTGCTCAGTTCGAGGGTTGGGACTGAGACAAGGTGGGGGAGGGGAAATGAGGAAACTGGAGAAATCTGAGTTTATCCGTTGTCGTTGGAGGGTTCCTAGGCGGAAGATGAGGCATTCTTCTTCCAGCCCTCGTGTTGCTATGGTCTGGCGATGGAGGAGTCCAAGAACCTGCACGTCCTTGCTGGAGTGGTAGGGGGAGTTGAAGTGTTGAGCCACCGGGTGGTTGGATTGGTTGGTCCAGGTATCCCAGAGTCACGATGGACGCTGCAGAACCTGTCAGATTGTGGACATAGATAGCACTATTACAGGTGAGAACACCTCCCACCTTGTATATGGCAGATACTCATGTGACTCAGCCAACGTTGTCTATCTTATACGTTACAGGCAAGGATGCCTGGAGACATGGTACATTGGGGAAACCGAACAAACGCTACGACAACGGATGCATGGGCACCACACAACAATCAACAGACAGGAGGGTTCCCTCCCAGTTGGGAATACTTCAGTGGTCCAGGACATTCAGCCTCGGACCTTCGGGTGACCATCCTCCAAGGTGGACTTCGGGACAGGCAGCAGAAGAAAGTGGCTGAGCAGAGGCTAATAGCTAAGTTTGGTACCCATAGGGAGGGCCTCAACCGGGACCTTCGGTTCATGTCACATTACAGGTGATCACCATTACACTACACACACACACACACAAACACACACACACACACACACACACACACACACACATACACACACACAGATATTCCTACACACACACACTCTCACATATACACGGACACAGGTACACACAGACGCGCACACAGACACCCACACACCCTTTTAGACACACACACTCCCACACATGCACCCCTTCACAGACTTAAGACACTCTGCACTCACTGCACACACACGTTCTCACACTCACAACCCCCACCCCAGACAGACAGACAGACAGACACACACACACACTGATAGACAAAGACCCACATCCACACACATTTTGTGTGGTGATTTTTTTTTGTACTCGCAGAGTTACATTGCACTTGGATCAAAAAATGCATAATTCATGCAGAACTCTGAGCTCAAAAACTGCATGAAATTATGTAACACTCTGTTATCTAACTTTTTAGATCAGAATCAATATGAACATCATGTCATAGACTGAGAACACAGGGGGAGAACACCTTCAACATGTTGTCTAGCTATCACCATTGTTAACAGCTAACCCGAGAATGAAACTTTTTTGAAAAAAAAGAGTTTTGTGATTTACACATGAAAGAAGTGAAACTATCACTGTAGTCTAACAGATGAAACGCTTAACAGACAATCAATTCTTCAATGTAAAATTTCAATTACATCATACTGCAAATTTTTGATATAAATTCTGTGTTGCGATCGAGCCCTCCACAATTACCTGATGAAGGAGCGTCGCTCTGAAAGCTAGTGTGCTTCCAATTAAACCTGTTGGACTATAACCTGGTGTTGTGTGATTTTTAAATTTATATGAGATGCAAATTTTAAAGATTTATACTTGACAGCTGAGGTCCCTGTTCTACAACACTGCCAAAGGTCATACTTTTAATTGTATGGGTACTGCTCTTATTTGATTTACAAATCCAATACCTCGCATTAATCCAAACTAAACTCCATCTGCCACTCCTCTGCCCAGTGAGTGATATTACAACCCCCTCACCTTCCCCATTTAATTTTAAGATGCCCATCCCGTCTCCAGGAGGCCTGCACACTCCAGCCTTGATTTGCCTTGTGTGGTTAGAGGGAGGATGGACGGATTGCAGACACAGTCAGTGGGGAGGAGAGACTGGACAGTAATCACCGGCCTGGTTTCATTTCACGGTTTTAGGCAGAGGGTAGACACATGTGAGAGTTGGTTTATACGGATCGTAGTTTTGGGACCAGAAATTATGGTCTTTCTCCATGTCTGGTGTTCAGTAATAAATATCAATTTGAGATCCTTCATTGGGCAGAGTATGTCTGCAGGAATTCTTTCCCTAATATTGCAGACTACAGATAATATCGATTAAAGGTGTTCATCGTTCATTTCGATCTTGTACTGTTTAACAAAACAAAGTGCTTTGTGTAGTTAAGTAATGGTAACCTGATTATAATAAATCCACACCGAGCTGAAGGCTAGCCCTTAAAATTTGACCCCAAAATCTGGGTATAGTATTGTAGTGGGTAGTGTCCCTGCCTCTGAGCAATGGCTCTGGGTTTGATTACAATTCCTGAACTTGCTTGGGAGTGTTCCTAGCTCTGGACCAGAAGGTGTGGATTCATGTCCTGCCTGTTGCAGAGGTATGTCACAGCATGTCATATCAGGCTGATGAACAAACGCGCAGGAGAATACTGTTACAGCTTTATGGGTATTGCCGAGTGGAGCTAGTGTCCCTACCTCCGGGCACAAATGTCTAGGTGTAAATCGCACAGAAGTGTCTCCTAATACATCTGAACAAACTGATTAAACTGGTTTTAGAATTATGACTTGATGGAGAAAGAACAGGAGTCGGTGATGAATTTCAGCATTTAGGCCCGGGATTATTGAAAGTACAGCCATTCATGTTGATTGGATTCACATTTCGCAGCAGTAGCAGTTTATAAAATCAGAACCGTCATGGATAGGGTGAGTAGTCAGGGTTTTTCCCCAGGTTAAGGGCATCCAAAACTAGAGGACATTGGTTGAAAGTGAGAGGGGAAAGATTTTGAAGAGGCCTAAAGGGCACCTTTTCACGCAGAGGGTGGTGTGCGTATGGAATGAGCTGTCAGAAGAAGTGGTGAACGCTGGTACAACTACAACATGTAAAAAGCATTTGGATGCTGACAGACCTGCCGAGGTTTTCCAGCAATTTCTGTATTTGTTTAAAAAACCATTCATTTTTAACACAGGTATTCTAAATCCATTAAACATTTTATTTTTTTCATGACGTAGGGACATATAAACATATCTTCAAATCGACCGAGACCATTTTCTGCTGAGGGTATGGCTCTGTGTATGACAGCAGCAATGATGCACCGACATGGAACAGGGAATGGGATGGAGACATAGTTTGGAAAATGTACAAGGAGACCTCACATGATCCAGTTTGGGAGAGGATGACATTATTGTATGATTCAACTCAGAGAGGGAGAAAATGTAATCTGCCTGAGAAGAAATGGCCAATTGCACTCTCTCTCCTTCATTATTCCTCATCACAGCAATGTGTACGAGCTAAAACAAAATTCTACTGTCATTGTTACCATTCTTATTTTTATAGAATCCCTGCAGTGTGGAAACAAGCCGTTCGGCCCAACAAGTCCATACCAACCTTCCAAAGAGTAACCTTCCTAAGCCCTTACAGTTACCACTGACAAGTGCACGTAAAGTAGAAATCACTGAACACTATGGACTATTCGACCAATCTACCTGAATTATACAACTTTGGACTCTGGGAGGAAACTGGAGCACCCATCAGAAGCTCACGCAGACAAGGGGAGAAGGTGTAAACACCACACAAATAGTTGCACAAGACTAGAATTGAACCCAAGTCCCTGATGCTGTGAGGCAGCAGTGCTAACTACAGAGCCACTGTGCTACACTGGAGCCTCCTGACTGCCTAATGCAAAGGGAATTCAGCCAAATCTAACTCTCCCAGGATGAAATCCCATTGCTAGCAACTGTGTGAGTAGAATATCTTCTGAAACAGAATATTATTTTGGACAATCTCTCAATTTTTCCTTGTGTCATGAGTTACACTAATATTTGGACAAGGTTCTTTCAATGTGAAATTGCAGAGATTTTGTTTATTGTGTGTGTATGTGTGAGTGTGTCTCTGTGGGTGTGTGTGTCAGTGTTTTGAGAAAGGGAAGTATTGATTCTTTATTTGCAACATCCACACAGTTTGCCACCATAGTGTGAGTAACATTGCTCTGGATCATAAGCTTGTTATTTTAGCCGATTAAAGAAACTAGCCTGACTGGTTGATAAAACTGACCCTGACCCAGTCTGAAATATCATCGGCCATATCACCAACCTGGTTATATTTAAGATTTGTTGTGAGCAGTGGAGCAGTGGGACTACAAAAGAAAACAGTGACTCGAAAAGCCGGGGAATTATAGACCGGTGAGCCTGATGTCAGTGGTGGGTAAGTTGTTGGAGGGGATTCTCAGGGACAGGATTTACAGATATTTGGGAAGGCAAGGGCTGATCTGGGTAGACAACGTGGTTTCCTGCATGGGAAATCATGTCTCATTAATTTAGTTGAGTTTTTTGAAGAGGTGACAAAGAAGATTGATGAAGGCAGTTTGGTAGACATTGTCTTTCTGGACCTCAGCAAGGTATTCATAATATTCCGATTGGTAGGGAGATTAGGAAGTTTCAGTCACATGGGATACAGAGGAAGCTAGTCACAATTAGCTTGAAGGAAGAGGGATATTTTTCAGACTGGAGGCTTGTGAGCAGCACTGTGCTGTAGGAATCAGTACTGAGTTCACTGCATTTCATCATTTATGTAAAGGATTTGGATGTGAATATCGGGGCCATAGTTAGTAAGGTTACAGATGACATCAGAAAGGTGGTGTAGTAGATAATCGCAGTGTACAACGAGACCACAATTAGATGGGACAAAGGGGCAAGGAGTGACAGATGAAGTTTAATTTAGATAAATACAATGTTTTGCATTTTGGCAAGGCAAATCAGGGCAGAAATTATACACTGAAAGGTAAGATCCAGGGAAGCATTATGGAACAAAGGGACCGAGGACTGCTGGTGCATTGATCCTTGAAAGTGGAGTCGCAGGTCGACAGAGTGGTGCTGAACACATTTGGCACATTTGCCTTTATCAGTCAAAGCACTGAGTCTAGGAGTTGGGCTGGCATGTTGCATTTGTACAGGATGTTGGTGAGGACACTTCAAGAAAACTGCGTACAACTCGTTTGTCTACAGAAAAGATTTACACGGATGTTCCAGGACTGGAGGTTTGAGAGTCAGGGAAAGGTTGATTAGTTTGAGATGTTTCTCCTTGGAGTGTCAGAGGCTGAGGAGTGACATTATAGAGGTTGATAAAACCATCAAGGGTATGGATATTCTGAACAGCCACGTTCTGCTCCCCAGTATCGGGGAGTCCAGAACAAGAGGGCATAGGTTGAAGGGGAGGGGGGAATGATTTAGAACGGAACTGAAGGTAAATCTTACTTACAAAGGGGTGTGTGTGCACAGAAAGTGCTGACAGAGGAAGTGGTGAAGGTGGTTACAATCATACATTTTAAAAATATCTGAAAAAGGAGGGATATTGGCCAAATGCTGGCAACTGGGACTAGGTCAAATTTGGTCTGTGATCGGAGTGAACAGATTGGACTAACGGGTCTGTTTCCACGCTGCATGACTCTCTGACTCTGTAAGAGGGATGATGAAAAATTCAGAAGGTACCTTTCAAGTCAAGAGTTCTCTTCACTGGAAGTTTATCGTGCCTCTGTGTTCATATTGATTCAAGGCTGCATTAATTAAATATTTGACATAGAAGTGATTCATGGATAATAGGATACAGACAGGAAAGTGAGGCTGAGTCCACAACCTAATCAGCCACAATCTTCGTGCCTGGTGGAGAAGGCTCAAAGTCTCGAATGATCCACTCCTGTCCCTCAGTCACATATTTCTGTGTTCCATTCAGCCCCTCAAACCAGCTGGACAGGAGCGGTTGGAGGCTACTTGCTGCTCTTACCTGATACACAGAAACAGAGGAGACCATTCAGCCCTTCTAGACTGTCACACATGCTTTGAGGTGATTTGGGAAATATAACTGGAAAACCCAGGATGGGTATGAAAGACAGCCCTCATCTCTCTTTGCAGAGCTTCCCCTCTCTGCAACTTGTGCTTCATGTGTTGGTCATGTTGTAGACTCAGATTCACTGAATACAGCCCCCATACCTCACCCAGCGATGGCTCACAAAATCCTCTGGTCTCCCTGACTGCAATATATAATAACAGAACATCCATGAAAATAACACCCACTAACTTTCCAATAACAGAATGTGAGAACATCAGAAACAGGGGTAGGTCGTTCACTCCCCAAACCTGCCTTGCCCTTCACGAAGATCATGACTGATCTGCTGTAGGTCTCATATCCTCTTTCATACCCAATTCTTCATAGCCCTGAACTCTCTGACAGGTTAACATCCATCGGCCTCTTCTTCAAATACTTTCACTCGTCTAGCACCACTCTTGAGAAGAGAAATCCTGACAGTCAATACCACCTGTTTGAAGACAAAATCTTGCTGCTCCTATTTCATGGCCTAATTATATGAACAAAAGAGGTTAACACAAGGGTTCAGGTAAAAATGACTGACACCGATATCAAGGCAGTGGTTGACTTCTGTTGACATCAAGTAGCTTAACAAAACTGGACTTAATGGGAATCAGAGTAAACTCTTCAGTGTTTGGAGTCAAACATGGCACAAAGGGAGATGTTCACCATCTCAGTCCTGGGTCACCTCTGTGGGAGATTCTCAGGGTAGCTTTCTCTTCACAAACATATTCAGCTGCTTCACCAATGTATCACCACCCTCGCCCTCCCCACCATAAGATCAGAAGTGGGAATAGTCACTGAAGATTCCCAATGTTCAGAATAATTTTACGCCCCCGTCAGATCCTGAACTGGTCTGTGTCCATGTGCAGCAAGATCCAGACTCCATTGAGGCTTGTGCTGTTGAAGTGTCCATAACATTCATGCAAAAAACACTGTCTGACACGGCACATTGCCACAGTAAAATAAGAGTTCATTCTGCACCTCACGCTGGTTTCACAGGAATATGAGGAAGTTTTTCAGCCCATTGACACTATTGGAGAATAACAGGGAAAGCCAATTCAGTGCCTCCAGCCTATTACTCAGGGAGAGAAGGAGTCTAGTGTGGTGGGCCACACCAGAGACCCTCGAAAATATTTGGTGGCGGTAGCCGAGATTCCAATGTTTTCTTATTTTAAAGGAAATGTAAAGTGTCTGTTCCAGATACAATGTGACTGGTCAAACTACTCGGTGTGAAGCAAAACACCATCTACTTAAACACGAAAAATGAAATAAAACCAAAGAAAGAAGAACTTAGAAAAACGCCATTATATTGGACAAATTAACAGAATAATAAATCTAGGAACTAATACTAATGAACTGTTCCAGTACTGGAAAATCCTATAAACAATGCCCTTGGCATAAAGTAATATTCAGACACAGAATGTCACAAATATTTCTCCAATTCAGGGTATAAAAACAGCATCAAGAGAAAATTCAGAGAGATTAGCAGCCAGGAGACATGCATTAAAGCTTTCAACTCTGTGGAGACCCCAATAGTTTCTGATGTAACTGAGAAACCAAAACCCAGAGATCATAATCTGTGAGAGCTGACCACACCCATTCCACCTGCATTAAAATAAACCTTCGGCCTCACTAGTTGTTTACTCAAATGGTCTTAAATATCCAGCTTGATAACGATCGTTCTATCACTTTCTTAAAAGAAACCAGAACAAAATAATCTCTTAAAGCTACAGCATCATCACACTTGTCAGCACATCGAACTGTCAAACAGGAACTAGGAGTCAGGCCCTTGGCCCTGTCCAATCGGACGAGGAAGAAGCCAATCAGTCCCTTGATTCACTTACACAGAAACAGTAGGAGGCCATTCCCACCTCAATTCACTTCCACAGTGGCAGAATGAGGTAATTGATGCTGATTCTTGATGAATGGCTTATGCCCAAAACGTCGATTCTCCTGCTGTGATTTCCCAGCAAACCACTCTCTACTCTGATCTCCAGCATCCACTGTCCTTGCTATCTCCTATTTGATGCTCCAACATGATGAACAAGTGGAGCAGATGCTGCACAGACAGACTGCTCCACGTTGTTCCTCCTTGCTCCGTCGCTCATGATACACACGTGGGTCTTTAACGTGGTTTTCTAGTGGTGAGGAGGGAAGCCATGTGTCTTGTATGAAGTCACAAGAAGGCACCTTCCATTTCCGAGAAGACAGCCTGGTGTTCTCAATGTCGGGTGGAAGCTGGTGGGAATGGCTACCTGTTTCAGAATGAAGATATTATGGCTGCTGTTGGGGATTGTGAGCAAAATGACATTCAGTACAGGGTCACACGCCGACTGCACAACAATGTGGGGAAGAGTTAATTTAGGCATATAAACGATTAGGAAAGTCATGTTTGACTGATGAATGGACTCTCTAAGTTCAAAAACTGCTGATCTTGTTCATGTTGACCTTGTCGAGTGCATGTACTGTGTAGTGTATCCTGTGTGCCTTCCTCTCTCCAAGCCTATTTCCACCCTATCATCTGTCTGGCCATGCTTACTATGACCTGCCTCCACTGCTCATAAATAAAGTTTTTCACGAAACTGAGGTAAACTTGGTAATAAATCAAACCAACCAATCCTAGGTAAAGTATGGAATTTCTTACCCTGTCAATGTCTCTTCTGGAAGTAAATGATTGCTGCCAATCCTCCTGTTTAACGTCACCATTTCTTCTTCTTTCACAGCTCTTCAGATTAACCACTCAGATTCTTCACTCTATCCTTGTGATACCAATACCCGTGTCTGTGGTAAGGAGATCATTCCTGACAAAGGAGAACAAACCTGTACAGAGTGCCCAAAATGTTCTCTCAGCAAGGCTTTACAACATCTGGAAGGTGGCTTTACTTCGGTACTCGAATCATCTTACAATGAAGCACAAGATACCATTGTCTGCACCCATTACATACACAGGATTTGATTCGGAGCGGTCAGCATAGACTTGCGAGTAGGAGATCATGCTTCCCAAATTTGTTAGAGTTCATTGATGAAGTGACCAAGAAGGTCGATGAGGACAGAGCGGTAGACGTAGTCTCTATGGATTTCAGTAAGGCCTTGATAAGCTACTGGATTAGTGGTGCTGGAAGAGCACAGCAGTTCAGGCAGCATCCAAGTAGCTTCGAAATCGACGTTTCGGGCAAAAGCCCTTCTTCATGGCAGGCTGTTCTGGAAGGTTCCATCACGTGGAACGCTGGGGGAACTGACCAATTGGATGCACATTTGGCTTGATGGTAGGAAGCAGAGGGTTTCGCAGAAGTATGCTTGTCAGACTGTCGGCTGGGTCCATTGCTGTTTATTGTCTATGATTTGCTGGAGAATGTACAAGGCATGATTAGTAAGTTTGCAGATGACACTAAAATAAGTGGTAGCGTGATCAGTGAGGAAGTTTATCAGAAATTGCAGCAAAACTAATCAGGTGGAGAAGTGGGCCGAGAAATGGTAAATGGAATTTAATATAGATGCGTGATGACTTGCATTTTGGAAACTCAACTCAAGGTAGGAGTTCCATGGTGCATGGGAGGGCCTTAAAGGGTGTAGTGGGCAGAAAGACCTGGACGTTCAGGTGCACGGTTCTCTGAAAGTGGAGTCACAGGTGGACAGGGCAGTGAAGATGGCATTTGACAAATTGGCCTTCATCAGGCCGGACATTGAGTACAGAAGTTGGGAATTTATGTTGCAGTTACACAGGACTTTGGTAAGGCTGCGCTTGAAGTATTCTGTTCAGTTTTTGTCACTTTGTTATAGGGAGCATTTTATGAAATTAGGAAGAGGGCAGAATAAATTGCAAGGACCCAATGGTCTGAGTTATAGGGAGAGGTTGGACAAGTTAGGACCTATTCTATAGTGTGTAGGAGATTGGCGGGGGGGGGGGGGGGACCTTATAGAGCTGTATAAAACCACGAGGGGTAGGGATAGGGTTAATGCTCTCAGTCTTTTTCCAAGGTGTAGAGAATCGAGGATTAGAGGGGATTAGTTTAAGGTTAAAGGGGAAGGAATAAAAGGGAACCTGAGGGGCCACTACTTTACACAGAAGGCTGGTACGTTGATGAGCTGCCAGCAAATGATGTTGAGGAGGGGTACATTAACAACATTTCAAAAGCATTTGGATAAATATGTGGATAGGATAGGACTAAAAGGATGTGGGCCAACTGCAGGGAACTGGGGTTAGCGAGGATGGACATTTACAAGGTGGAGTCGAACCTCTCTGTTAATTAAAACCAAACACCCAGAAAGGCTCGCCTCACCCCGTAATCAGTTAAAATATGACTGGCACAGATCTCCGACATTCCACTAATTAAAGAAAAAAATCACATATTAGTTTCTTCACTTTTGTAGTGAACACTAAACAACTGCTGCTCACAAATGCAAGACCCTCTTTTCTCAGCTGCTTACTCTCTGTTTCCAACTCTGGAAAAATATACTATTCTACCAACCACATATTAAACATTACAATCTCAAGACCACACAGTCTCGATCTTCCTCGCTATGTTCACTCTTCCAGCTGCTGATCTCCCTGGGTCACATTTTGTTTTACTGCAAGTAGGTTTGACATGAACATGTATCTTTGATAGAGAGAGTTTGAGATGGTCAGTTAGCAATCCTGCTCTACAACAGTTACTCTGTTGTTGAATGGTAGTGGCTCTCCCTCTAGAATTCAAAATGCTGGGTTTATATACTCCCCATGGTACAATAATTCTCAAAATTTGATTGCTCTCCAGGTGTCCGAACAATAATATTCAAGTTCAGTTGGCTTCTGGTATCCTGAGCATTATTTAAACTACTAATATGTTATTCCCCACCTGCTTCACTCTTTGCTGTGCCCTCTTCAGGTGCTGTTTAGTTCACTTACCTACTCCATCTAATCTCTCCCTCACCTCACATACATAATCCAAGTGTGAGATCTCCGACTTCGATCCTGTCAATTTAGGTTTAATTCAATTCAAATGACTTCACTTCATGTACGCTATTAACTCAATGGAAGTAAACTGAGTAGACTTTTCTGGGGCATCTTCGTTGATAAGCAATTTAATAAGGCACCTTTACCCCAATCATTCGAACAGGCTAAATAATCGAACAGGCCTACACATCAGTGTAAAAGACAAGGATGTAGTATCTGTGCCATCCTCAGCAAGAAGTGTTGAGTCGATGATCCATCTCACCATCGCCATGATGCCCGCAGAATCACAGATGCCAGTCTTTAATCAATTCAATTCCATGCACGTGAGATGAAGAAACAGCTGAACACAGCAGATGCGACACAGGTAATGGGCCCTGACACCATTCCTGCAAAAGGACTGAAGACTTGTGCTGCACAACAAGCCGTGTCCCTGGGAAAGCTGTTTCGTTCCAGCTTCAACTCTAACATCTCCCTGACAATGTGGAATATTACTCAGCTATGTCCCATCCCCTAAGAGTAGAATAATTACAATCTGACCAATTACCACTCCCTCAGTACAATCACGACAGTCAAATTGGTGGGAGTTATTTTTGACAGAGCCGTCAAGCAGCACAGAAATAACCTGCTCAGTATGGTTTCTGATAGGTCCCTATGTGGAGATGGTGTTGTTGCGGAGATGTCTCTGGATTACTAATCTAGACCAGGCTAATGCTCTTGCAGATTGTGGAAGTTACAAATAATTAACAAAATATTAGGATGCAAAATCTGGTGTCAGAAATATGACCTTGAAGCCAATGTCGATTGTCAGCACCAATTTCCTTCCCCAAAGTACTTTCAGGAAGTGAATCTCCTGTGCTTTCCTGATCTTGACTAACCGTGACTCCAGACACACAGACATGTGATAAACTTTTCAATGGTCTCTGAAACGGCCAAGCAAGATACCTAATTATATCAAAATGTTCCGAGATCTTAAAGGATAAAATCAGACAAAACACCCGGGAGCAGCATCGGTATTGGAAAAGGGTTACCGTGAACTCAATCCTGTCGCCCCTGCAGACTCACAGAATCATACCTTACAGACAATGTCAGGCTGTTGCTTTACGAGTCTGTTTATTTGTATTCGCTATTTCCTGCAAGCTGTCCCATTCTAGAAACATGTCCGTATATTACCCTAAATCCACTAAGGTTTGATTTTGCAAACTAGGCTTGGCACTTTACCAAAGTTTTTTTCGGAAAATCCAAATGTACTACATCCATTGCTTCTCTTTCATTTATCTCCCAGTCTGTTTCTCAATCTTAATTCCCATTTCATAAATTTATGTTATTGTTGTCTATAACCATTATTTTCAGTCCCAATAATTTCTCCTAAACCATTTACTAAATATGTTCGATGTTCCATGTACTATATCATTTTCCCACACCAGACTTGGTTTTCCTCGTGTTTTTAGAAAGTTTTGTGAAGACAGAACTGAAGTAGTGGGTTCATATTTCTGCCATTTCCCTGTTCTCCATTGCCTATTCTCTGGTTTCAGATTGTAAGGAAGCTGCACTTATCTTCTCATACTTCTCACATTGGCATGATTTAACAAGCTATTACAGTTCACTCTTGTAACCCTTGTGAATATACTCTTCAGAAACCGATCAATTCATGCCTCCAGCTGCTCAATAATTGACCATCCATACAATACACTTAGAGGAGCATAGACTCTGTGCTAACAGAAATACAGCACGATCTATATTAGTCCCACTTTCCAACACCAGCCCTATAGCTATAACACTTCCAAGTGCTCGTCCAAGCACTTTCTAACGGTTGTGGGGTGACCCACGATAACTCCCCTCTCTGCAAGTGCATTCCAGACCCTAACACCCTCTGGATGAGAAGAAAAATAAAATCCTCTCTGGACCTCACTGTAAAGGTGTGCTCCCTTGTTCTTGATCCTCTGACTAAAAGCAACAGCTGTTGTTTATCCACGCCGTCCATGTCCCTCATAATCTTCCCCTTCTGAATCGCATCCCTCTCAGCCTTCTCTGCTCCAAAGTAAGCAACCAGAGCTTGTCCAGCCTCTCTCCATAGCTGGTATGCTCCATCCCAGGGAACATCCTGGTGAATTCCTCTGCACACCCTCCAGTACAATCACAACCTTCCTGTCATGTGGCTCCCAGAACTGCATACAGTATTCAATTTTGTCCTAACCAAAGCCTTGTATAACGCTTATAATCTATGCCCTGATTAATAAACGCTGCACCCAAGGTCCAATTCTTAACTAGTCCATTACCCTGTCCAGTCACATTCAGGGATGTGTGGAAGAGCACTCTCTGAGCTTCCTAGCGTGGTGCCATTCATTGAATACTCCCCTGTCTGGTTCCTTCTTCCAAAGTGCATTATCTCATATTTATCAGGTTTACATTCCATCTGCCATTGATCCACCCGTATGACCATTCCTTCTGTATCTTCCTGCAACATAAGGTCTTCCTCCTCACTGCCAACCACCCGGCCAATCATTTTATCAAATGCAAACTTATTTATTACAACTCCCAGTTCCTCTACCCACCCCCTGCAGATTCACATCTACACCATTTATGAATAAACACAAACAATAAAGGACACAGCACTTATCCCTGTGGTACACCAGGGGACACAAGTCTCCAGTCACACCATCAGCCTTCTCTCACCACCCTCTGTCTCCTGACACTAAGTCAACTTTGGTTATAACTTGTCAAGTTATCCTTGATACTGTAAGATTTTACTGTATTTTTCAGTTTCCCATGTGGAACCTTTTCAAAGGCCTTGCTGCAAAACTAAATAAGCGTCCTCCTCAAATTCAATCAAATTCATTAGATGTGACTTCCCTCTGATAAAGTCATGATGATTATCCCTGATCAAACCTTGCCACTCTGATTGGAGTTCAATAATCTCTGTCCCTATTTTCTCCAGTAGTTTCCCTAACAATGATCTCACGCTCGCTCGTCTATAGTTCCCTGCTCTATGTCTACCACCCTTAATGTAAAGGGGAATCATATTAGCTGGTCTCCAGTCCTCTGGCTCCTCCACTATGGTCAGATAAGTTTCAGTCCGGGTCTTTCCTCCTTTGACTGCAACAGTAGCCTGTGATACAACTCATTCAGACCCGGGGATTGGTCCAATTTTATACCGGACAAAGCCTCAAATCCCTGCTCGTATTTTACATCAATCCGTTCAAGAGCTTTCCAGTCCATCTGCTCGAATTCTGTACCTACCTCCTCCTTCTCCGAAATAAAATAGATATGAATGTCTCATGTAATAATCTATCAATGTTCAGCAGCTTCACACACAGATTGCCCCTTTGGTTTCTAATGTACACTAACTGTTGGCTGATTATTCTGTTCTACTTGCCCATGTAGAATATCGTAGGATTCTCGCTAATCTCGCCTATTTGCTCTTCTCCATGTTCCTCTGGTATTCAGTCCCCTCGATGTTTCTAAGTTTCACTACAATCAGCTTATGAACCTCAAGATCACTGGCTGAGTGTCCCCATCAGGCAATCTTGCCATTTTATGGATTAATCTGGAACCTTTTGCAGTTCCTCTGTAGTCAATATATTCTTAGATTGGGACTCCAAACGGTACACAATACTTTAAGATTAGTCTCACCAACACTCTATGCAATTGGTTCACGACATATTCTACATTGCAATTACATTTACATGAATGTAAACCTAATGTTAAGTATCCCATTTGCATATAGTTTTCCCAATTTAGTTTTTCTTATGAGCTTACTGTGTGAGTTCTTAAAAAAATGTTTCTGAATATCCAACTATACGTTATCCATTGGCTCTTCATTGCCTGTGCCCATAAGAATCATCTTCAAACCATTCAAAAAAAAAAGTTTGCCACTTATGATTTTCATTTTATCGATGCGTTATCGTACTTCCCAGTTTTGCCATTATCTTCTATATATCTAGCAGCACGTTCTTTGTAATTGACTCCAACAGACACCCGACCGCGGATGACAAGTTAACCGGTCTGTAGTTCACCACTCTCTAACTTCATCCTTTCTTAAACTGTCGGATAATATTAATAACGTTCACCTTATTCAGATTGGCTAAATGCCTTTCAGCAATGTGTAGGAAAATAACATGAAAATCTGCAATGCAATCAATATGTCTATTGCTGCTTCGTCTGAAACTCTTGTATGAACTACATCTGTTCTGTCAGATTTGTCAATACTCAATCCAGCTATCTTTTCAAAGACAACATCATCACTGATATGAATGATCTTAGATTTTACTTACACAAGTCCCCTGGTCTCTTGGTATTTCTGGATATTCTTCCTTGAAGATGGAGCAAGAAATAACTGTTTCTTTTCCCTGTGATCTCTCTGTTGTCTACAATAAATTATCCTGCCCGCACATTCACTGTCCCACATTTGACCTTGTTTTTGTTTTTGTTTCATACATTGACAGAAGCTTTTTAGCAGGCTTTATGTTTTTCTTTTGTATGCATACTTTACCGTTTGGGTTTTCTTCTCAGTTGCTTGGCCACCCTTTACTGGGCCTTCCATTTCTCTGAATCCACTGGCTTACTACAACACTTGGCATTTTTCTAAGCTGCCTGCTTTGATCTAATAAGTAGATGAAGGTGGGGCCGATGGGATGGAAGGTGGACACATGGGAACGTTCAAATGGGCGATGCTGAGTTGGAAGCTTGGACTGGGAGAAGGTGGGGTTGGGGCAAGTGGGGAAACTGGTGAAATCCATCATGACCCCTGTGGTTGGAGGATCACAATGCAGATGATAACGCTTTCTTCCTCCGGTCTCTGATGGTTAGGGAGTGGCGATGGCGCATGCCAAGAAACCTCATGTCCTTGACAGAGTGGGAAGGGGAGTTAAAGTGTTCAGCCACAAGACTGTGGAGTTGGTCAATGTGGCTGTCCAAGCAATATTCTCTGAAATGATCCATAAGTTGACGTCCTGTCTCTCCAATGTGGAGAAGACCACATTGGGTGTAATGGATGCAGTAGATGAGGCGTTCTGTCTCCATTTATCACCTATTACTTTCAACCCCACCTTCATCGACCTGCGCATTCCCAGATACTTCCCCCCTGCCACACTCCCTTCTCATTTATCTCTCAGCCCCCTTGGCCCAAAAACCTCATTCCTGATGAAGGGCTTATGCCTAAAACATCGATTCTCCTGCTCCTCGTATGCTGCCGGACTATGATTTTCCAGCACCATACTCCGAGACTGTGATCTCCAGCATCTGCAGTCCACACTTCCTCCTCACACCTTCATGGCTTGCATGCCTCAGATTACTAACATCACATAAACACACCCCTTGGCAAAAAGGCACATTCAGACATGCATTCTCACATACAGTTCTTCAATCTAGGAAGAAACAGCATCAAGTCAGGTTTCAGAGAGCGTAGCAGCTATGGATCAGTTACTAGGCTGGTGTTACTGCTATTTATTAAAAACCCTAAAAGCGTCATAAGTTGTTTACTTGTGCCGTTTTCAGTAGGGAGTTTGGCCTTTATGATCTCTTATTTTAAAAATGGCGAAAATAACCTTTTTTTAAAAGTGACAGCAATGTAACATCATTTAGATACCTGGTCCTTTACTTAAGGGGCTTCCTCATGTTACTGATCGCAAGGTCACCTGAGAGGGACAAATACAGGTACACACCAAGTTACAAGGATGTGTCTCATCACTTCTGAAACACGCCTGTCCATGGACCATCACACGGGACATACCGGGAAGTGAACAGCAGCCTGACACACACCATTTCACTGTTTCTGAGCTTCACAATGCCAGCACTGGATACACTAGGGCACCAAAACCCAAGGCCATGGAAAGATACTGAAGCAAAGAATGATTCATATTAAAGACAGAAACAGGCAATTGATTAACTGAAAAGATATTGTGGAAATATGGGGAAAATGACAGGGCAGTGGGACTAACTGGAGAAGTGAGATCTTCGAGAGTAAAATTACAAGAATGAGATCATTGAATAAATGCATTGTCAGATCAGCTAAAATGGTTTGTTACATCAAATTCTGCATCTGCTTGACAGAACACCACCAAAAACATAAGATGTCAGCCCAGCACTGAGAACTGTACAGACCATGCTCGTGTATCGTTCAGTGAACTGCACTAACTGCCAAGCATAGATAGTATTGCAAACTTTACTATCATATGCTAGCTATACTCGCGTCAGATTACTGCCTACAATGGGAAGATTTGCTGTGTGCGCGTGTGTGTTCATCATAGACTGGAGGAGAGTGCGTTTGTGTGCACGATAGGCGTGGTTGAATGCGAAACTGATTGTTTGAGAAGGAACGCGCATGGAGGAAACTATTTTAAACACAAACAACTGGCAGGCTTTTTGTTAATTGACAGAGAGAGAATGAGAGAAGTCTCATGGACAGATGAGATAAAGTGTTTGAGAATGTTAAAATAAAGGCATTGCCAGACACAATATCGATATACATCCACATGCACATGGATGACAGATGGATGGGAGTTCGAATCAGATTTGTGTGGGCAGGTTTGAAGCCGGAGCGTCAGCAGCAGATTTTTGGCTTCTTTAAGCCGGTATTTCATAGCTCAAGGTTCAAACAGGAGATGGATTAAGACAGTGAGATATATTCTGGAGTGGTGAGTATTTCAACTTAGAAATGGTCAGGGCATGGTGTCAGGAATCAGCTCATGGTCAAAGGGATCTTGCACAGTTGTGGCTTGTCTGCTTCAGTCGCAGATATTGGCCAGGGATGGGATGGAAATGGAGTTTGTAACCAGAACAGTAGAGAGTGACTTTCATGCTATTACTATTTAAATAACAAAGGCAATGAAACAATAAATTATCATTCGCTGCTGAAACCGAGTCTGTCAACATAGAGACCCATCTGTAACACTGTCAGAGCAGAGAGAGAGAGACAGTAATTGAACACATTCCTTGATGTAGCTAGTAGTGGCCGTTAGAGTGAAAATCTGGATTGAGATTTTCAACAGGAAAATAATAGTGACAAGAAGTGTAGACTATAGGAAAGAACAGTTATACAGTCATAGCTGGTTTATAGAAAAGCAAATCTGGGCAGTGACACCACCAACACCAACGATAGCCACGAAAGGATAATAAAAATATTGAATAACGAAAAAAGCGTAATAAATCCGCAATGATAATGACCACCAATAAAATGCAGAAAGATACCAAACATAATCGGATAACCTCCTGTCTATTGTTGGAATAAGCCAGTCTAATGTTCCCAGATTGTGATATCTCCTCCCCCTCTCTTTGGCTGATCCCTGCCAGTGCTGTCGGTGATTGTCCCGCTCATGTTATGGGATAACACATTGAACGGCCCTCATTTATCATTAAAAAATGGAAACCCTCCACTGGGATAATTAGAATCCATGGTGAGTAGCATTAGTCACCGCCACTGAACAAGCACAGGGAAACCGAGCAAAGGCTATGTCAACAGATGAATGGGCAACGCACAACAATCAACAGACATGAGTGTTCCATCCCAGTTGGGGAACACTTCAGTGGTCTAAGGACATTCAACCTCGGATCTTCGGGTGACCATCCTCCAAGGCGAACTTCAGAGCACGCAGCCGCGAAAAGTGGCCGAGCAGAAGCTGATAGCTAATTTCATTTCCAATAGGGAGGGCCTTAACCAGGACCTTGGGTTCATGTCACATTACAGGTGACCACTATTGCACTATACACGCACACATATACACGGACACACATGTACAAAAGCATGCATACAGACACTCACACAGACCCTTACAGACACACACACTCCCACACTCACACTGGCATCCTCTCAGAGACTTAAAGACACTCTATATCGCTGCACACACATACGCATGTTCTCTCACACTTGTTTTGGAATGTTTTTGGAATGGACAAACTCCCTGCAATAAGGTAGATGGATTTGTGACACAGAGATAAAAGAGAGGTGGACACCAGGGAGACATGGTTACAGGGTGAACAAAAGGTAGACACAAATATTCCATGGTTCACAACCTTGTGCAAGCTCAAGCAAAATGGCAACGCTAACAATAATGGGTAACAAAGGCATTACAGAGAAAGCATTTGGCCACGGATCATGAGGTAGACTCAGTCTGAATGTAATTTACGGCTACTACTTGCCAAGGACACAAGCAGCAGAACAGTTTTAGCCACTGAACAGTGTTTCATTGCTCATCGCTGCATTAAGCAGGAACTCATTGGAATTTTTAACAAAGGCATAATGATAATTCAGCGAAACTTCAAAATATGTATATTCTTGAAAGTCACACTGACAACATTGATATTGGAAGCGGAGTTCAAAGAACTTCTTTCAGTGTTTCTTTGTTAACAATTTGTGCAACTGGCTACGGATGTAACTATATCAGATCGACCGTTGTGTGATGAAACTTAGTGAATGAGTAATGTCACCTGGCGAGATCCTCTGGGAAGTTGTGATAAAGTGCAGTTTAAAGGAGAATGAAGATTTAAAGTAAATCATAGAAAGGACAAGCTACAATTAAATCAAAAATAGCTAATTACATGCGTGTAAGAGGAGAACTGACCAAGGTACACAGGCTAAACAGACTGAAACGTGTGTGCGTAAATGAACATTGTAAAAAAATTGAAGGTACAGTGTAATTCACTCAACAAAAAGGACATTCAATTGAAACAGACAGCAAGAAATTCCCACCCCTCCCTAACTCAGGACAAAATGGATTGTCTGAGATTTTGAGGCTGAGAAAATCACCAAAAAGTACTAAAAATCCTGAAGTGAGGGAGTGTTTTAGGAGTAAGTTTTAAAGGGCTTGCAATGGGATTGCTCGCAGGAGGAGGGCTGTTGGAAGGGGAATCATTGTCAGATTTTATTGTCACAATAGGACCAGGGAGAGGTGAAGATGCTGGAGGTGGCGAGCGTGTTACAGAGAATGGCCAGGGCCTGAAAGGTGTTACAAAGCCAGTATAGATTATTGCGGCTGGAGAGGTTTGCAGAGGTAGGGAGGGACATGCGTAGTTTTCTTTATTTATTCATGGGATGTGGGAGTCACTTCCTGGACTAGCATTCTTTGCCCCCCCTGCTAATTACCCAGAGCACAGCTCAAAGTCAGCCATATTTCTGTAGGTCTGGAGTCACATGTTAGCCAAACCAGATTAGAGTGTCCAATGTCCTTTTTTAAAGGAGGTAAGTGAACCAGATGAGTTCTTCCGACTAATCGGCAATGCTTTAATGGTGGTCCCACCAATGTCTTGTACGGATACATGACATCCCAACTGTTACTCTCAATACTCTGCCCAACAAAAGTAAACATTCCAAATGCCTGCTTCACCAGCCTGTCTACCTGTGACACCAAAATTAAAAGAACTGTGTACCTGCATTCCTGGGTCTCTGACTGACAACACGACCAGGGCCCGAACATGAACTGTCGACTTTCCACCCTGGTTTGTTTCACCAAAATGGAACACTTCACATTTATTTATTTACGTCATCTGGTATTCTTCAGCCCACTAACCCAGCTGTACTGTTCATCCTGTTGTATCACAGATAACCTTCTTCACTGTCCACTTTACCACCAATTCCAGTGTCAGCCAAAAACCTTACTTACCAGGAAACCAATATTCCCACCCAAACGATTTATCCAAATGACAAACAACAGGGGACCCACGACACCGCTGGTCACATGCCTCCAGTCAGAAAAAAGACAACATATCTCCCATCACCCTCTGTCTCCTCCCATCAAGCCAATTTTGTATCCCGTTCACTAGCTCCTCCTGAATGCCATATCCTTTTACACTGATTTGAGCTTACTACCCAGTTTATCATACAGAATGTAGAACACAGAGCAGTACAGCACAAGACCGTTCAGCTATGGTGCAATGCCAACCTTTTATCCGACTGTAAGATCAAACTAACCGACATACCCTTCATTTTACTCTCATCAATGTGCATATCCAAGAGTCTATTAAATGTCCGGAAAGTATCTAGTTTTACTCTCAACATTATCAGTGCCTTCCTACCACTTACCATTCCCTGCCCTCTTAACCATCATTCATTCACCTTAAATTATGCTGCTTTGTAATAACCTTTTATGCCATAGGAGAAAAAAAATCTCTCACTATTCACTGTCTCTGTGCCTCTCATCATCTTGTTCACCTGTACCAAGTCACCTCACCTCCTTCTTCACTTCAATGAGAAAAGCTTTAGCTCCCTCAACCTTTCTTCATGCGAACTGCCCTCCATTCCAGGCAGCATTCTGGTAAATCTCCTGTGTACGCTGTCTAAAACTTGCACATCTTCCTGTAAAGATGGGACCAGAACTAAACACTGTATTCCAAGTGTGGTCTCACCTGGACGTTATAAAGATGCAATAAAACCTCATTGCTCTTAAAATCGAACCCCTTGATATGGAAAGCCAACATAACATTTGCCTTTCAACACGCCTATCAACGTGCATGGCAACTTTGTGGGATCGATGAACATAGACACCATGATCTCTCTGTTCTTCCACACTACCAAGCATTCTGCCTTCTTACCCTGTATTCTGTATTCAAGTTCGACTTCCTGAATGAATCACATTTCCACTTTTTCAGATTGAACAACATATGCCAATTCGCAGCCCAGCTCTACGCCCTGCAAACTACAGCAGCCCTCCATATTACTCACCACTCCACCAGGCTTCATGTCATTGACAAAGTTACTAACCTACTCTCCAACTTCCACATTCAAGCTTTTTATCAAAATCACAAAAAGCAGAGTCTCAGAGCCTATTGTTACAGAACACCACTGGTCACTGAGCTCCAGGCTCAATACTGTCCATCTGCTGCCACCTTCTGTCTTCTCTGGGCTATCCAATCCTGCATCCAGACAAACAGATTTCCATGTATCCCATGCCTCTTATTTTCTGAATGAACCATCAACGTATTCTGTCATATCCTCAAAGAATGCAATAAGATTTGTGAGGCATGTCCTGCCCATCACAAACCCATACTGACTGTTTATAATTTACCTATGGTTTTCAAGTCGTCATAAATCCTGTCTATCAGAGTCCTCGCCAATAATCTGCACACCACAGACATAAGAAACAATCTGTAATTCCCAGGATTCTACCCCCATAACATGGCCCAGACTCTACAAATCTTCCCTTCTCTGCCATGTTCCCCAAAAGGGCACTGGAGGGTGGTGGGGGTTACAGAGTCAGGGAGGGATATCAGGACAGGAGGGTCTTGCAGACATTAGGAGGGTTGCAATTCCAAAAGGATGCTTCAGTAATTGTGAGGTTTCATGGTGATGAAGGCATTTGAGGAGTGAGGGAGGATTGTATGGAATTAAGAGGATTCACAGTTTAGCTGTTTTGTTAGGGCTGCGAGAGGTTACTGAGTTGTGGAGGTTTAAGCACTGGTGGTTGTTACATAAACATGGTTTTGGTTGCAATGACAGGAGGAGGATTCAGGAAGCTGGAGAGTATGTGGTCTGAGTGAGGTTACACAAATGGGAAGAGTTGTCAGAGGTGGAGGTGTTTATAGAGACAGCAATGGTCTGATCTGGAGCAGACGACCCAGACTGGGAGGGTTGTTGGGATTGGAGGTGTTTTCACAGGGAGGGAGGACCATAGAGCCTCAGGGTGTCACAGAAATGTGGAGAGCTGTAGGGCTGACAGGGGTTCATGAAGATGAGAATGTTGGGAGGGATGGAGAAGTTTACAGGGATAAGGATGTTTGTAGCACAGGGCTGGATCACAGACAGGGAAATTTTTAGGGAACTGAGCAGATTACAGAGATAAAGATGTTTGTAACGATTGGAAGAACAAACAGAGATATGCAGGGTAGTCGTGACTGAAGAAATTTATAAATACAGGAAGGCATAGGTTCTGGGGGTTATTTAGACATGGAGGCTGTGGAATCTGCATCTTTCTTCAGAGATTGGAGTAGCAAGTTTGGTTGGAGACAGTTTCACAGATAAGGGAGCATGGCATAAACAGGAGGAAGTTCCTGCGGTAGGGAGGGTTGTAGGGGAGGGTGATGTTTACACAGATGGGGGTAAGGGCTCGAGAAGGTTATGGAGATGAGTAATTTTTTGGAGATACAAGAGGAGCTTATATTGGCAGGGTGGGTGAGAGTGACGGGAGGACGTTACACAGTTAATGAGTCTTGTAGGAACTGGATCGGGAGAGGCACAGGTGTTGGAGTGATTTCTATAGATCAGGAGTGTTGCAGGACCTGACAGGATTACAATTATCGGTATGGTGGTAGGGTCTCCAAAGACTGTTGGTGTTTTAGGGACTGGAAGAGGTCATGTCGATAGGGAGGGCTGGAAGAGCTGCAGGAGCTTATGGAGAATTGAGGAGTTGGAGGAAAGTTTATCCGACAGGTGTAGGTTCCAGAAATTGAGGGTTGCATGGCCTGAGTAAGTTAAAGAGAGGGGAGTTTTCGGGTCTGGAAGAGGCTACACTGACAGGGACGTTTGAGGAGACTGAAGCAAAAATGCATGGAGAAGGTTACACAGATAGAGAGGGATGTAGGGACTGAAGGTGAATGCACAGACATGGAGGGTTGCATTGTTAGACGGAGCTGAGAGGGATAGGGACTGGTGTAGGGAGCTACATATATAGGGAAGGGTGTGCTTTTGGTGAAGGTTGCACAGATACAGACAGTGTTATGGAGTATTTAATGGACGACAGAGGAGCTCAGAAAGAATGTATTATGGGGAGTGGGGGGATTTACAGACACAGAGATGGCTGTCCGGTTGGAAAGAGCTTCTACAGATCCTCGATGTGTAAGGCTGGGGGAAGTTTATAATAATGAGTTTATCAAGACTTAATTACTTCACTGAGAAAGAGCAAGACTCACTACGTAATGTCAAAGGCAAGTTGAGACAGTCCAGATTAGTTTAGAGAGGTATAAATGTTTATGGGAGTTTCAAGACGATACAGTGATTGGGAGTGTTGTAACAAATGTTAACAATTATACAGAGGGTTCTAAAAACAGGAAGAGGTGACACTCATATCGATCTTTGAATGGACTGGAGAAGCTTACCTCGGCAAAGAGTATTTTAGAGTCTAGATGAAAATACAGAGATAAGGAGAGTATTGGGGATGAGGCAAGGTTCAAGAAACAGGGATGGTTGACAGGGCTGGTCAATAATCTGAATAGAAACTCCACAGTGTGGAACCAGGCCAGTCAGCACAACCAATTTATTCCAACCCTCTGAAGAGCATCAGACCCAGACCCACCCCTCTACCTATCCATTAAACTCTGCATTTCTCATGGTTAACTCAGCCGAGTGACCGTCCTCCAGCCTGTATCCAATGTGACAATGTCATTCCTTCGGGCACTCAGACTGCTCATAATATTCTAGGTGTGCTCTGACTTGTACCTTACCCTAGATCTCCCTCTTTTTAGACGCCATTCCCTTTGTAATAATTGCCAGCATTTGATTTGCCTTCTCTATTCCCTGATGACCCTGTAAGGTACCTTTTTCAGATTGATAAGCAAGAACTCCCACAACCCTTTCTGCTGTCGGTCATAAACCACATAGTGTTAGCCTGACAGTAATTCAGGAGCATACTGAAATGTGTTAGAAAGGATATGTCAAGAAACCAGAACTGAACCCTTAGAAACACATTTTATACAAGAGAATTTCTTATTGAGCCTGTTGGATTTTATTTGTTGGTTGGGTATAAATGGCAGAGTAGATAAGGGTATCGGAGATGTGTGGTGGTACGGAAGTTATGGATTATTTGAATTTTCAGAAGTTTTTGCACAAGTTTCAAGAAGGGTTAAAGAGTAACTTGGTCAAGAATAGGGCCCGTTAAAGATCAATGAAGTCACCTATGTGTGGAACGAGAGGAGATGGGTGCGATACTAGACAAAATAATGTTGTCAGAAATTACTATGGAGAAAGACACGAAGGCTCAAGAACTTAGGGAAATAAATAATGATGTCTTGGAAAGAATCCTCAACAGAGATGAGAAAGTACTGGAGTCTTAAAACAAATAACGGTAGATCAATCCTCAGGAGCTCATTAGGTCGATCCTAGAACATTGTGGGAAGCTAAGGAAGAGATTGCAGTGTCCTTAACAGAGATATTACATTTCAACAGACATGGTGAGGTACTGGAAAACTGGAGGGCGGATAGTGTTGTTCCATCACTTCAGGGCTGCAGGGAAAAGCCTGGAAATTACAGCCCAGTGATGGGTAAGTTGTTGGAGGAGCTTCTGAGAGAAAGGAGCTCCGTTTATTCGGAAGGACAACGGCTGATTAGAGATAGTCAGCATGGCTTCGTGAGTGAATAACAATGTTTCTCAAACTGGATTGACTCTTCAAGGAGGTCGAGACAGTGAGGTCTGCAGATGCTGGAGATCAGACTTGAGACGGTGTTGCTGGAAAAGCACAGCTGGTCAGGCAGCATCTGAGGAGCAGGAAAATCGACATTTCAGGCTGGAGCCCTTCATCAGCAATGAGGAGATTGCCAAGAGATAGATAAATGTAGAGCAGTCAATGATGTCCACATGGATTTCAGCAAATAATTTGACAAGGTTCCAAGGGATGTAGAACGTCTAGTCAAGAGGAAGAAGGAAGCTGACTTAAAGTTGATGAAGCAAGAATCAAATAGAAATGTAGAGGGCTACATGGGGCAGCACGGTGTCTCCGTGATTAACACCGCTGCCTCATAGCACTGGAGACCTGATTTTAATTCCAGACCCCGGCGACTGCATGTAGAGTTTGCATGTTTTTGTATCGTCTGCATGTGTTTCCTCCCGGTGCTCCACTATCCACTGACATCCCTAAGATGTGCAGATTAGGTGAGTCAGACGTGCGAAATTACCCAGAGTGTTCAAGGATGTGTAGGTTTAGCATTTTAGTCAGGGAAAATGTAGAGTAATATGGTGGGGGAATGGGTCTGGGCAGGATACTCTTTGGAAGGTTGGAATGGAGTTGTTGGGCCAAATGGCCTGTTTCCACACTGTAGGGATTCTCTGAAGGTACGAGGAACGAACTGAAGAATGCACTTAGAACAGCTCGAAGGGGGCATGAAAAAGCTTTTTTGGGAAGGATTGAGGAAATCCATAAGGCAATCTCCACTTACATGTGGAACAAGAGAATGGCCAGAGTTAGGGTAAGGCTGATTAGAGATAGTGGAGGGAACTTGTGTCTGGAGTTGGAGGAGGCAGGGAGGTCATTAATAAGTGCTATGCCTCAGTATTTACTACTGAGATGACCTTGTCATTTGTGAGGACAGGATGAAAAGGACGGATACATGTTTACAGGTTGATGTTAAGAAGGAGCATGTGCTGAGAATTTTGTAAAACATAAGAATAGATAAATCTGCTGCAACCGAAGGGATATGTCCAAAGTTACGAGAGGAAGCGAGGGAAGAGATTGTTGCGCCTTTGGCGATGACCTTTGCACTCTCACTGTCCACTGGAGTCACAACAGATGATTGGAGGGTGGCAAATTTTATTCCCTTGTTCAGGACAGGTAATAGGGATAATCTTGGGAGTTACAGACCTATCAGTCTTATGTCTGTGGTGTGCAGATTGTTGAGGAGGACTCTAAGACATGATTTATGATTCAATGTTTGATTAGAGATAATCAGCATGGCTTTGTAAGGGGCAGGTCATGCCTCACAAATCCTTCGAGAATGTGACAAAACACGTTTATGGCTCATTCAGAAATTACGGAGGCATGGGATACAGGGAAACCTGCCAGTCTGTATACAGAATTCCTGGCTCACAGAAGACAGAGGGTGATGAAAGATGGAAAGCATTCATCCTGGAGCTCAGTGACCAGTGGTGTTCTGCAGGGATACGTTCCGGGAACTCTGCGGTTTGTGATTTTTATAAATGAATTGGATTTGGGTGTGAAAGAGGAGGTTAGTAAGTTTTCCAATGTCACGAAGGTTGGTGGAGTGGTTTATAGTGTCGAGGTCTGTTGTAGGTTGCAACGGGACATTTACAGGATGCAGAGCTGGGCAGAGAAGTGGCAGATGGAGTTCAGTCTGGAGAAGTGTGAAGTCATTCATTTTGGAAGGTCGAATTTGATTTTAGATTTTAGGGTTAAAAACGGGAACCTTGACAATGTGGAACAACAGAGGGATCTTGGGTTCCATGTCCATAGATCCATCAAAGTTGCCATCCAAGCTGATAGGGTTATTAAGAAGGAATATGTTGTGTTGACTTTCATCAGCTGGGGGATTGAGGTTTAAAGCCATGAGGTAACGCTGCAGCTCGAGAGAGCCCTGGTGAGATTCCATTGGGTTATTGTGTTCACTTCAGGTTCCCTCATTACAAGAAGGATATGGAAGCGTTAGAGAGGGTAAAGAGGAGATTTACCAGAATGCTGCTTGTACTGGAGAGCATGTCTTATGAAGAGAGGTAGAGGCAGCTAATGCTTTTCTCATTGGTGTGAAGAGAGGTGAGGGACAACTTGGTCCAGGTGAACAAGATGTTGTGAGGCATAGACAGTGAATAGTGCGAGACTTCTTTTTTGCATGGAATAAATGGCTATTGGTAAGGCAATAATTTTCCGGTGACTGGAGGATGGTTTGGGGGGGATGTCAGAGGTAATTTTTTTTTAACAGACTGGCGGGTGGGTGGAATGCACTGCCATCTGTGGTAGTAAAATTAGACACTTGGATGGGCACGTGGATGATCGTAAAATGAAGGGTACATAGTTAGTTTGATCTTACATTTGGATAAATGATTGGGATGACATCATGGCCGAAGGGTCTTGTGCAGTACTCTTCTTTGTTCCACCTTCCATGTGGTAAGCTCAGATCAATGCAAAAGGATATGATATGCAGGAGGAGCTAGTGAACTGGATACAAAATTGACTTGATGGGAGGAGACAGAGGGAGACATGTTGTTTTTCTGTCTGGAGGCATGTGACCAGCGGTGTAGTGCGTTCACTGTACTTTATCATTTGGATAAATGGTTTGGAAGGGAATATTGGTTTCCTGGTAAGTATGTTATTTGGGTGACACTGAAATAGATGGTAAAGTGGACAGTGAAGAAAGTTACCTGTGATACAACAGGAAGAACAGTACTGCTGGGATAATGGGCTGAAGAATAGCAGATTGAGTTTAATTAGATAAATGTGAAGTATTCCAATTTGGTGAAACAAAACAGGGTGGAACTTGTACAGTTAATGTTCGGGCCCTGGGTTGTGTGGTCAATTTTTGACCCAGGGACGCAGGTGCACAGTTTTTTGAAAGTGGTGTAACAGGTAGACATACTGGTGAAGCAGGCGTTTGGGATGGTGAACATCATTGGGCAGAGCATTGAGAATAGGGAGTTGGGATGTCATGTTGTGGATCCGTTGCTCCCGATGCGGCCTCTTCTACATTGGGGAGACTGGACGCCTCCGAGCAGAGCACTTCAGAGAACACCTCTGGGATACCCGCACTAATCAACAACACCGTCCTGTGGCCCAACATTTCACCTCCCCCTTCCACACTGCCGAGGACATGGAGGTCCTGGGCCTCCTTCACCGCCGGTCCCTCACCACCAGACGCCTGGAGAAAGAACGCCTCATCTTCCACCTCGGAAGACTTCAACCCCAGGGCATCAATGTGGACTTCAACAGTTTCCTCATTTCCCCTTCCCCCACCTCACCCCAGTTCCAAACTTCCAGCTTAACACTGTCGTCATGACTTGTCCTACCTGTCTATCTTCTTTTCCACCTATCCATTTCACGCTCCCCTTGAACTGCTGTGCTTTTCCAGCACCACTCTGATCTAGACTCTGGTTTCCAGCATCTGCTGTCATTGTTTTTACCTAACAAATTGGTGAGGACACTATAAAAGCATTGTTGATCAGTCGGAAAAACTCATTGGGTTCACGTACCTCCTTTAGGGAAGGGCATCTGACATTCTAACCTGGTCTGGTCGACATGTGACTCCAGACCCAAAGCAATATGGCTAACTGTGAGCTAAGTCTGGGCGATTATCAGTTGGGGCAAAGAATGCTGGTCGAGGTAGTGATACCCACATCCCATGAATGAATATATAAAAATACACATATCCCTGCCTACCTCTGCAAACCCCTGCAGCTGCAGCAATTCGTCCTGGTTTTGTAACACTGTTCAGAACCTGACCACTCTTTGTAAAACTGTCACCACCTCCAGCACCTTCACCTCTCCCTGTTCCTATCGTGGCATTAAAACCTGACAATGATTCCCCTTTCCACTGTCCAACTCCTGCTATCAGACCCTTTGCAATCCCTTTAAAACTTACTGCTAAAACACTCTCTCACTTCAGGATATTAAGAACTTTCGGTGATCTTCTCAGCCTGATAATCTAGTATGATGCATTTTGTCCTGAGTGAGGGCCAGGTGGAAATTCCTTGCTGAGGTTTTGTCTGTTTTAATATACTTTTGTTGAGTGATTTACACTGTTCATTTCAATGTTTTCCACTGTTCATTTACAGGCATATGTTTCGCCTGTTTACGTTGGTCAGTTCTCGTCTCAAATTTATGCAATTAGCTACTTCTATTTATAGTTGTAGCTTGTCCTTTCTGTGATTCACTCGAAAACTTTATATTTCTTTAAACTGCACTTTATCATAATTTCCCACAGGATCTCTCCAGGTGACATCACTCATTCACTAGGTTTCATCGCACAATGGTCAATCTGAGATAGTTACATCCCTAGCCAGTTGCACAATGAGTTATTCAAAGAAACCCACAAAAAAATTCTCTGAACTCCTCTTCCAGTATCACTCTTGTCAGTGTGACTGTCCCAGATTATGCAAATATTGAAATATCCCAAAATTATCACAATGCCTTTGTTAAAAATTCAAATGATTTCCTGTTTAATGCAGTGATGAGCAATGAAATGGTGTTAGGTAGCCTAAAATTTAACTGCTGCGTGTGTCCTTGGCAAGCAGTAGCAAGAACTTACATTCAGACTGACTCTACTTCATGATCTGAGGCCAAATACTTCCTCTGTAATGCCTTTGTTATCCATTATTGTTAACGTTGTCCATTTTGCCTGAATGTCTGCAAGAATGTGAACCATTGAATATTTATGTTCCGCCATTTGTTCGCCCAGTAACCACGTCTCCCTGGTGCCTAAATCTTTCTTCTGTGTCAAACGTTGATCTACCTTATTGCAGAGACGTTGTGCATTCCAAAAAAGGCATGATTTATTCTTTTCCACTATCTCCTGTCACAAACCTATTCACTGATATACAGTTTTATTTAAACTCTATCCCTTCCTGTTCCTTTCTGCTTGTCTTCAGCGACATTCCCATGTTGTTCCAAAGCTTCACCTTTTCTCTTTGGATGTGGAAAACTCCTTTCACCTGATCCCATTCCCTGCATCCTCTCTGTCAGTTTAAAGCCCTGTCATAAACGTACTGACATGATTGGTCAGGACACCGTTCCCTTCCTCGTTCCATTGGGGCCCAGTGCAATGGGATTGTTTTTATTCACTCGGGGGATGTGGGTGTCTCTGGCTGACCAGCCTATCTCACCCAGCCTTATCTGCCCTTGAGCTGAGTAGCTTGCTCAACCATTTTAGAGGCTATTTGAGAGGCAAACACTTTGCTGTGGATATGTCGTGCAGACCACGTGAGAATGGCAGATTTCCTTCTCAAAAGCATGGGTGTTTGGATTTTTTGTGCATCAGCAATTGTTTCATATTATTTATGGATTATTAATTATTATGTTTCAAATTATTGATTTCAAATTCCAACATTTCAGATGGGATTCGAACCTGCCTCCTCTGAACATTAGCTGAGTCCTTGAGTACATGCTCTAGCAATAATACCACGAAGTCATCACTTCACCTGCTCACTGGTTCCTTATCCCTAGGCACTGATACCAGAGCATCATGAAGCAGAACCCCTTCTTCGCACACAATTGTTTGAGCCTGATACCTTCCAGCACTCTGGTGATACCACTCAGTCTCTCTCCATGTGGTATCCCTCACTGTGAGGGTCTAATTTCTGCCTCTGTCAATGTCTCTCCCTCTTGAAGCTTCTCCAGGTCCTGATCCAACAGAAATCTCCACTCCAGAGAGACGAGGCAGCACAGGCCAGGGATGGAGCCTGGCGATTTTCCAGATTTCTGTGGGACTCAGGACCATTTAACGTGTGTATCCCTCACTGCATCATTAAGTCTACTTCTCTGTCGCCTGTCGGTTTTTACAAATTTCCTGACTCAGTATACTTCCCAGCCGCTGGGTGTCTCTATCATCACCTCATTGAAGATGGTTGGTCAGCAAGAGAGACAAAGAGGAGGGAGATATGGAGCCTTCATTTTTCACCTGCAGTGAGGTAAGATCACTCACAGTGTATGGAGCAGAGAGCAATGAGATGGCTCCAAACATCCAGTAACAAGGCATGGCATAGATCAAATGCTGGAGGGGGAGCACAGTCCAGACACACCCCAGTCTCAATCACAGCCCCAATGCAATATTGTTGTACTGAGACAGCATCGGGAGTTCAGCGTTATGAATCCAGGCCTGTACTGTCTGAGTGAACATCAGTACAACATAGAGGAAAGCAGGGCTCCCATGAGAAAGTGGGAATGCTGCCTGACATCTTTCTGTTCTGTGTTCTCCCTCCAACACTTTATCTATGCCATGTTTCGTGATCCGATGTCTTCAATAATTTGTAACTCCTATAAATGTTCCTTTCCCTGTGACCTTCTCCATTCTCAATTGTCCCTCCACATGTTTGAAATCGACTGCATTCCAGACTAAGATCCCGACCTCTGTAACTTGCTTCAGTCTCTACAACATGCCTTATCTCAGTAGTCTCCTCCTCCAATGACAGAAACGAATCAGAACCTTTGGTTTGATCTAACTAGCCCATGTTGACCATTGTCCCTGAAAGTGTTGCTTTTGCCTGCATTTGACCCATATCCCTGCAAACCTTCTCCTCTCCGTGTACGTGCCCAAGTGTCTTTCACGTGTTTTACTGTACTTTTCTCGACCATTTCCCCTGGCAGTTCATTTAATATGTACACCATCTTCTGTGTGAGGAGTGTTCTCCTCCAGTCCCTTTTAACTCTTTCCTCTCCCACCCCACATTTATGCCCTTTAGTTATGGACTTCCCTACCCCGGGGTAAAGATATTGGCAATTCAGCTTATGTATACCCCTCATGGCTTTATAAACCTTTATCAGGTCACCCCTCTGCCACCTAAACCCAATGGAAAAATGAAGGATAATGATACAAATACCTCTGCCGTGGTAACCACCACTGCTTTGCTACAATGTGCTGGGATACAGTTGTTCGGGACCTGGGTTTTTATCTACCTTTGTGTTTTAAGACTTTTAGCACCTCCTCTTCTGTAATGAGGAACGGTTTTCAAGACATCCCTGTTCCTTTCCCTTTGTTTCCTAGTCTTTATCCACAATATGTTTTGACATGAAAAAATCATTTTGGATCTCACCCATCTCTTGTGGTTCCACACATGTGAGGTCCTATTGTCTCTCGAGTTTTTTTTGTACTTGTGTACTGTAGGATCTCTTTCGATTTCCCTTAACACTTTCTGAGAATCTATCTCTTTCTCCCTGTTTTACTTTCCAGCTTATCCAGCCTCTCCTTGAAAGTCACACCCTCAGGAGCAGTAACATCTTCGTCAATCTTTGCTCCATGTACAGTTTCAGAAAATGCTTCCTAAATCAGGATGATCTGAATTCTACACAGTACTCCAACTGGGGACCCAGCAATGTCTGATACAGCTGTATCATGGTGTTCCAACTCGTGTACTCATTGCTCTGACCCATGAGGACAAGTGTGCCTAATGCTGCTTTCCCCACCCTGTCCACCTATGATACCACTTCCAAGGAACAATGTAACTGTACACCTTGGTCTCTCTCTCTGTTTGACAACACTGCCCATGGTCCTACCATTAACTGTGTTAGTCCTCCCTGGTTTGTCTTAACTGAATCCAACACCTGAATTAAACGCCATCGTTTATTCCTTATCCCACTGTCCCTGTTATTCAACAGCCCCTTTGATAACTGTATTTCATGCCCACTACAACACAGATGTTATTATCCACAAACCTACTGACAATGACTCCTTTATTCTGTCTACCTTATTGGTCACCTCTTCAGCAAATTCAATTCACTTGTGAGACATGACTTCGTATGCACAAAGCTGTTCTGACTATCCGTAATCAATGCTTACTTTCTGAAATGCATGTAACTCCTGTCCCTCGGAATCACTTGCAACAACATTTGCACTACTGACATCGAGCGAATTGGTCTTTAGGTCGTGCCTTTTCCTTGCAGCCTTTCTTAAATACTGGCAAAACATTTGCTACCCTCCAGGCTCCCAGCTAATCACCTGTGGCTGACAGTGATAGAAATATCTCTGTGAGGGACTCTTTAATTTCATCCCTAACCTCCTCCAATATCCAGGGACAAACTTGATTAGTTCCCAGAAATTGTCTTGTCTTTATGGATTTTAAATCCTCCAGCACCTCCTGCTCTGTAATGTGGACTCTTTTGAAGATAACACTGTTCATTTCCCTGACTTTCCCAGCCATTGTCCACAGTAAGTTGTAATGTGTATTTTCTGTTTAAGATGTCACCCATCTCATGTGATTCCACGCATTGATGGCGCCATTGATCTTTAAGGGGCCACATTTTGTCCCGAGTTAATCATTTTTTATTAGTATTCTTGTAGAATCCCTAAGGATTTTCCTGAAACTTGTTTGCCAAAACTTTCTCAGGTCCCCTTTGGGCCCTCCTTATTTCCCTCTTAAGTTTATTAATACACCCGTAATGTTTTTCAAGAGATTCCCTTAATCCAGCTGGCTATATATGACATGTGCCCACTTTTCCTTGACCATACCCTCCATATTCCCAGGAATGCAGTGTTTCCTACTTGTGTCAGCATTGTGCTTCACACTAACAGTAATATCCTGGCCCTGAACTCTCATTTTCTCTCTTTTGAAAGCTTCCCACGTGTCTGAGGTCCCTTTACATGCAAATAGCCTCCAAATATCAACTTTTAAAATCTCTTGACTAGTACCTTATGGATTGAGGCAAGGCCAATATTGAGCTTTAACTTGCAGACCCGGCCTCACAATTTTTATTAGCTGTTTTCAAACCAATACATTTATGTTCACTTTACTAAAATGTTCCCCCACCAACACCTCAAGCATTTTTCCCTACCTTGCTTCCCAAGGGGAGGTCAGATTTTATCCCTTTCTCCATTCGGGTCATTTACATGTTGACCTGCTGTCAGATGGAGAACTGGACGATGCGGACCCTGGGTCCGACACGATGACACCAGAGCGGGGAAATTACTCCAGCGTGGAGCTGGACAACTACCTCAGCCCTGTGAAGGTCCAGCAGTTTGCCGTCACCACGGGGATGCACGCAGCTACCCCACAGGAACAAGACCAGAAGAATATGGACACTGGTAACCCCGTTAACTGGTAAAATGGGGTTTAAAATTGCCAGCATAAATGTGCATAGCATTAAATCGGCTACGCGATGTGTCTCAATGCTGGCCTTCCTGGCCAACCTCAAAGCCGATGTCCTGTTTCTGCAGGAGTGTGGGATCCCGCACCTCAGCAGTTACAGGAGATGGTCGAGCTTGTGGGCCCACGGGCCATCAGTGTGGTCGGGGGGCAACGATAGCCGCGCCTCCGGCCTGGGTATCCTGTTGCGGGGAGGCAACTTCACCATCTCTGAGGTTAAGGACGTGGTGGACGGGCGCCTCCTCGTCGCGGACGTTAAATACAGAAACGCTCCCGTGAGACTAATCAACGTGTACGCCCCAGTGGGTAAGAGTGAACGGTTGGCCTTCCTGCAACAGCTTCCACTGCTGCTGGCTACGTCCAGGCCGGCCATTCTGGCCGGAGACTACAACTGCATCATTGATGCAGATGGACGATCCGGCGGGGGGGACAGTAAACCGGAAGCTACGTCCAGAGCCCTGATGGAAACGGTCAAAGACGCCAAGCTGCACGACACCTTCAGCACCCCTGCAGATGGAGCGCAGCGGAGATACACCTGGTCACGGGCAGACTGGTTTATCCACTCAAGGATAGATTACCTGTTTGTGTCCCGAACGCTCTCGGTCAGATCCACCTACGTCAAGCCGGTGTTCTTCTCTGACCACTGCCTCCTGCTGGCCGACTGTCACCGACAGGACGAACAGCGGGCGGGCAAGGGAACGTGGAAACTGAACACTAAGCTGTTGACCCCGGGAAACATCGAAGAGCTCAAGAGGGATTACGCAGGTTGGAGAACCGTGAAGCCCCTCTTTGAGTCTCCAGCGGACTGGTGGGAAATGGTAAAAGGGAACATAAAGAGGTTCTATATCCTCAAAGGTGTCCAGGAGGCGAGAGAGAGGCGGAGAAAACTGTCCCAGCTCCAGGAAAGTATGCAGAACCTGCTCCTGCTGCAGACGATGGGGGTCGATGTCACGGAGGACCTCAAGGAGGTGAAGGGTCAGCAAGCCTCACTCTTTGCCTCGGAGGCCTCCAGGATAATCTTCCGGTCCAGGGTCCGCTCGGTGGAGCAGGACGAGACGTGCTCACGTTTCATCTTCCAGAAGGTGCACAAATAGAGCTCCGTGCTTCGCAGCCTGAAGAAAGAAGATGGCTCGGTAACTTCATCTCAGGCTGACGTCATGAGGATCAGCAAATCCTTCTACGCCAGCCTGTATGACTCGAAGCCAACCGACAGCGCGGCCTCCCAGTCGTTCCTGTCCTCTATCACGGAGGTCCTAGATGACGGAACACGAGAGAGGCTGGACCAGCCGCTATCTCTGGATGAGCTGACCAAGGCCCTCGAGTCCTTCGATAAGAATAAAACTCCCGGAAGCGACGGCTTACCGGTCGAGATTTATTCCGCTCTTTGGGACTTGATCGGCCAGGACCTGCTGGAGGTGTATGTCAGTATGCTTCGGGCAGGTACCATGAGTGAATCCATGAGGAAAGGCATGATCACCCTCGTCGACAAGCGGAAGGGGGAGAGGGAGAAAATTAGAAATTGGAGACCGATCTCACTGTTAAATGCAGACTACAAAATCTTGTCAAAGGTCATCGTCAACCGGGTCAGGTCTGCTCTGGGATCGGTGATCCACCCGGACCAAACCTGTGCTGTACCGGGCAGGAAGATCTCTGAGAGTCTTGCACTCCTCAGGGATACGATCGCCTACGTGCAGGACAGGGGGTTGGACACCTGCATCATCAAATTGCACCAGGAGAAAGCCTTTGACAGGATATCGCATTCATACATGAGGGATGTCCTCTCCAAAATGGGCTTTGGGGAGGGAATCGGAAATTGGATCAGACTGCTCTACACCAACATTGTCAGTGTAGTCTCAATCAATGGGTGGGAATCAGATAGCTTCCCTGTAAGATCTGGAGTCTGGCAGGGATGCCCCCTCTCACCCGCCTTGTTTGTGTGTTGCATACAGCCATTTGCCGAATCCATCAGGAAGGATGCGAGCCTGAGAGGGGTGACTATTGCTGGCAGCGGGGGCTGCAGGTTAAGGCCTCCCTGTACATGGATGACGTCGCTGTTTTCTGCTCAGATCCGCTGTCCGTGCACAGACTCGTGTGCATCTGTGACCAGTTCGAACGGGCCTCGGGGGCCAAGGTAAACCGAGGCAAGAGCGAGGCCATCCTCTTCGGGAACTGGGCCGACCAATCCTCTATCCCCTTCACCGTCAGGACTGACCACCTGAAGGTGCTGGGTATTTGGTTCGGGACGGCTGGGGCGTGCGCCAAGACCTGGGAGGAGCGGATCAGGAAGATAAGACAGAAACTAGGCAGATGGGGGCAAAGGTCGCTCTCCATCGCGGGAAAAAACCTGGTCATCAGGTGTGAGGTACTCTCAGTATTGCTATATGTGGCACAGGTCTGGCCTATCCCCAGGACCTGTGCCGCCGCAGTCACCTGGGCCATCTTCCAATTCATTTGGAGATCAAAAATGGACCGGGTCCGAAGAGACTCAATGTACAAAGACCGGTGCAATGGGGGAAAAAACACGCCCAATGCCACCCTCACCCTGATGGCCACCTTTGTGTGTGGCTGCATCAAGCTGTGCGTGGATCCCCGGTACGCAAACACCAAGTGTCACTACGTACTGAAGTTCTACCTGTCCCCGGTGTTGCGAAGGATGGGCCTGGCCTCGCTGCCGCGGAACGCTCCGAGTTGTTGGACCGTTCCGTATCACCTGTCCTTCGTGGAGAAATTTATGAGGAAAAACACCTTTGACCACAAGTCCATCAGGAAGTGGTCAGCACGTAGCGTCCTTGAGACCCTTCGGGAAAAGGAGAGGGCGGATCCTGTTGAGCGGTTCCCTGAGCAGACTGTCAAAGCCATTTGGCAGAATGCCTCATCGCCAGAACTTTCCAACAAGCACCAAGACGTGGCTTGGCTGGTGGTGAGAAGGGCTCTGCTTGTGAGATCCTTCATGCACGCCCGGACTTTCTGCCGCACCGCACGCTGCCCTCGAAGTGGCTGCGGGGGGGACGAGACTGTCACACACCTCCTTCTGGAATGTGCCTATGCAGAGGAAGTCTGGAGAGGAATGAAGTGGTGCTTGTCGAGGTTCGTCCCGTGCAGCGCCGTGACGCGGGACTCCGTGCTCTACGGCCTGTTCCCCGGGACTCACACCGAGACGAACATTAACTGCGCCTGGAGGATCATCAACTCGGTGAAGGACGCTCTCTGGGCGGGCCGAAACCTGTTGATCTTCCAACTGAAGGAGTTGACCCCGACCGAGTGTTGCAGACTGGCACATTCCAAGGTTCAAGACTACGTGTTGAGGGACGCGCTGAAGCTTGGGGCAGCTGCTGCCAAGGTGCGGTGGGGAAAGACCACCGTGTAAGATTGGCCTTCCTAAAGAAGAACAGGGGGCCCATGGGGACGTTTTTTGGGCTCTGCTGATGCCTCAGCCAAATATATGTATAAGATTAAAAAATGTACAAACCTGTATATGAGAAGGATAAATTCGAATCTGCGTTTGTAAATGTGGACATATGTATGGTATGACCAAATGTACAGACCATCAAATCATTTCATGAATAAAGTATATTTTTGAGATAAATAAAAGTCATTTACATATTGACGGAGAGAGTTTTATTGAACGTACTGAGCAAATCCCTCCCCTCGGAGCTCAGAACACTTTCTCAGTCTCAGTCTCAGTTTAGAAAGTTAAAATCCCTATCATTCTTCCAGATATCTGAGAGTCCCAACATTTTTGCTGCTTAATTTCCCGCTGACTACTGGGGGCCTGTAGTACAGTCATATCAAACTGATGACCCATTCTCATTTCTCAGTTCCACACATATATCTTCCCTGGGCGAAGACCAGGAATATCTTCTCGAAGTGTTGTGGTTTTGTTTTCAGGGATCTAAACCTCCACTGCCCCTCCTCACTTGCCTCCCCTTTAATCCTCCCTGTCGCACCTGTACCCTGGAACATTGAGCTGCCAGTGTTGGCCCCCCCTCAGCTGCATTTATAACTTACCTATGGTATCCAAGTCCCATGCATGCGTTGAGTTGATGTGCTTTACCTGTCAGGTCTTTTTCGTCAAAATAAATGCAGTTTAATTTATTAGTATTCCCTCATTATCTGCTGTGCTCTTGCCTGCCTTGTCAATTGAAGTGACTTTCTTGATATTCTGTCCTAGCTTCAACTTTCAAACTGTCACCTGGGACCATCCTTCTCACTGTGGACAACATCCTCACCTTCCATGTCATCTGCAAACCTGATAACGATACCTTCTGCTTTCACATCCAACTCATTAATGAACATAATAAACAGCAATTGTTCCTGCACAGATCCCTGTGGTACATCCGCTGGTGAAAGGCTTCTTATCAAAAAAACAACCCTTCACGAAATTTGGATCCAATTTGCTAACTTGCCTTTGGTCCCATAGGCTCTTTTCTTTTGGGACAGCATTCCACGTGGGACCTTATCAAAGGCCTTAATGAACTCCATGTAAACCACATCATCTGCACTGCACTCATCAATATCTTCAGACACCATTTCAAATAGCTAAACTGAATTCCTCAGACAGCATCTTCCTCTACCAAATTCGTGATGACATTCCCTAATCGATTCCTGCCTTTCCAAATGTTGTTACATCCTGTCCCTCAGAATTGTTTCCAATAATCTTTCTCTCCCTGCTGTCAGACTATCTGCTCTGTAATTACCTTAACTATCCCTGCTGCCTTCTTGAACAAAGGAACCGCATTAGTGGGTGGCACGGTGGCGCAGTGGTTAGCAATGATGCCTCGCAGCGCCAGAGACCTGGGTTCAATTCCCACCTCAGGCGACTGACTGTGTGGAGTTTGCACGTTCTCCCGTTGTCTGTGTGGGTTTTCTGCGGGTGCTCCAATTTCCTCCCAGAGTCCAAAGATGTGCAGGCCAGGTGAATTGGCTATGCTAAATTGCCCATAATTTTAGGTAAGGGGCAAATGTAGGGTTATGGCTCAGTTGCGCTTCGGTGGACTTGTTGGCCCAAAGGGCCTGTTTCCACACTGCAGTCTAACCTAATTAGCGATCCTCCAGTCAGTCGGCACTTCACCTGTGGTCAGGAAAGCATCAAATGTATCCACCAGGGCCCCAGCAATCTCCTCCCTTACCTCCATAGCACCGTGGATTTCACCACCTTTACACCAGCGAAAGCATTTAATACCTCCTTCTTATTGATTTTCACATGTTCTCGAACCTCACCATCCCGACTGAAATGCCCAGCAACAATGTCGTTCTCCTGTGTGAATACAGAATGGAAGTATGAATTGAAGACTTCACCTACTTCCTCTGGCTCCATGCCCACATTGTCCCTTTGGTTTCTAACAGGTCCCACTCTTTCCCCAGTCCCCCTTTGGCCCTCAATGATGTGCCGACCTTTTATCCTACACTGTGAACAAACTACAATGAACAGACCCTACATTTTACTATTATCCATGTGCCTATCCAAGAGATAATTAAATATCCTTAAAGTAACTGACTCTACTCCGACCGCTGCAGTGCATTCCAGGCACCCACCACTCGCTTTGTGAAGAACATACCGCTGACAACGCCCCTGAACCTTCCTCCAATCACCTTTAAATTGTGACCCCTTCTGATAGCCATTTTCACAATGGGATAATTCTCTGGCTATCCACTCTATTTCAGAGTCTCATCATTTCGTGCACCTCTATCAAGTGACTTCTCATCTTCAATGAGAAAAGCCCTTGCTCCCTCAGCCTTTCTTCATAAGGCCTGCCCTCCAGTCCAGGGAGCATCCTGATAAATCTCCTCTGCACCGTCTCTGAAGCTTCCATATCTTTCCGATAATACGGTAACCAGAAATGAACACGATATTCCAAATATGGTCTAACCAGGAGTCCATAGAGCTGCAGCATAACCTTGTGGCTCTTAAATGCAATCGCCCTGTTAATGAAAGCCAACACACCGTACAGCTTCTCAACACCCCTATCAACTTGGTTGGCAACTTCGAGAGATCTATGGATTAGAGTCATAGAGTCATAAAGACGTACATCATGGAAACAGACACTTCGGTTCAACCAGTCCCCGACGGCCAGACATCCCAACCCAATCTAGTCCTCGGTCACGTCTACCCCAAAAGAGATTCCAATAATTCAAAAATGTGAATCCTTCTTGCATTAACCAGCTCCTCAGCCATGCATTCATCTGCTGTATCCTCCTATTCCTGCCCTCACTCGCTAGTAGCACTGGGAGTAATCCAGAGGACGTCCTTTGTAAAATTCTGCCTAACTTTCTGTAACCTCCCTTTAGAGTCTAAACTTTTGCCCTTACAATGTCGTTGGTTCCAATGTGGACAATGACCTCCTGCTGGCCCCTCTCCCCCGTGAGAACATTCTGCACCGTCTCCGAGACGTCCTTGATTATGGCACCAGGGAAACAACACACCATTCTGCTTTTTCTCTTCTGGCCACAGAAACTTCTGTCTGTACCTCTGACTACAGAATCCCCTAACATAATTGATGTCTTGGAAGCCGACGTACCCCTCGTTTCTTTGGAGCCAGTCTCAATACCCGAAACGTGGTTGTTTGTGCTACATTCTCCTGAGAATCCAGCACCCCTACATTTTCCAAAACAGCGTACCTGTCTGAAATGGGTAAATCCACAAAAGACTCCTGCCCTAGGTGCCGACCTCTCTCACCCTTCCTCGAGTTTACCCATCTATGTGACTGTATCTGAGACATTCCCCCCTTCCTATAACTGACATCCATCATATACTGTTGTTGTTGCAAATTCCTCATCACTTCTGTCTGTCTCTCTAACCGATTCACTCAATCTGATAAGATTCGCATCCAAAAGCATTTATGGCACACATAATTCGCAGAAACCCTTTAACTCTCTTTAAACTCCCACATCTGACAAGAAGTACATGTCTCTTCAAAGGCCATTTTTGCTCCTTCACAATCTACGCACCCAGAAAATAACACCATCTTATTCCTCTACAAACACGACCCTAGGATAAATTGATAACTATGGCTTATATTTTAAGTTTAATCAAGAGACTTATCTCCAAAAATATATAATCAAGAAAGAATACGCTATACTCACTACTGCAGCCTTTCTCTTGGACAGACTTAAAACAACTATCAACTTATCTGATTCTGTGCTGCGAACAACGCCCAACAGTTCCTCTGTTTGTTAATTTTCCCATATGCAATCCAATGTGTAACGATACACGAAGTCCGAAATTGGAGAAAGGCCAATTCTGACGGTATTTGTCAAGAACTTTCGAAAGCTGATTGGAGTCGGATGTTCGCTGGTGAAGGGACGGCTGGAAAATGGGAAGCCATCACAAACGAGATAACAAGAATCTAGAGAAAGTATATTCCTTTCAGGGTGAAAGGGAAGGCTGGTAAGTATTTGGAATTCTGCATGGCTAAAGAAATTGAGGGTTTGATTAAGAAACTGGTGGAAGCGTATGTCAGGTTTAAACAGGATAGATCGAGTGAATCCTTAAAAGAATATAAATGAAGTAGGAGTATACATAAGAGGGAAATCAGGACGGCAAAACGGGGTAATGAGATAGCTTTGACAAATAGAATTAAGGATATTCCAAAGGATTTTTACAAATATATTAAGGACAAAATGGTAACTAGGGACAGAACAGGGCCCCTCAAAGATCAGCAAGGCAGCCTTTGTGTGAAGCCACAGAAAATGAGGGAGACACTAAATGAATATTTTGCATCAGTATTTATTGTGGAAAATGGTATGTAAGATATAGACTGCAGAGAAATAGATGGTTACAACTTGTAAAATGTCCAGATTACAGAGGAGGAAGTGCTGGATGTGTTGAAACGGGTAAAAGTGCATAAATACCCAGGACCTGATCAGGTGTACCCGAGAACTCTGTGGGAAGCTAGAGAAGTGATTGCTGGGCCTCTTGCTGAGATATTTGTATCATCGATAGTCACAGGTGAGGTGCCCGAAGACTGGAGATTGTTAAACGTGATGCTACTGTTTAAGAAGGGCGGTAAAGACAAGCCAGGAAACTCTAGACCGGTCAGCCTGACCTCAGTGGTGGGCAAGCTGGTGGAGAGAATCCTGAGGGACAGATTGTACATGTATTTGGAAAGGCAAGGACTGATTCGGTCTAGTCAACATGGCTTTGTGCATGGGAAATCATGTCTCACAAATTTGATTGAGTTTTTTGAAGAAGTAACAAAGATGATTGATGAGGGCAGAGCAGTTATCTCAAAAAAGAGGAGCAGCTCTTACAGCCAGATTTTTTTTTCCGGTCCTCCATCCCGATGTTCCTCGACACTTACCAAGAATCCTGCTTTTAACCTTCTCAAGGTTTTCTGTGCAATCCTTCCAATCTTTAACCCTCCCAATCTTGGAAACTTCCTCTAGTCCCAACAACACTCCTAAACTGTAAAACTTCTTCACATCCCTACAATCCTCCTTAGCTCTGTAACCTCCTTTATTAGCATCAACTACCAAAATCCCTGAAGCCTCCTTTTGCCACTGCAATATTCCAAATATCTGCAATACCCTCCTGTCCTGATATACTTCCCTGTCTTCGCAACCTCCACCATTCGCCAGTGCCCTTCTGGGAAAAATTGCAGAAGAAGGAAGAGTTGTACAGTCCGCTCATGTTACAGATGTAGAAAGGGCTGCTGAACCTGGAGGGTGGGACAAATGTAGGAAGGGACAAGGATCCTGCAGGTGGTTTTAGTTAGCAGGAGTTATAAAACCTGCAGGTGGTGACCAAGTTAGAACGGGTTGTGGAACCTGAAGGATGTTCCAGTTTGAATGATGAATTTTATTTTTGATTGGACCACTGTCCAATCTTCATGACCTAATTTTGTAGATGTTTAACAGCATGGCTGAACATAGCTTCAGATTCCCAGGCTGGGAGATGTGAATCTTTTTGCCCACTCTGCTTGTGTGTCTGACACTGACCTGGTGCTGCTCATGTGACCTCCAGATCTGCATGACTGACCAGAGCTCAACACATCAAAGCCTTTGATTGGAATGAACCTTACTTCTTTTCACAATATTTCAGCGGCAGTTTCAGGATGCAGGAATTGGGGATTTTTGATGTTGAGAGACTTAAGTCTTTATCATTGCAAAATGGCAAACTTCAAATATGTGATAATGAGAGTCCAGAGACAGTCTACAGTATTCCTCTTAGGGTGAAGGAAAGGCTTGTAGGACCAGGGAGTGTTGGATGACTAGAGAAATTAATATTTTTGCTAAAAAAAAGAAGGAAGCATATGTCAAGTACACCTAGGAGAAATCCAGTGAATCCTCAGAAGAGTATAAAGGTAGTAGGAGTATACTTAAGAACGAAAAACGGACAGGGGATAGCTTTGGTAAATAGTGTTACGGAGAATCCAAAGGGGTTTTCACATCCATAAATGAAGAAATGGTGGTATCTTTTTCAATTCCAAAAGAAAAGCAGAATTTGGTCTATCCCATATTTTCCTGTCACAAACCGATTCGCTGATGTACATTTTTATGTAAAATTTGTCCCATCCTCTTCCTTTCTGCTTGTCTTCAGCTACATCCCCATGCTGTTCTAATGCTTCACTTTTTCTCTTTGGATTTGGAAAACTCCTTTCACCTGAACCATCTCTCTGCATCCTATCTCTGTCAGATTAAAACCCTGTCCATAAACCTACCATCATGATTGGCCAGGACACAAGTCCCAGCTCAGTTCCAGTGGGACCATTGTAATGGATTATCTTTTTGAATCAGGTATGGGATGTTGGCTACTCTGGCTGACCAGCCTTTCTTGTCCAGCCCTAGTTGCCCTCGAATTGAGTAATGCGATCGGCCATTTCAGAGGGTAATTGAGAGGCAAACACTTTGCTGTGTGTATGTTGTGCAGATCACGTGAGGATGGCCAGATGACCTTCTCTCAAGGGCAAGTGTTTGGGTTTTGTGTACATCAGCAATGGTTTCATACGTATTTATGAATTGTTAATTACTATTTTTTAGAATTATTAATTTCACATTCTTCAATTTCTCATGGTGGATTCAAAACCGCCTCCCCTGAACATTAGCTGAGCATTTGGATACATGCTTTAGCAAGAATAAGACTTGGCCAACATTTCGCCTGCATACTGTTTGCTCATCCCTGACCAGTTATACCAGAGCATCATGAAGTTAAACCCATTCTTCGGACACAATTATGTGAACCAGACATCTTCCAGCACTCTGGTGATATCACTCAGTATCTCTCCATGTGATATCCCTCACTGTGTGGGGCTAATTGCTGCCTCTGTCAGTCTCTCTCTCTCGCGCTCGCGCCTTCTCTCTCTCTCTCTGTCTCCATCTCTCTCTCTTTTACTTGCTCTCTCTCTGTCTCTCTCTCTCTCTCTCACACACACACACACACACAAACACACTTGGAGCGACTCCAGATTCCAATCTAACAGAATACTCCACCCGATACAAAAGATACGAGGGAGCAAAGAACAGGAATGGAGACTGGGATTTTCCACACTTCTGCAATACTCAGGGCCATTGTCCATGTGTAACCCTCACTGCATCACTCTAATTTCCCATTCTGTCTATTTCTCTGTCTCCTGTAGGCACGCAGGAAGGTCCTCACTTAATAGGTTTCCCAGCTGCTGGATGTCTCGTCTATCACCACATTGAAGATGGTTGGTCAGCCAGACAGACAAAGGACAGGGTGATCTGGAGCCTTAGGAAATCCTGCAGTGAGGTAAGTTCATTCACAGTGCACAGAGCAGAGAGCAAGGAGAGGGCTCCAATCATCGGCTAACAAGACATGCCATAGATACAGTGCTGTAGGGGGAGCAGAGAACAGGCTTACGACTCTGCAACACTATCTATGCCATGTCTTGTGGATCAGTTTCTCCAATAATTTTTAATTGCTATAATAAGTCTAATCTCCGTATCCTCCTCCCTTCCTTGCAGTCCCCCCCAACATATTTGAAATTTACTGCTTTCAGGTTGCCATCACTGTGTCTGTAACTTGCTTCAGTGTCTAAAACATGCCTTTCTCAGTAGTCTCCTCCTCCAATAACTGGAGACAGAGTCGTGCAGCACGGAAACGGTTCCTTCGATCCAACTCGTCCATGCTGATCGGAGTACCTGAACGAGTTGCGTTTCGTTGCATTTAACCAATGTCCCTTCAAACCTTCTCCTCTCCATGTATCTTCCCAAATGTCTTTTAAATGTTGTCAATGTACATTTCTCGACCGCTTCTCCTGGAAGCTCATTCCATACGTTCACCATCCTCTGTGTGAAATATATGCTCCTCCAATCTCTTTTATGTCTTTCCTATCTCAACTCATATTTATGCCCTCGAGAACATAGAATATGACAGCGCAGTAAGGCCCTTCGGCCCTCGATAATGCGCCAACCTGTGGAACCAATCTGAAGCCCATCCAACCAATACTATTCCAATTCTATCCAATGACCATTTTCAAGCCCTTAAAGTTGGCGAGTCCGCTGCTGTTACAGGCAATGCATTCCACGCCCCTACTACTCTGAGTAAAGCAACTGCCTCTGGCATCTGTCCTACATCTATCACCTATCAATTTAAAGCTATCTCCCCTCATGCTAGACATCGCCATCCGAGGGAAGTGTTCTCATTGTCCAACCCATCTAACTCTCTGATTATCTTATTTTCTCAGTTAGTAGGCCTGAAAACGTCTTCTCTTGAACGAAAACAGCTTCAGGTTCCCCAGCGTTTCTCATAAGACACTCCCTCCATACCAGGTGACATCCTAATAAATCTTCTCGGAACCTTTTGCAAAGCTCACACATCCATCCTGTAATGTGGTGATCTAAACTGTACACAACACTCCAAATGTGGCCACACCAGAGTTTTATCCTGCATGTTCTCATGGTTCCGAAACTCAATCAATCTATCGATAAAAGCTCACACACTGAATCCCTTCTGAACAACCCTGTCAGCCTGGGTGGCAACTTGCAACGATCTGTGTACATGTACACAGAGATCTCTCTGTTCATCGACATTACCAAGAATCTTACCACTAACCTAGAACTCTGTGTTCCTGTTACTCCTTCCAAAATGAATGACGTTACACTTTTCCGCATTAAACTCCATTTGTGAACTTTCAGTCCAGCTCTGCAATTTATCTTTAACTCTCTGTAACCCACAGCATCCTTCATCACTATCCACAACTTTAACGACCTTAGTGACATCTGCAAATTTACTAACCCATCATTCAATGCCCTCATCCAGGTCATTTATATCAATGACAAGCAACATTAGACTCAAAACAGTTTCTGGCGTAACCAACTAGGAAATGAACTCCAGGATGAGTATTTCCCATGAAACACTACTCTCTGTCTTCTTTCAGCGAGCTAATTTCTGATCCAAACTGCTCAATCCCATGCCTCCGTATTGTATGCAATAGCCTACCGTGGGGAACCTTAACACACGCCCTATTGTTATATATATACTCCACATCAACTGCTTCACCCTCATACACCTTTTTAAAGAACTCAATATAATTTGTGAGGCACGACCTACTCTCGATTTCATTAGCTGGGGGATTGAGTTTTAAAGCCGTGAGGTTATGCTGCAACTGTATAGAGCACTGATAGACTCCACTTGCAATACTGTGTTCAGTTCTGGTCTCTTCATTACAGGAAGGATGTGGAAGCTTTAGAGAAAGTAAAGAGGAGATTTACCAGGATGCTGCCTGGACTGGAGAGCATGCCTTATGAAGAAGGGTTGAGGGAGGTAAGGCTTTTCTCTTTGGAATGAAGAAGTGTGAGGGGCGACTTGGTCGAGGTGAGATGCACAAAGAGAGTGAATAGTCAGAGAACTTTTTTCCCATGACTTAAATGGCTATTACGAGGGGTATGATTTTAAGGTGATTGGGGGATGGTTAAGGGGCACTTTCAGAGGTAGGTTCTTTACACAGAGAGTGATGTGTGGACAGAATGCAATCCTTGCGGTGGTAGTAAAATTAGGGACATTTAATAACCTCTTGGATAGGCACATGGATGATAATAAAATGAAGGGCATGTAGGTTAGTTTGATCTTACAGTCAGATAAAAGATGGGCATGGCATCATAGCTGAAGGGTCTTGTGCTGTACTGTTCTGTGTTCTACGTTCCATACGGTAAACTGGGTCAGAAGCTCAGATCAAAGTAAAATGATACGGCATTCAGGAGGAGCTAGTTAAATGGATGCAAAATTGTCTTGATGGTCGGAAACAGAGGATGATGGGAGACATGCTGTTTTTTCTTTACTGGAGGCATGTTACCAGTGATGTAGTGGGCACACTGTTGTTTGTCATTTCGATAAATGATTGGATGGGAGAATTAGTTTCCTGGTAAGGTTTTTTTGTGTGACACTGAAATTGATTGATAAATTGGACGGTGAAGAAGGTTATCTATGGCACACCAGGATGAACAGTATTGTAGGGATAGTGGGCTGAAGAATAGCAGATGGAATTTAATTATATAAATGTGAATTGTTCCATTTTGGTGAAACAAAACAGTGTGGGACCTGTACAGTTAATGTTCGGGCCCTGGGTAGTGTTGTCAATCAGAGACCCAGGGATTTAGCTATACAGTTCTTTTAAAGTGGTGTCACACGTAGACAGGCTGGTGAAGCAGGCGTTTGGAATGGTTATGTTCATTGGGCAGAGCACTGAGAGAAGCAGCAGGGATGTCAGGTTGAGGCTGTACAAAACATTGGTGGGGCCACCATAAAAGCATTGTTGTTCGCTAGGAAGACCTCATCTCGCCCATCCCATTAATGAATAAAAAGAAAACATATGTCCGTCCCTATCTCTGCAAACTCCTCCAGCTGCAGCAATCCGTACTGGCTTTGTAACACCGTTCAGGCCCTGACCACTCTCTGTAGCACTCTCCACACCTCGAGCACCTTCACCTCTCCCTGGTCCTGTCATGTATTTAAACTCTGACAATGATTCTCCTTCCCACTGCCCCCCTCCTGCTAGCAAACGCTTTGCAATCCCTTTAACACTTACTCCTAAAACACTCTCTCACTTCAGGATTTCAGTACTTTTTGGTCATCTTCTCAGTCTGACATTCTAATATGATCCATTTTGTCCTGAGTGAGGGACCGGTGGGAATTTCTTGCTGAGTTTTCGTCTGTTTCAATGGAATGTCCTTTTGTTGAGTGATTTGCACTGTTCCTTCAAATGTTTTCCACTGTTCATTTACAGACATATGTTTCAGTCTGTTTAGCCTGTTTAACTTGGTCAGTTCTCCTCTCAAACGCATTTCATTGGCTGTTTTTGTTTCTCACTGTAGCGTGTCCTTTCAGTGATTCACTTTAAAACTTTATATTTCTTTAAACTGCACTTTATTACAATTTCCCAGCGGATCTCTCCAGGTGTCATTACTCATTCACTAAGTTTCATCACACAACGGTCGGTCTGAGGTAGTGACATCCCTAGCCAGTTTTTCAATGTGTTATTCAAAGAAATACTGAAAAAGAATTCTCGGAACTCCTCTTCCAATATCGCTCTTGTCAGTGTGATTGTCCCAATTATACGAATACTGAAGTTTCACTAAATCATCACAATGCCTTTATTACATTATCCAATGAGTTCCTGTTTAATGAAGTGATGAGCAATCTGTTCAGTGGCCTAAAACTGTTCTGCTGCATGTGTCCTTGGCAAATAATAGCCTGAATTTACATTTAGACTGACTCTACTTCATAACCAGAGACCAAATCCTTTCTCTGTAATGCCTTTGTTATCCATTATTGTCAGCGTTACCCATTTTGCCTGAGTTTCCATAAGGTTGTGAACCATTGAATATTTATGTTCCATCTTTCCTTCACCCTGTAACCACATCGCCATGGTGCATAAATCTCTTTTATCTCTGTGTCATAAATCCATCTACCTTATTGACGAGACGTTGTCCACTGCAAAAGAAAACATAATTTACTCTTTCCCACAATTTCCTGTCACATACAATTTTGGTTAAACTGTGTCTGATCCTGTTCCTTTCTGCTTGTCTTCAGCTACATCCCTGTGCTATTCTGATGCTTCACCTTTTCTCTTTGGATTTGGAAAACTCCTTTCACCTGAACCCTGTCCCAGCATCCTCTCTGACAGTACAGAGCTCTGTCCAGAAACCTACCGACATGATTGGCCAGAACACTGGTCCCAGCACAGTTCCAGTTGGATACGTTTTTAAATCAGGTTTGGGATGTGGATATCTCTGGCTGACCAGTCTTTCTTGCTCATCCCTAGCTGCCCTTGAGCTGAGTAACTTGCTCGGCCATTTCAGAGGGCAATTGAGAGGCAAACACTTTGCTGTGGATATGTCGTGCAGACCACGTGGGGATGGGCAGATGTCCTTCTCGAAAGGACATGTGTTTGGGTTTTTTTGTACGTCAGCAATGGCCCCATACTTATTTGTGGATTGTTAATTACTATTTTTAAAATTATTGATTTCCCAATTTCCACCATTTCTGGTGGTGGGATTCAAACCTGCCTCCCCTGAACATTAGCTGACGTTTTGGAGAAATGCTTTAGCAATAATACCACTGGGGCATCAATTCACGGACTCACTGGTTTCTCATCCCTGAGCACTGAAACCAGTACAACATGAAGCTAAACGCATTCTACCAACAGGTTTGTGTGATCCTGACAACTTCCTGCAATCTGGTGATATCACTCAGTATCTCTCCATGTGGTATCCCTCACTGTGTGGGTCGAATTGCTGCCTCTGTCAGCGCCTCTCGCTCTTACAGCTACTCTAGATCCTGAACCAACAGAATTCTCCTCTCCAGAGAGATGCAGCGGCACCGGCCAGGGAAGGGGTTTGGAATTTTCCAGACATCTTTGGGATTCATTGCAATTTTCCCTCTGTAACCCTCATTGCATGAGTCCAATTTCCCATTTTGTCTATTCCTCTGTCTTTTGTCAGTACTCAGGAAGTTTCTGACTCAATAGACTCCCCAACTGTTGGCAGTCCATTCCATCTATGCACCATCATCTGTGGATACACTTAATGAGGTCCTGGGGCTTTCCATGCCTTTGTGTTTTAAAACCTCCAGCACCATCTCTTCTGTAACATACACTCTTTTCAAGTCATAGAGATGTACAGCATGGAAACATAGCCTTCGATCCAACTCATCCATGATGACCAAAAGATCTAAATAAATGCATCCACATTTACGAGCATTTGGCCCATTGATCTCTAAACCATTAAAATTCATATACCCATTCAGATACCTTTTAAATGTTGTCATAGTATCAGTCTCCATTACATTCTCTCTCAGTTCATTCTATACACATATCAATGTGTGCGTGAGAAAGCTGTCCCTTAGGGCTCTCTTAAAACCACGCCCTCTGGATATGGACTCCCCAACCCCTTGGAAAAGAACTTGAATATTTACCCTATCCATGTCCCTCATGTTTACATTAACCTATGTGGGGTCACCACTCAGTCTCCGATGCTTCAGGGAAAAATAACTCAAGCTTATTCAGCAACAACCATGGCAACTTTTTGTAAATCTTTTCTAAGCCCTTTCAAGTTCCACAACATCCTTCCTATAGCGGGGAGACTGGAATTGTGGAGACATCCAATTGTGGTCTAACGTATTAGTCTTGTTCTCTGAGTTACTCAGTCTTTGTCCATTGTAAGTTCTGGAGTGAAAAACTTGTTTAGGGTCTTAGTTATATCCTGCATTTCCAAACATCGATGGCATCATTGATCTTTAAGGGCCCCTATTTTGTCTCGAGTTACTTGTTTATTCTTAATATATTTACACAATCACTTTTGGATTCTTCTTTTCCTTCTCTGCTGAAGTTATTTCATATGCCCTTTCTGCATTCCTGATTTCCACCCAAAGTGTATTCCTACAGCCCCTGTGATCCTCAGGGATTCCCTTGATCCAGCTGGCTATTCCTGACATGTGCTCCCTTTTACTTGACCAGACCTTCAATAGACAGCCAGTGTTTCCTAACGCTGTCAGCATTGAGCTGCACACTAACAGGAACATGCTGGCGCTGAACGCCCAATTTATCTCACTTTTCAAATATTCTCATTTGCCAACTTCACTTTCCCTGCAAATAGACTCCCCAATCAACTTTTGAAAGTACCTGGTTAAGACTATCAAGATTGATCTGACCCATTTTATAACTTGAACTTGTGGACCAGGCCTGTTCTTTTCAAAGCTATTTTCAAACAAATAAAACTGTGGTCTCTTTGGCAAAATTCTTTCCCACTAATTCCTCAGTCCCTTTCCCGACTTTGTCTACCAAGGTAAGATCAGTTTTTGCCCCTTTCCCTATTCAGGTTATTTACGTATTGACTGGGAGTTTTCTGGAATGCAATTTCCAAATTCTTCCCTTGCAAATACTGCACACTAGCACTCCCAGTCTATGTTTTGAAAGTTTAAAAACCCGCACAATGACAGAGCTATTATTTTGATTGATATTTGAGATCTCCCGACATATTTATTCCTCAGTTTGCTACGGATTATTCGGGTTTCGTAGGACAATCGTATCAAAGTGATGTCCCATTCTTATTTCTCAGTTCCACTGGAATAGCTTCGCTGGGCGATCCGACAGGAATATACTCTCTAAAACCCTCCCCCACACGTCCTCTCTGGCCTCACCGTCTATGCTTCCTGTTACATCTCTACCTTGAAACATTGAGCTGCCAGTCCTGCCCCTAACTCAGTTGTGTTTCTGGAATAACTATAATCTCCCAGTCCCATGTTTCATTTCCATGCCCTGATTTCATGTTCCTTACCTGCTAGACGAGTTTATATCCTCTCCAGCAGCTCTAACAATTCGCCCCAGCAGGATATGGGTCCCCTCCCGCTACCAGTTAAGTTGCCTTGCCCAACCTGTCTCCCTGTGCTGACACCTTCAGGGATCTATGGAGTTGTCCACGAAAGTCCCTGTGTTCTTTAGTACTTCACAAGGACTTACCATTCATTAGATCTGTCCTTCAATTATCATACCTCCCATAAGATATTACCTCACTTTGATCAGAACAAAACTCTGCACAGTTTATCATCTGATTGACATCAAACTGTAGCTTGATTTCTGCTTTCACATCCAAGTCATTAATGGACTTATTAAACAACAGTGGTTGGTGCACAGATCCCTCTGGTACACCCGGTAGTGAAATAATTTCAAACACAAAGAAGTCTAACCACTAATTTTGTATCCAATTCGCCAACCTGCCTTGGATCCCAATGGCTATTTACCTTTGTAGCAGCCTTCCTTGAGGGACTTTGTCAAAGGCCTTATTCAAGTTCATCAACACACATTATCTGCACTGCCCTTCAGTATTTTTAGACAACATTTCAAAAAACTTAACTGAACTCCTCAGACAGTATCTTCCTCTACCAAATCTGTGATGACTTAGCCGAGTAGATTCTTGCCTTTGCAAGTGTAGATTCATCCTCAGAATTGTTTCCAACAATTTCCCTCCAATTGCTGTCAAACTATCAGCGTTGTAATTGCCTGGCCTACCCCTGATGCCCTTATTGAATAAGTGGGCAACGTGGCTCAGTAGTTAGCACTGCTCCTTCGCAGTGCCAGAGACTCGGGTTCCATTCCTGTCTCAGGCAACTGTCTGTGTGGAGTTTGCAAATTCTCCTCGTGTCCTGCGTGGGTTGCATTCAGGTGCTCCGGTTTCCTCCCACAGTCTAAAGATATGCAGGTTAGGTGAATTGGCCATGCTAAATTTCCCGTAGTGTTAGGGGGATTCGTCAGTGGTAAATAGGGATGTAAGTAAGTGTAGACTTGTTGGGCCGAAGCGCCTGTTTCCGCACTGTAGGTAATCTAATTAGCTATTAGTCTGTGTTTGCCAGACCCTGTCTCGTGATAGTGATAATGCCCAATGACAGTGATAGTCGTACAATCTTCCCCAAATTTTGTCTCGACACTTCTGCACTATCCTTTTTCCAAAATGACTTTCAAACCTAGTGTTATGACCACTGTCGCCAAAACGCTACAAAAATCCTTATGTCTGTCATCTTGTCCAGCACCTGCAGCTCACTCTGTAACACCTAACCCTTACAGTCCTGCCCATCTGTGTACCTTCCTCCAGCCTCTATAACACATGATGTCACTGTATCCTCCTCCAGTCCCCACAACACTCCTCCATCCTGTCCTTACAGCACCTCATTACCTCTAACCTTCCTCCGTCCATTACACCTTCCTGTCTGTACAGAGACTTCCAGTTCCTTCAGCGTTTCATGCCAACTCTCCCTTTGTATAACGTTTTGAAGTCACTTGAACCGTCCCGAGATAGAACGTAGAATATTCCAGCGCAGTACAGGCCCTTTGGCCCTCGATATTGCGCTGACCTGTCATACTAATCTGAAGGCCAACTAACTTACACTATTGCATGTATGTCCATATGCCTGTCCAATGACTACTTAAATGTACTTAAAGTTGGCGAATCTACTACCGTTGCAGCAAAGCATTCCATACCCTTACTACTCTCTGAGATCTGTAACCTTGCCCTCTATCTCCATACCTCTCTGTCTCTGTGACTTAGTCCCATCACTACAATGTTCCTTACCTCTGACCACCTCCAGTCAGTACCAGACTTCCTAACTCTCTAACATCCTGCAGCCACTAAAACTATCCATGTGACTGAAATATCCTCTCAATTGTTGTATCAACTTTCATTTCCACAACTGCCTCTGTCCATAACCTCAGCCAGTCCATAGAATCCTTCATAATACGGTAACCTCACCTCGTGTGTACAACTCTAAGTAGCACTAACTTCATTCTGTTTACCCAACCGTCCCTACTTCTAATTGTCTCGAGAATCCACAACCCTCCCTATTGTGTTAACCTCCTCCAGTCCCTCTCTGGAAACCATGCATGTAACCTTCTCCTATTCCTGACTATATTCTCAGGTGGATAGTGCTGGTAAGAATGCATACGATGTGTTAGGTTTCATTTGGAGACGGATTGAGTTCTGGAGCCGCAATATCATGCTGCAAATATACAAAACGCTGGTGCGGTCCCACTTGGGATATTGTGTACAGTTCTTTGCCCCATATTTCGGTGAAGGATGTGGAAGCATTGGAAAAGGTGAAGAGGATATAAGAGGACGTTGCCTGGTCTGGAGGGAAGGTCTCTGAGTAAAGGATGAAAGTCTTGTAACCTGCTCTCATTTTGTAAGAAGAAAGCTAAGAGGGAATTTGGTAGAGACATATAAGATGATCAGAGGATTAGATAGAGTAGACAGTGGAATTTTTTTCTAGGATGATGACGTCAGCGTGTACGAGGGGGCATAACAGCAAATTGAGGGGTGATAGATTTGAAACATGTCAGAGGCAGGTTCTTTACGCAGAGATCGGTAAGGGTGCAGAATGCCCAACCTGCTAACGTAGTCAACTCAGCCATATCAGAGAGATTTAAACAATCCTTCGATAAGCTCATGGATGATTTTGGGATAGTGTAGGGGGACGAGCTGAGAATAGTTCACAGGTCAGCACAACATCAAGTGAAGAAGGGCCTATTCTGCACTGTATTGTTCTATGTTCTACGTTCTAACTACTTAACGACCTGAATCAAATTATCCATCGTTTAGCCCATAGCCTTATATGTCTTTGCATGACCAATTCATATCTGGATATTTCTTCAGGCAATGAGGATTTCTGTCTCTCTGACCCTTACGGTCAGTGCATTCCAAATATCAGCCACCCGGTGGCTGATAAAGCTATTGAAACCTTGCTGTTTTTTCCTGAAATCTCTGGCCCCCAATGTTCGATCTGCCCATCAGTAGGAATAATTTCCTTCTATCAATATCCCTCATTATTTTGTTCATCTCAATCATGTCTTCTCTCAATCTCCTCTGCTCGGCAACAAACAACCCATTCCTGTCCTGTCTCTCTTTATAACTGAAACTCTTCAGCCCGCAAAATATCCTAGCAAATCTCTCCTGCACCGTTCCCAGTGCGCTCACTTCCATGCTATAATACGAATTGCAGAACTGCACGCAATACACTGGGTAGAGCCGAATGAACATTTTTAAAAATTCTGTTACAGGATAATGTGCGTTGCTGGCTCGGTAGCATTTGTTCATAACCCTAATTTTCCAGGAGGCAGTTGATACTGAACCATATCACAACGGTTCTGGAGTCACATGGAGGCCCGACCAGATAAGCATGGTGGTTTCCATCCTCAAATAACGTTAATGAACCGGATGGTTTTGTTTTTTCAACAATTGACCAAAAATGTTTAGGAGTCACTGCATTTGTATTCCCAGATATTTAATGCAACCCAATTCTACTACCTAGCACGGTTGGAGACGAACCCGTATGCCAGACATATTATCTCGGGGTCTGGTTAGTGATCACTGGAGGGAGAGAAATCTCTGAGAACGGCTGGATTTGAATTCTGACATATGATATGCAGAGATATCAGCGAGCGGAATTTGCAGTTAATAAAAACATTGCTTCCGAGACTATTACCATGTAAAAACAATTGATTTCTTAGGTGTAACACAAACGCTGGAACAGTGAAACAAATTAGCGCCGAGACTCAGACTTGAGCCGAAGTTGCTCCGGCCATAACGCAGAGTACTAACCACTACACGATCACGGCAGGTCATAGAATATAACAGCGATAAAGAGCCATAAATATAGTAGCAGAGAAAATGTTAGGCAGAGCTCCAAATGCACGTCATCAGTACTTCTCAGAACAGTGACAGACATTTGGCAACTCAGAATGGGCTGAACGTTTAACATCAGTATCCCCAGAGGCTCTGGTGGTTCCATCATTTATATGCAGAAGGCTGAGATTGATAGATTTCTCCAAAACATCAAAGACTCGGGAGACAGTGCAGGTTTTGTCGAAATGTATGCTTCAATAGCAATGCATTTAAATTCGGCTACTTCATCAGTTTCCCCAAACAAAGCAGGAACCATTGCTGCCACATACTCTCAATTCCCAGCCCCAGGATCAGAGGAACTCAGGGCGCAGTCGCGAAGATCCAACTGGAAATCGGGGGAACCAGATCGCAGAGCTACTCAATGAATCCAGTGTTGCTATCGGTGAATGCACGGTCCTTCTGTAACGGTAGTAGAGGCGCAAGCAATTCCGAGGTTGGGAGTGCTCCTGCTCTAAGGCGGGGCAGAAGGACAATTTGCTCCTGTTTATAATAACACAGCCATCTACAGAGCATCTTGCTGAGACAGATGAGTGCCACAAGTGGAGCATATTGAGTGCTTAACGTTCGGCGGCTGGTATGAAATTTGAACTTGCTTCACTCTCATCCAGTTCCCTTGATTGAATTGCTTTCACTATTTTTCTTTCCAATTGTTTGATATCTCCCTGCAGTCTGCGGCTTTCTTCCTCGTGGTTAATTGAATGACAAATTGTTGTATGGTCGGCAAACTGCTAAATCACGGCCACCACATATAAATATAAATCAATAATCTATATGAGAAAACAATGGAACGCATGGCACGCTTGCTTTGTAGGTTTGCAGACGACACAAGAATTGGAGACAGTGAAGAAGACCATCTAAGATTTAAATGGATCTTAGTCCAATGCGCTATTGGACTGAAAAATCTCACATGGAATTTAATCTTGATAAATGGAAGATTCTGCATTTTGGTACAACAAAATGAGTATTGAAAATATAGATAATGATAAGGCTTTGTGTAGTGTTGTAGATCATGGAAGCTCGGGATGCAGGTACGTAACTCTTCTTAGTTTTCATGACATGCAGGCAGACACGTTAAAAAGTCAGTTGGCACACTTGCCTTCATTGCTTAGTCCTTTGTATATCGGAGATGGGACGTTGTGTTGAAGTTGTGTGAGGACATTGAGGAGGCCTCTTCCGGAATACTGTGACCAGTACTGATCTCCCAGATATAAGAATGATATCATTCAGCTAGAGTTGGTTCAGAAGATTTATATGCGCATGCTGCCGGGTGGAAAAGTCTTGAGTTACATTGAAAGGCTGATTGGTCGATACTACTTTCGGATTCGAGATTGGGGTGCTGGGAAAACCACAGCAGTTAATGCAAAATCCGAGGAGCAGGAGAATTTTCTTTCGTTCAATTGCCATTTATCAGGGTCTTGCCTGAAATGTCAATTCTCCTGCTCCTCGGATGCTGCCTGGCATGCTGTGCTTTTCCAGCAGCACACTCTCGACTCTGATCTCTTGCATCTGCAGTCCTCACTTTCGCTTACTTGAGACTCTTTTCACTCGACGATAGGGATTTGAGGGGCGACCTGATAGAAGTTTATAAATTATTGAGAGTTTAGCTAGAGTTAACGACAGCTGCTTTTTCCTAGGAGGGAGATTTCAAGACGAGATGTTTAAGCGGAAAACAGATTTTAAAAAAGAGATGGGAGGCTTTTTTTACGTTGAGAGAGGGTGCTTTATGTGTGCCAGTAACCTTCTGAGGAAGTGATAGATGAGGATGCATTTGTGACTTTTAACCGACAGTTGGACTGGTACAAGATTGGGAAAGGTAAAGAGGGATTTTTTTTATATAAAGTCTACCACACCCCTCCAACCGTAACAAGGACAGAACGCCCCTGGTGCTCACCTTCCACCCTACAAAACTTCGCATAAACCAAATCATCCGCCGACATTTCCGCCACCTCCAAAAAGACCCCACCACCAGGGATATATTTCCCTCCCCACCCCTTTCCGCTTTCCGCAAAAACCGTTCCCTTCACGACTACCTGGTCAGGTCCACACCCCCCTACTACCCACCTTCCCATTCTGGCACTTTCCCCTGCCACCGCAGGAACTGTAAAACCTGTGCCCACACCTCCTCCGTCACCTCTATCCAAGGCCCTAAAGGAGCCTTCCACATCCCACAAAGTTTTACCTGCACATCCACTAATATCATTTATTGTATCCGTTGCTCCCGATGTGGTGTCCTCTACATTGGGGAGACTGGGCGCCTCCTTGCAGAGCGCTTTAGGGAACATCTCCGGGACACCCGCACCAATCAACCAAACCGCCCCGTGGCCCAACATTTCAACTCCCCCTCCCACTCTACCGAGGACATGGAGGTCCTGGGCCTCCTTCACCGTCGCTCCCTCACCACCAGACGCCTGGAGGAAGAACGCCTCATCTTCTGCCTGGGAACACTTCAACCCCAGAGCATCAATGTGGACTTCAACAGCTTACTCATTTCCCCTTCCCCACCTCATCCTAGTTTCAAACTTCCATCTCAGCACTGTCTCCTTGACTTTTCCGGACTTGTCGAACCTGCCTATCTCCTTTTCCTCCTATCCACTCCACCCTCTCCTCCTTGACCTATCACCTTCACCTCCTCCCCCACTCACCCATTATACACGATGCTACTCTTTCCCCACCCCCACCCTCCTCTAACTTATCTCTCCACTCTTCAGGCTCACTGCCTTTATTCCTGATGAAGTGCTTTTGGCCGAAACGTCGATTTCGCTGCTCGTTGGATGCTGCCTAAACTGCTGTGCTCTTCCAGCACCACTAATCCAATATCTATCCATTCATGCCTAGTCCTTTAGCTATTTCACAGATGAAAGTTAAGAGTCCACCACGATATTACGCATCTGGAGTCTCATGTGGGATAGAGCAGATGACTATGGCAGTTCGCTCTCCCTAACAGACATGAGTGGACCAGATAGGGATTTCCACAACAACTGATTCAGGTCATCATGACACTCTTTAATTCCAGGTATTTATTCAATTCAAACGCCACCATCTGCGATGGAAGGATCTGAATCCTTTGTACACAATATATTACCTGGGCTCTTGCATTAACAGTATAGTAATAGAACTACAAGGGCATTATCACCCCTCACCGGTTACGGGAGCTGGCAGATGGGACGAGATTAGTTTGACAGCATGGTAACAACAATGACTGCAGATGCTGGAAACCAGATTCTGGATTAGTAGTGCTGGAAGAGCACAGCAGCTCAGGCAGCATCCAAGTAGCTTTTAAATCGACGTTTCGGGCAAAAGCCCTTCATCAGGAATAAAGGCAGTGAGCCTGAAGCATGGAGAGATAAGCTAGAGGAGGGTGTGAGTGGGGAGAAAGTAGCATAGAGTACAATGGGTGAGTGGGGGAGGGGATGAAGGTGATAGGTCAAGGAGGAGAGGGTGTAGTGGATAGGTGGAAAAGAAGATAGGCAGGTAGGACAAGTCCGGACAAGTTATGGGGACAGTTACTGAGCTGGAAGTTTTGAACTAGGGTGAGGTGGGGCAAGGGGAAATTAGGAAACTGCTGAAGTCCTCATTGATGCCCTGGGGTTGAAGTGTTCCCAGGTGGAAGATGAGGCGTTCTTCCTCCAGGCGTCTGGTGGTGAGGGAGCGGTGGTGAAGGAAGCCCAGGACCTCCATGTCCTCGGCAGAGTGGGAGGGGGAGTTGAAATGTTGGGCCACGGGGCGGTGTGGTTGATTGGTGCGGGTGTCCCGGAGATGTTCCCTAAATTCCTCTGCTAGGAGGCGCCCAGTCTCCCCAACGTAAAGGAGACCGCATCGGGAGCAACGGATACAATAAATGATATTAGTGGATGTGCAAGTAAAACTTTGATGGATGTGGAAGGCTCCTTTAGGGCCTTGGATAGAGGTAAGGGAGAAGGGGTGGGCGCAGGTTTTACACTTCCTGCGGTGGCAGGGGAAAGTGCCAGGAATGGAGCGTGGTTTGTTTGGAGGCGTGGACCTGACCAGGTAGTCGCGGAGGGAACGGTCTTTGCGGAAGGCAGAAAGGGGTGTCGTGGGAAATTTATCCCTGGTAGTGGGGTCTGTTTGGAGGTGGCAGAAATGTCGGCGGATGATTTGGTTTATGCAAAGGTTGGTAGGGTGGAATGTGAGCACCAGGGGCGTTCTGTCTTTGTTACAGTTGGAGGGGTGTGGTCTGAGGGAGGAGGTGCGGGATGTAGACGAGATGCGTTGGAGGGCATCTTTAACCACATGGGAAGGGAAATTGCGGTCTCTAAAGAAGGAGGCCATCTGCTGTGTTCTGTGGTGTAAATGGTCCTCCTGGGAGCAGATCCGGCGGAGGCAGAGGAATTGGTAATACCGGATGGCAGTTTTGCACGAGGTAGGGTGCGAAGAGGTGTAATCCAGGTAGCTGTGGGAGTCGGTGTGTTTGTAAAAAATGTCAGTGTCAAGTCAGCCGGCATTAATGGAGATGGAGAGGTCCAGGAAGGGGAAGCAGGTGTCAGAGATGGTCCAGGTAAATTTAAAGTCAGGGTCGAATGTGGTGGTGAAGTTGATGAATTGCTCAACCTCCTCGCGGGAGCACGAGGTGGCGTCAATGCAGTTATCAATGTAGTGGAGGAAAAGGTTTGGTGTGGTATCGGTGTAATTACGGAAGATCAACTACTCTACATCGCCAACAAAGAGGCAGGCATATCTGGGGCCCATACGTGTGCCCCTGGCTACCCCTTTGGTCTGGAGGAAGTGGGAGGATTCAAAGGAGAAATTGTTAAGGGTGAGGACCAGTTCAGCTAAACGAATGAGAGTGTGGGTGGAAGGGTACTGTTGGGACGTCCGGAGAGGAAAACACGGAGGGCTTGGAGGCCCTGGTTATGGCGGATGGCGGTGTAGACGGATTGGATATCCATGGTGAAGATGAGGTGTTGGGGGCCAGGGAAACGGAAGTCTTGGAGGAGGTGGAGGGCGTGGGTGGTGTCTCGAACGTATGTGGGGAGTTCCTGGACTGGGGGGATTGGACAGTGTCGAGGTAGGTAGAGATGAGTTCAATGGGGCAGGAGCATGGTGAGACAATGGGTCGGCCAGTGTGGTCAGGCTTGTGGCTCTTGGGAAGGAGGTAGAACCGGGCAGTGCGGGGTTCCTGGACTATGAGTTTGGAAGCTGTGGGTGGGAGATCCCTGAGGTGATGAGGTTCTGTATGGTCTGGGAGATGATGGTTTGGTGATGGGGGTGGGGTCATGGTCGAGGGGGCAGTAGGAAGAGGTGTCCTCAAGTTGACGTTTGGCTTCAGCAGTGTGGAGGTCAGTGCGCCAGACTGCCACTGCGCCCCCTTTTCCGCTGGCTTGATGGTGAGGTTGGGATTATGGCAGAGGGATTGGAGCGCTGCGCGTTGTGACGGTGAGAGGTTGGAGTGGGGGAGGGAGGTAGAAAGGTTGAGGCGGTTAATGTCCCGGAGGCAGTTGGAAATGAAGAGTTCAAGGGCAGGTATATAGGCCAGCGTGGGGTGTCCAGGTTGATGCAGTGTGTTGGAGCTGGGTGAAGGGGTCCTCAGAAGGTGGGCGGGAATCCTGATTGTGAAAGTAAGCTCGGAGGAGGAGGTGACGGAAGAATTGTTCGACATCACGGTGTGTATTAAATTCAATGATGTGTGGACGGAGCGGGATGAAGGCGAGTCCTTTGCTGAGGACTGATCGTTCGTCATCAGTGAGGGGGAGGTCTGAGGGGATGGTGAAAACTCGGCAGGGCTGGGAGCTGGGATCTGGTGTGGGTGTAGAGCTGGGAGTGGGGGCGGAAACTGTAACTGGTGTGGGTGTGATGGTGCGTGAATGTGTGTGGAATCATGAGCAGGGGTAGTGTTCCCTTTGGGGTTCTGGGGGGTGGAGATAGTGACAGTGGGGTCTGTTGGCGGCATGTCAGCAGAATGCAGGTGAGTGTCGCTGGTGGGGGCGGACGTGGTGGTGACCACGGCAGGAGGGGTGGCGGAAGTCACTGAGCATGTGGCATCAGTGATGATGTGAAGGGCAGAAGTGGTGTCAGGTGTGATGTGTGAGGAATTGTTAGGGATGGAAGTGGTTGTGGGAGTGGCCATGATGGGGCGGAAGTGACATCATCAATCGGCGTGGGGTTGGCAGCTGCGTCAGCCGCATGGCAGCATGGACTAGTTGGAGTGATGGGCCTTTTTGCATGCTATGTGAATCTATGATTGATGCTATTAAACAGGCAGCTGGCTGGGATTAACAGCAGCATTGACAGCATAACGGAAAATCTTGTGAGATATGTAATCTTGTTGGTGACTCCAGAGTTTGTTTTGCTCAGTGATTCCATTCCCTCACATTGGTCTGATGAAAGGCCTCTCCCCAGTGTGATTGAGTAAATGGGTTCCACCTCAATCGTTAAGTGAATCCCTTCCGCAGTTCCCACATTGCCCTGCTCTCTCTGTGGTATCAGTGTACTTTTTTTTATCCAGGGTCAACGATTGCTTCAAATCATGCCCACACAAATACAAAAATGATTTTCCATGTTGTGAATGGGCTTTCCTTTTCCTTATTCCACCACAGGGTGTGGCGATCGCTGGTTAAGACAAAGTTTATTTTTGATTCTTAGTTTACTGCTGTCTGGCTGCACCCGGTTTTGTTCCGAGCCTCGGGGGTCTGTCTGTGTGCAGTCTGCACATTATCTGTGTGTTTGTGTTATTTTCTTCCCTCTGAACAAAGATGTGCCGGTTACACCGATCAGCAATAAGAAATCCAGACTTATGGGATAGAGGTCTGTTGGGATACGCTTCGGAGAGATGGTGTGGACAGGAAGGGCCGAATAGCCTGGTTCCCCACACGGTAGAGATTCTCGAATTAATGGGCAGCTAATATTTTTCTGGTGCTGGAGTCACACGTAGGCAGATCCGTGTAAAGACGGTAGAATCCCCTGCATAAGGGACATGAATGTGTCGGATTTCAGGAAATTAAAGTCATGATCTCTGTTCCTGAGGTCAGGCTTGCATTCCAAGTTTAATACATCGAATTTAAACATCACCGGTTCCATGTCATAGTCGCCAAGGATGACTAGTTTAAAATATTGCCTCCTCACAGAGCGCTTCGGAGAACATCTCTGGGACACCCGCACCAATCAATCCCACCTCCCCGTGGCCCAACATTTCAACTCCCCCTCCCACACTCCTTAAGACATGCAGGTCCCGGGCCTCCTCCACCACCGCTCCTTCACCATCCAATGCCTGGAGGAAGAAGACCTCATCTTCCATTTTGGAACACTTCAACCCGAGGGCATCAATGTGTACTTCACCAATTTCCTCACTTCCCCTCCCCCCATTGTACCTCGTTTCCAACTTTCTAACTCATCACTGTCCTCATGAGCTGCCCTGCCCGCCATTCTCCATTCCCAAGTATCCGCTCCACCCTCCCCTCTGACCTATCACCTCCATCCCCACCCCATTCACGTTTTGTACTTTTGCTACCTTATCCCACCCTCCTGTCTGACATATCACCACCATCCCCACACCCATTAACTGATTGTACTCTTTGCTACCTTCTCCCTAGCCCCACCCACACCTCATTTATCTCTCCACCCTGGATGTTTCCTGCCTCTATTCCTGATGAAGGTCATTTGCCCAAAACGTCGATGTTCCTGCTCCTCGGATGCTGCCTGGTCTGCTGTGCTTTTCCAGCACCACTCCGGTCTATACTCTGGTTTCCAGCATCTGCAGTTCTCACTTTTACCTCGTTCAAAATATCACCCCAACACCACCTTCTCTAGGCTGAAAGCTTTACAGTGAGGAAGAAACTGTTTCTGAGCTGATGCGAGCAAAAGCAGCTGCCACCGCCAGTGTCGGAAACTCAGATCCAAATATCTATATCAGTTTTTAAACCCCCACTGCACAGTTTAGAGCTCAACACTTTCCAGTTGTGCCACTCGGCTGTCTCGGCAAGATGCACTACAGATCGCTATGACAGTATAAACGGGGACAAATATTCTCTTGATCAGGAGCACTCACAGCCTCGGAATTTCTTGCGCCTCTTTTCCGACATAGAAGGACCGCAAGATCACCTATTGCATGATTGGAGCCAGAGAGTAACTTCACGCACTAAATCCCATTCCCATTTACGGTTGGACCTGGGTGGCTGCGTCACCGTTTCTCTGATTCCGGAGCTGGGACTTGGGATTATGTGGTATTATCTACAGTACTGATTACTGCCTTGAGTCGGACAGCTGGTGATGTCACGGATGTTTTTTCTACAATGCTATTGAAGCATACATCTCAACAATATCCTGTACTGTCCCCAGAGGCTTTGATGCTTTTGGGAAATCCATCAATGTCAGTTTTCAACATTCTCATTCAAGGGATCTCGACAGCCTCTGAGGACATCGAAGTTAAACATTCAGATCATTCTCAGTTCCCACATGTCTGTCAATGTCCGCTGAGTAATGATATTGTATATTTTTTGTTCTTCAGAACATTTCCTCTGCTAGCATACTTATTGCTGCTTGCCAGCGTGCTGCTGTGTGGTTGCTGTGATCGTAGTTGACTGTATTTTTAATTGTGACCACAGCAACCTCGATACGAAACCAAAATCATGACACTAAGTATTATCTCCGTTGTCCTTTTATTGATACCTGCTAAGTAATTAACTGTTTTACCTTCAAATTCCCTTCTCTCACGACTCCACGTTTCATATATCAGAATTCAAACACAGTCGTTGTCGGAGATTCCTCTCCTTCCCACGATCAGTAAACCTCCTTTCCGTCCCTCCTTCCATTTCTCTGAGGCAATGCACAATCTATCACTGTTCTTCACATTGATACTGTTCTGTCTGTGCTACTGTCACTGTTTTTAGGTGAACGTGCCCCAATCCCATTTTCGGGAACTTCATACAAGTCGGTCTATTTGGATACCGCGGTTGTGAAATCAATCCCCATGTAGCAGCTTTTACTGACATAGACCAGAGACAATCGGAGCATCAGAGTCTTGGACAGGACCCTGGGCAGTTTTGGGGAAAAAATAGATTTTATGGAAAAGATCAGCTTTTGTGGATATCTGCGATAGTGTCGTGTTAATTTTGTAGGACTAATAATCCAAAGATCCAGGTATACAGACTTGAATCCCACCATGCCAAGATTATAAAATTTCGATTCAATAAATATCTGCAATGTAGTATCTAATGACTGCTATAGATCCGTTGATAATTGTTGGGGGTAAAGAATCCAACTGGTTCACTGATGTCATTTCGGGATAGCATCTTCTATCTTTACTTTGTCTGACCTGCATGTGACTTCAGACTTATATCAACATGGTTGAGTCTCAACGGCCCTCTGGGCAATTAGGAACGGGTAGTAAATGCTGCCTAGCCAAACTCGCCTTCAGACTAATACAGGATATTTAAAACAAATTATGATTAGGCTCTAGCTAGAGTAGGGTGTTCAATTTTCCAATTCACATTCGAGCAGAAATGTGATCACACAGAAACTTGCAGGAGATATTTACCAGGACATTGTTAGGGCTGAAGAATTTCAGTTAGGAAGAAAGACAGCACAGAGTGAAGTGTTTGTGGCAGTGAATAGGAGATGTAGATAAGACTTGATTGAGTAAGGGCATGGACAGGGTATACTGAAAGAGTTTCCCATTGATGGAGGGATCGATCAACGGGTGCCAAAGAGTTAATGAAAAAGGCAGGAAGGTTTGTGAAGATGTGCGGAAAAGCTTTATCAGCCAGCGGGTTGGTCGGAATTTGTAATACACTGTCTGTAATATTCAGAGAGTCAGAAACGCTTTTAACCGAAAGAAACATTCAGATGTGAATTTGTGATGCCAAGACAAATAAGGCTGTGGGATAAACGTTGTGAAATGGAATTCAGTTCGTTAAACAGTTGTTTTGACAAATATGGCCACAACTGGCTGAAGGGCCTCCTTTGACACTCTTACCCTGGGTAGTATAATGGTTTGTGTCCCTGCCTGTCACAAGGCTCAATTCTCTGCTGGGGACAGAGTAAATATTTTAAAACTGTCGCCCCATTCCAAAGCGCGGGTATTGATACTTGTCCTTCAATTCCCGATGAGGCATGTTACAGGAAGGACAATGCTGCCTGAACCAAGTTGGGGAAGGGTTGCAGCTCTCAGGGAGGCAGAGTGTCAGTAAAAGTGCAAACATGTGACTTATGCAAGCTGCATCCATTGTCTGTGTTGGAAAGAAAACCATTTGATAGACTTGTTCCGGTTTGAAGTGTTTACTGGAAGCAGTAAGCTGAGGAAGAATCAGGGTAAAAGCATTCTAATGTGAGTGCAGGTTCACTTCCTGCAACACTAATGAGACTGCAAAGCACAGAGTAGTTTTTAGATACATTGAATTTGAGTTGATGGGAGCAGCTTGATGTGATGAGGCTGAGTTATGAGGGTACAAAACCATTAAAAATGATACAGATTTTGCTCACTGTGAGAGAACATTGGCTCAGTAGTTAGCACCGCTGTCAGGGCTGAGGGTTAGGTAGTTTGGCCAAGCTAAATTGCCCTCTCGTATCCAGGGACTGAATTAAGTAAGTTAAGTGAATCAACCACTGGTAGCGCGAAATAAGGTCAGAAGTCACAGGACGCCAGGTTATAGTCCAGCAGGTTCATTTGAAATCATAAGAGGGAGAGCTGCCCCTTCTTCAGGTGAAATATACAGGAAGAGGGAAGGGAGCTAGATCTGGGTGACATGCTCTTCCGAGAGTCAACATGGACTGGATTGACTGAAATGCTCTTTCTGCACTGTCTAATACTGTGATTCTATCGGAGAGGATAATAATTGCGTTTACAGGGGTGTAAAGTCATTAGAGACGATGCTGACGGAGTTTACTGAAGACATGATTTATTTACTTGTTTTCTTGGAAAATTTAGAACAGTTATCCCTGAACCAAGGAAGGATTAATGGAGGTTTTCCAGGTTATGAAATGCTTGGACAGAGTAAATATGTGGAAAATTCCCTCTTTCAAGTTAGCAAATATCTCAACATCAAACCTTCAGAATCTTTGGTGAAACATTTGAGGGACAAAGAAATGACGAGAGAAGAATCGCTGACACTCTGAGAACGTGTATTTCAAAATATTTGGAAAGGCACATTTGGTGACATACAAGGAATAAATTTCACAAGTATAGAAATAGCCTGTGGCTAACTAAAGTTGTAGGGGGTGGGATGTCATCGGTTGAAAGCCGTGGGGTAGCAATATCTCAGTTGGTTGACTTTAAAAGTTTAGAAATTTCGTGAACGTGCACAGCTGAATAAGATTTTGTTTCAAAAACCCTGGATTTGGAATGATTTGGCATACTATGCCACCTGAAGCATTGCAAATGGAACTCAGTGGATTTTTTTTATTGTAAAGGAAAGATATAACATCATGAATAGTAAGTGACCTGTTGCTTAGAGATCGACTTCCTGCTTTAATCACGTGGCTAAAAGATGTGATCACCATGATGTTTGGCAAATCAGTGATACCTGCCAAAGCACGAGCAACAAAACTGTTGGTTTTACTTTTGAAGTTTAATCGTCTCTTTTTCTAAGTATATTTTCTTTCAGCTGAAATAAACTGGGAAAAAATTGCATATTTCATTAATCGTTCCAATGAGATAAATCTAATTCACTTCCGATTATTACAATGAACAGTGTGACTTTCAGTTTAATTAATAAAATGAAACAAACAAAACAGCGTTTCTTGCGATTTAACCCAATTCAGCTAAGCCATATGAGAACGGCTATTGAACCACAACACCGCCTTTATATCCCTCTTCATGACTTCTTCTTCACGTGAGAGAGAACGTGACTGTAGAAATTACGAGTCAAGGCAAATTGTGGGTGTGAACATGACGGGAAAGTCTTGATCGCTGTTTCATTCTGACAGAGTTCTGATTCAGAATGAATCAATGACAGACGTTCATTCCGACGAGCATGGCTATTTCTTGGATTTTGCTGTTATTGTAATTCTGGTGAAAGCAGAAACAAAATGGTGTGGATTCAATTTAGCTCTAGAAATTTCTCATCCACGACTTTCACCACATGTAACCATGATGAGGTCACATGTCATCTCTTTCCACAACGTGCTGAGGAGACCGGGAGATTATGGTGGTAGGTTATTATACTACCGTGCTCCACATTCACGGGTCCGAGTCACACTTTGGTTGCTAATTCCACATACTACTGCTGGATTTTTACTTGGCACCTCACACCTCTTGTATACACTGGATCGAGAATTTTGTTCTTGCCCTTCACTGCAAGGGATATTCACGCATAATAAACACCACATTTAAGTTGAAATAAAGAATAAGAGCAGATGTTCTTTCAGTTGTAAATTAAATTGGTGTAATGAGAAGGAACACATTTTTTCTTTATGCCCCTCATTCCATCTTGTCTTTATATGAATTTACATCGACAGAAAGAGAAATAACAAAGAAGTGATCGGAACAAGTTTATCCAGTGGGATTGTTCATGATTATTTTAATCTAACAGTACACACAAGTATCTGATCAGTATTTCAAACAGTCACTCGGAATTGGAACCTGCTCCAATGAAACGAACCTTTCATTCTTTCACATGCAGCGTGATGACTAATATCTAACTGTCCAAGGTCGACCAATTTTCTTCAGCAATCACAGCTTCTGTAAACAGCCACCTGTGCTGTGAAGAGTGTCATTTGTTGCCCCCAGGTCACAGCACATTTTTTCCTCATGAGCTTACGAGCTTCGTTCCTGATCTGTTTGATAAAACTTTTCTATCACCTCATCGCATCCACTCACAATTCTCAACTTATGAATAAAATTTGGCGATAGACCAAATGTTAAACAAAGTGGGCATATGCCATTCAGCCCATAAAGTCTGCCCCACCATGCAACGAACTCATGGTTGATCTGATAATCTTCAACTCCATTCTGCTCACTTACCTCGACAAACTTCATCATCTTTCTGAATAAGTACCTGACACAGTTTGAAAATACATAACAATTTCGCCTCTACTTCGGTTGCCAAACAAAAACCACAGATGCTCTGAGCATGGAAATTACTCTTCATTTCTGAATTAAATGGGCGATATCTCATTCTGAGATTATGTCCTCTGGTGCGCTCCTCCGACCATAGGGCACGGCACCTGCCTGTATCTACCCAAGCTCCCACGAATTTGTTTCAAGGAGAATAATCCCAGCCTGAACAATCATTCCACGAAGCTCCATTTTATCCAAAGTTGACAACATCCTCGTAAATCTCTGCTGTCCCTGACAGCACGGGAACTGGAAGTTGAAATCAGATAGCGATTGGAATCGGCTTAGTCCACACATGGACCAAATACAGTTACGATAACTTTGATAAATGAGAATCTAATCATACTCTATTGACATTCAATGGCTTCGTTGAAACTGAAGTCCTCCGTGTAATCGCCCTCAGAGCTAATATTTAGGAGAAATGGAACCTGACCACCCATCTCAAGAAGTTGACTACAAAACAATGTCCGTCAGTCGACTTCGTTGGATTATTAACACAACTCATGTCTCCGTGAAGCCTGCATCATCTGTAACGCACAAATTAGATGCGTGACAGAACTCTCTCCATTCGCCTGTATGTGTGCAGTTTCAATACCACTGAAGGAACTGGACATCCTCCACGACAATGCAGTCACTTAACTGTACCACGTTCAATACCTGAATGTTTATTACCCTCACTGCTAAGTCACAATTGCAGTAGAGTGCACCACCTACAAGATGCGGTGGAGTAAGTCATCCAGGCTGTGTTGAGACAACATTCAAAGCTCAAAAACTGTACCGACTATAAGGACAAGGTTGAAGATGCACTGAACCGCTACCATTTGCAAGTTACCCTCCAAGGCACATACCAGTATGACTTGGAGATGTACCAGTGGTAAATTCACTGAGTGATGAAGCGGTCTTGATTGTGAAAGTCGTATACTTCAGCCCTCCATCCTTTATCTTCCATTTTTTAAAAATGTTGATTATTGCATTGACCAGACTTGTGCTCATTCTTTTAGCTGTTTCCTAAACTGGCGGTTGCTAAAGATCGAATATCATCCACAGCCTGAGGTCAACAACAGAAAATATCCAAAAATATTCTCGACCAACTGAGCTCCCTGTCCAAAAATCTTCAGTGATCTGTGAATATCCACTCCAAGATCCCTTTGTTCCTGTTTGTTCTGTTCACCACTCAGAATCCTCACTGTTTTTGTGTCAACTCTCCAAATTCATTACCACTTATTGGTCAGGATTCAATTCGATTCGTCGTTTGTGTTTCCCAACTGATTGATACATCTCTGCAGGCCCTGACATTATTCATCATAGTCAAATACACGACCAATTGTTGCATCCTCTGCAAACTTCTAAATCATGACTCCTACAACTAAGTCTGAATCGTTGATCTACATCAGGAAACAGTGGAACTCCACTGGAAACAGGCATCCAAACATTGTTCTTTGCTGGATGTGATGAACACCTGCAAGAACAGCACAATCGGACCCCTGATGTCATTTGTAAACCTGATGATGACTCTGCCAGTTGGCCTCCTGAATGATCCCTTCTCACATATTAGATTAGACTAGATTAGATTACTTCGGCCCAACACGTCCACACCGACCGCCGAAGCGCACCCACCCAGACCCATTCCCCTACATTTACCCCTTCACCTAACACTACGGGCAATTTAGCATGGCCAATCCACGTAACCTGTACTTTTTGGACTGTGGGAGGAAACAGGAGCACCCGGAGGAAACCCACGCAGACACGGGGAGAATGTGCGAACTCCACACAGTCAGTCACCTGAGGCAGGAATATGGGAGTGGTGAATGACTTGTCGACATTGTGCCTGGGCACGTAGGTTTACACTTCAGCGGGTAATTGAATCCTTTCCTGAAGTTCCCCTATGGGCCTGACTTCTTGGCGTAGTGTGTATCGATGTGGCCATTTAGCTTGGCCATTTAGTTGAATTTGAGTCCACGCAAAGATGACTTCCAATTATCCCCTTCATCCATGTATTTTTTTTATTCTTCTTTATTCTCCTAAGGAGTGTGGCCATCATGGTCTGAACATTTTTTGTTGTTTATTCTTAATTCAACTTGAACTGAGTCAGAGGGGTTCTATGGGTGAACCGCACTGTTGTGAGTCTGGAGTCATATCGTGGCAGGACTCGATAATCTTTTTCCTCTCTGACTTATCACTTTCTCTCCCGCATCCATGAATTATCACTTTCCCAGCTACCTTCCACCCAACCCCAACTGCCACCCATTTATCTCACCGCCCCCACCTACACGTCTCATTCCTGATGAAAGGCTTATGCCAGAAGCATCGGTTCTACTGCTCCTCGGATGGTGCCTGAGCGGCTGTACTTTTCCAGCACGACAATCTCGTCTTGGCGAAGATAAATTAGCTTAGCTCATGCTCTTTATCTGAGAGCGGAGAAGAGTGAGTGAGGAAGAGATGAAGGTGTACAGTAAGGGGGCATAGGAACGTGGTATAGGAATAAATTTCTTATGGGAAGTGATTACAACCATAAATCTATGTTAAACGCAAGGGGGAGGATAATCGGAGGAGGTATAGGAAGAACATTTTCATTCTGAGAGTGTTGTACAATTGGAACTCACTGTTTGAACTTGTGGTACAGCTATGAGTTATCGAAACACTTCAGGAGTATTTTGGCGAATACTTGAGAAGCTAGAGCACACATAGATATGGACCAGGTCCTGGAAAGTGGGGCGAAGACAAACAGATATCTGATCAAAGATCCGAACACCGTAAAGAAAATACAGAGCATGAAAGCTCGGGTAGGGTAAAAGCATGGATACTACTGTCGATCTGTTACAAGGTGTCTGTGGAATGGTGCACGAGTCAAAAGGTCACTGTGGCAGGATGGGGCGACTGTGGCTGGATGGGATAAGCATAGTGGAACACTCCTCCACCAATTAGCAGAGTCAGACTGGGCTGAACGGTTACTGTGACAGGCAGAGATAATAGCAATTAGTAACGTCAGCCTTGCCAGCTAAATATCATCATTGCAGGTTGGGACAAGTCATGACAATAAATATTTAGGACTTGAAATATTTAATTGATAGTCAGCCTGCTTGATACCCTTGTAGCAGAAAAAAAGACATTAAATATCTAATCAGCTTGGGACAGGAAAACATTGTGGTAGATGGGGTAGCTAAACATCTAATCATCACAGGTCAGTCTGGGCTGTAAGATCATTGCAGCAGAGGTGGCAGTAAAATACATAATCGTGACAATAGAACAACCGTATTGACAGAGGTAGAGCAATAGTGGTTGATTGTATACCTGGAGTGAGATAATTCTGACTAACACAGTTGGGCATCCTGGTAAGATAACAAAAATATAATTAAAGAAATGGTATAAAGAGCCACGGATACTGAGTTTCGGGGTCGTTCAAGAATTTGCTTTCTGAGTGTCACGGTTTTTAGTCTGCTAATAAAAGATCTACTCCTTGAAGAACTCCCCGCATCCTGGAGATTTATTACATTTTCTCCACGACGACCACAACTTTTGATACAGTAAAATTGTGGCTAGCGTGGCTCGGTGATGCAATGAAAAGCGCATTAGATTTCTACAGCAATGTTAACATTGCTATACGAAGTTTGTTGTTTTGAGTTCCACCAGAATCGGCGTTCAGATTTCAGCTGAATCAATTATTATTCTGCTGATACATCGTTAATTCCCGTCGTCTGGGGTTCTCGAAATTGCTGTTTACCACAGAAAATTCCTTACCCCCTTGTTGGTGAATTTTGATGGAATCATATCATTTGAAGTATGATCAGATCAGAATCAACTGCTAACCCAGGAAACCTACAAACTTCGTGCAGAAACCCACTGTCTCTAAACGCATTCCCCTCCAATAGTTGCACAGGCATTATCGATTGCTTAAATGTCTTTTTTCCTTTGGGCGACAGGCTGTTGTGGATGGACCGGGGAAAGATATTGATGTATTTGGTCAGTAATGACGATGTCAAATGGTGGGGTAGGACCGGTGTTTGGAATAGCGCCCTCCTGTGCCTCTCTGTCAGTGCTGTTTCTGACAAAGGGTTTTCTACAATAACATGTTGAAATGTGAATCTACACGACGGAGTAGCAAAGTCCTCCCACTAACCACACCGCTCTCACTGCCAGAATGGAGAGCTCCTATTGCAGCTTTAGATCAGACAATCGAGGAGTCTCCCAGGCGCTCTGTCAGACTGCATGCTCCTTCACACAGGTTTCCAACTGGACACATGGAGCAAGCAAACGTGGGGATTCAGGGACAGATTACCCCTCTGTTTTGCTGCAGTTCTGGACACGGAGACTTACATGAATTTCTGACATTCTGAGTCTTATTGTGCATTCTTCCTACTTTACAATTTAAACTGGAATTGATTTGATTCTTGTATCACATTCGTACATCTTCAGTATTCATGGAAACCGTGCAACCTGTTCATGGATGTAGGAATGGTGAAGATTATTGATAAATGCAGTATGTTTCATGTTACCAGCATGAACTTTCAGAAGGAAGTTGTGAAGTTTTATTGATTCGAATTGAAGCCGATCGAAGGAAAGGTCTGGCGAAAGCAGCAATGTAACACTGTTTGTAAACAACGCAGGAACCAAAGGAAACCCATTTTTCAATGAAGTCTATTTTGCATATTTTTACGTGTCCCTTTCCGGAACCTGATGCTTCAATAATCACAGGTCCATGTCAGTTTCACCTCGTCTGCGTTAGCTTTAATTTCAGAACCACAGCAAAAGTAGATCAGTTGAGTTAAAGTTCCCAAGGTATGAATAGGACATGTGAACAGATTGCTGTCTGCGGCTTCAGTCACGCAAATGTTTAGCGCCTGCTACTTAAAGGTGCTTAAAATGCCACGGTTGTGAGTTCACTGCTTATCTAAATATACTGTTACTGTCATTGACAAGGGATTATTCGTGCATCATACTAAAAAGCAGTTGAAATCAATGTTGAGTAAAGTAACATTTATTTGAAAACACCAGTTTAAAATTTGTGTCAATTATTATCTGAAAAGCTGCAAATATTCCCCAGACGAATATCCATCTGTGTCTAGGGAAACAGAGGTGAAATTGTAGCTTAATGACCTTTCTCAAATCGCTCAGCCTGCACTGGATTACATTCTGGGAAAGTCTGTTTAACTCATTTCATATCATTCAATTTCCTGCAAACACGCTCAGCTCATTATCCAATCGAAAGCATTAGATTTATCTCTTTGTGGAGTTTGAATGTTGACAGTAAGTCTGGCTAAGGCATTACAAATAGTTTTGCTGTTGGGAGGAGCAGAGGGTGCAAACTGGGATAAGGTCGAGTCTTGTTTCAGGATTTTTCAAGCAGAGATCAGTGAGTATTAAATGGACTCACTCTCCTTTCGAGTGATTGTGACCAAATGTTCAAGGCAACAGATAGCAATGATAATGATGTTTTACATCTACAGGCCAAATCTTACTCAGTTGAGGCACCATAGTATTACAGATCTGATGAGCGGAGTAGATGATGATCCTTATGCAAACCTGAAACAGTGAGAGAATGAATCCCATGCTGTTGGTCTCACTGTTCTCATATCTAGTTAGTCAGCGGATTGAGCTAACCGACTTCCATTTAATGCAGAGCTAAACCAAACAGCTTCATGTATTTACAATATATAATATTTCATGTAGAATAAGCTGCAACACCTATCAACACCAGCAGCTCTTCTTATACTTAACATTTTCAGATGCAGGTATTATGCAATTTCTTTCTGATCAATGTTATCCACTTCGAGAGTTTGTCACTTTTGCCTCGCCATCCAGGTCGCCCAGAATCTCTATCTCTATTACATTCAGTCCCTGTGTGCCTGCACACGACTTTTGAAATATAATGGAATCAGCTCCTAAAATGTTTAAATTTCTGAAAATTCATCTCCGATTTCAATAATTCTCAGAATAAACAAAATCTGCTCCAAACTTCTTCATCATAACCCGTGGGTTTTGAAGCTCCACCCTTTAGTTTCCACTCGCCTAAACGAAGGAATTTCCCTCAGCTTTATTCTTACCAACGTACCATCAGCTGGATAACCTCTATTCAGACACTGCTACGTCTTTCCTGATTTTTCCCGCATGATTCTTTATCTATCTCACTGTCCCATTAAATCTGCTCTTTCCTATTTAGTGCTGTTATCTCAAAGCAAGCTTCATGTCTGTCGTTTCTATCGACTTTGTATCAAGTGAACTCTGACCGTAACATTCCTAACGTCTTTATATTCTAGTAAACTCTATCGTGTCTTTCACCATGCCTTTATATCTCAGTAAATTTCAACCTGAGAAAGCATGCTGAGTCCAGTTCAAAGCATGAAAACTCACCACTAAACTGTGCAATCTTATTACCGACACAGGAAAGGTGGAAGCAATTTCAATTACCGCTGAATCGAATAGCTGAAGCAGCATTGGGTCAAATCCCCGTCACATACGTGACTGTTGTTCTAATGTTTATTTCTTCTCTACGTGTGCTGAAGTAACAGTGAGGGATCAATTATTGTTTTCAGACATACATGTAGGGGCGTATTAAATACTGAAGTTGTGAGATTCGAGCAGTTTTTATGAACATAGACCATTCAGTGTTCGGATCTCAGGCTCATGAATTTGACAGAGAGCGAATGTGAGCGAAAATTAAGCAGGGGCGTTTACCCCATGACGTAACAAGAGTTTCTGCAGTTGATTTTTGGTTCACCTCATTTGTGTGTTTTGCATCATTTAGGATTTTGAAGTTGTGCCCTCTATACAAAAGTCCCGTGCTTTTGCAACATTGCACAAAAGATACAGTACAATAACAGCCGATGCTGATTCAGACTGCTTATCCAAATATTGACCCATGGATACAGCACTGTGCACTCTCCTCGAGTCTGGAAAACAACTTCCCCACATATAATGTTATATTCTCGCTTTAGGCGCTTTTCATTCCATTGGCTTCTGTTTTTCATAGAATCCGATTCAATAGATCTTGTCACTGTGTCACTTCTTTCCTATTTGGTCAGATCTTGTGAACAGAATATCACTGTGGGAGTGCCCTGGGCCTATAACCCAGAAGTCAGACCATAATCAGGGAACCGTATTCTGCTCTTGATCATTTCATGAACACCAGGAAGAAATATCTATGCTCTTCAAAATTTAATTACCTGTTTTACGAAACAAGATAAACAGTTCCTGGTTCCTGCTTTTGTTGCCACACGGACCAAGATTGCAAATGGTTCAACCAGTTGAGACTGTCCGCTCTTCCACATCCAATTTATTCCCAGGTTGTGTTAAGTTGATGGTCTGAATCGCTTCCTTCTCTTCCCTGTCACTCTAGGATGATATGAGCTGTGAAATGTTTGATGTGAACTGGAGGCAACGTGGAAAAATGTATACACATCAACTGCGTGAGCGACGGGATTCGCTGCTGTAACATCCCATGCTGATTCAGACAGCAGAAGCCTCCCTGTGACTTAGAGAAGCAAAGAAGCTGTTTCCAAATAATGTGGAGAGATTCACTCTTTCCTCGCTGTTCTGCATTTTCTATCTGTCTCAGACGGCATTATTTGGACAAGGGTTCCCAAAAGAAGATGATTTCTTGTGCATGCATGATCTCCCTTTTCGACACCTTTCCAGAATTTCCATACTTCCCACTCCCGCCAGACCCCTACCCCGCTCCACAAACCTGTGTTTGATAGGAAGCTGAAGACTGCGTTCAAACTGCTCTCCACCAGCACTGCGTGACAATGCAAGATGAGTTCGTCCAGTTATCAATGAAGACCGCCCTGTTTTGGGAAAGCAACTAGCACAGCCTCCAGGGAGAAGCGAGTCAGAATGAAAAGGACCTGTTATTAAAACTCTGTGCTTCTTTCACTCTGAAACAGCAGAAATAGCCGTAGTTAACCAACAAACTCAGCTGATTTATGGTTATCACGTCTGGCGCCGTTCTGGCTCGTTTGTCACGGGTGTGATATTGCCTCAGACAGGTGAGATACGTGCGAGGGCTCTCGGGTTCACATTGTGGATGAGCCTTGGAATTTTGCACACTACTTCATTTTTGACTGAGAAGATATGATTTCGATGAGATCGAGTTCAGATAAAGATTCCAAAGCTTGAAAACATACACAAGCAAGTTCAAGAATCGCTTCTTCTCGGCCGTTGCTGCTCTGAGAAATGGATTGTCTAACTTGAAATATCGCTGATCTTGTCAATGTGGATTTTGCTGAGCGCACATCCGATACGTAGTAACCTGATTTCATGATTCTGGTCAAATTTTGCTTTTCTCACGCTGTGATCTGCATGTCCTTGATTCCTCTGATCCGCCTTTACAAATCACAAACAACGCTTTCCACTGTACTTAGGTCCATGTGACAATCAATCAATTAAAGTACAGTCATTTCCTTTTTGCGTGGAGCCAGCAGAGCGAAGGTGGGCTGCATGGCCTCAGTCTAGAGTGTGACACATTTTGTGATTCTGTTTGAAATTGCAATTAAAACAGCAGAATTGGGGAAGTTATGGAGTGGTTGTATTGACACAGCCGGGACACATCTGTGCCACAGGGAATCACACAATAACAGTGAAGATCTTTTGATGTCATCCTCGAAGGTGCATGCTACAAACACCTGAAGACTGCGGGAAATTGCTGTGGTCAGCGATAACAGAGCGGCCCAGAGGGATCGTGATGCGGCGCTTAATCCAGAAATTAATGAAGGAAAAGCATCCTCTGCTCGATGGCAATTCCAGCTTTCTGTGTGTGTACTGCCACTGCCAGTGTTTCGCTATAACAGTGCTCTGTTCTTCGCATTAAATATTGATGAGCCTTTTGCGTCCTATTACTCAATGGTATCTGAAAAATATACACCCGCGACATTAATACATTTCAGGAAACACATATTTGAAGTTATAGAAGATTTTTTTTGCTGTTCTCTTTCGGCCTGTTATGACCTGATTCGCAAAGTCACTTGCCTGAGCTGGGAATAAACTGGCGAATGTGAGAGAAATCAGTTGTGGCATGTCCCATGCACAAGACGCCTTGCAGTTATTCTCCACGCTGTGTCACACAGCAGGGTCCTCCGGTGAAATTAACATTTGTGAATGACAGTTGGATCAGTATGTTGGAGTCAGCATTTCGACACAGACACAGTTCCCTATTATTAGGACAAGCAACACTGATGATGAATAACCTCAGAGAGAAGCAAGCGATAGAGATGTACCGTGGACTCGATGGGCTGAACAGCTTCTGTCTGCACGAGAATGACGTCACACGTCTCTGCCGTTCCTCTCCCTGTCTCTGTGATAGAGTGGCTGAGGGACAAATAATGGCTCGTTTTTCATCCTCCTTTCCGCTTTGGACTGCCTGCAGCTCCGCAGCTCCTGGCTTTGGGGATAGTACTCAGTGAATGAGGGTTTCATTCGGAATCCTTTCATCTGGGACAGTTGGGACTCAGATGTTAACTGATGCCCGAGTGCAGCAAAGAACCCGACGCCTCTGACACAAAAGCCTTTCTGCTGGATTGTTCTGCAAAGATTGATTCTGAACATCAAATGGGCAGCACCTTTTTGAATTTTACTGAGGGAAGGAGTCCACAGCCCATTTCTCTCTTTCCCACCAGCTCAGCCCCTTTCTCTCTCTCTCAAATAAATGATATTTGGAGGAAGTTTGCAATCAAAGTTTTTCAGTTCCAGCGGCGCTCTTGCGCCTGGCTGTGCCCGTGAGAGAAAGCTTCAGAGCATATCCGCACTTACATCCCGTCATAAGGCCTGAAAGTGGAGGGATATGTCTGAATACTCTGCCAAAAGAGACAGCTCAGTCCACGGGGATGGGATAAATAGTACTGCCCCGTGTGGGGACATTCTGCAAATCAGACACCGTTCACTTTATTGTTCAGGTCATACAGGAGTTAGAGCGATCGAGAAGGCCAATCGGTCACTCGTAACTGTGCCAACTCGGGAGTTGCAAAAGATTGGTGAAAGTGGAAAGTGGATTTGTTCACGTTTCAAGTGTTTCCGTGAAGCAGGAAGCAGAAGAAGATACACAGTGAAGCGATTGAGATCTGACTACAGGAGCAGCAAATAAGTTGTACAGCGCAGAGGAGAGCTTTGAAGTATTGAATTCTGGTTGATGGGACAATCATGCTTTCACTAGGACACGCTGCTATAGAAGAAACTATGTCAGTGTCTCTCAACATTGTGATGTCACAGGCAAATGTCGCCGTTACTCTGTAGGAAATTCCTTTTTCCAAAATGAGTGCAGTCTCTATGTAAATAGCTTACATATCCAATCCTTTCACATAAATAATTCCACAGCACCTCAGTGTGTTGTATTGTCTCCTTTCCACTTGACCTGTCATTGTGCCTGCACTGAAGTTGATTTTCTCCTTCTGCGTGTCTTTTACAGTCTGGGTGATGTGATGCAGTTGTATTGACCCATCTTCTGACAGAATTTTCCACTTCACTTCAGCCCGCTCTTACTTCGCTGTCTGATATCATTCCCGTTGTTTAGATGTTAAGAGCTCATCTCAGATCCAGCCTGCCCTCACCCAAAATAAATGGAAAACTCAATCACACTGTAGTCAATGCCACCGAGGGATATATTCACTCCAAGGTCATTGATAATTCCAAGGATAAAGTTTGGTCTCCAGATGCTGGAGATCAGAGTTGGTAGTGTGATGCTGGAAAAGCACAGCAGATCAGGTAGCATCCGAGGAACAGGGGAATTCAGATTTCAGCTTAAGCCCTTCATCTGGAATAAGGCTTATGAGACGGGCTGAGAGATAAATGGAAGTGGTGTGGGGTTGAGTGGACATAGCTGGAAAGCAATAGTTGGATGAATAGGAGGGAGAAGAAAATACGTCAATAAATGGCAGTGATGGAATGGGTCGAGAGGGAGGTGGCGAGTTGAAGGCTTGGGGAAGGGGAAATGAGGTAACTATTCAAATTCACATTTATCCCGTGTGGTGTTAGGGTCCCAAGACGGATTGTGTGGCGTCCCTCCTCCAGGCGTTGGGTGGTAACGGTTTGGCAGTGGAGGACGTCCAATACCTGTATGTCTTTGATGGGGTAGGAGGCGGAGTTGAAGTGTTCAGGCACGGGACGGTGAAGTTGGTAGGTGCGGGTGTGTCAGAGATGTTCTCTGAAATGATCTGCAAGAAGGTTTCCTGTCTCCCTGATGTAGAGGAGACCACACTGTGCGCAACGAATGCAGTAGATGACATTGGTGGCTGTACAGGTGAAATTTTTAATGGATGTGGAATGATCCCTTCGGCCCTTGGCTGAGATTGCGGGGAGTCGTGTGGGTGCTAGTTTCACACTTCCTTTGGTAGCAGTGAAAGGCGCCTGTAGAGGGTTGTGGGCTGGTGGGGGATGTGTGGACCTGAAGAGGGCATCATAGAGGGAATGGTCTTTACGGAATGCTGGCAGGGCTGGGTAGCAAAATATGTCTCTGGTGGTGGTGTCTGTTTGGAGGTGGCATCAGTGGCAGAATATGATGCGTTTATGCGGAGTTTGATGGGGTGTAAGGTGAGCACCAGGTGGTTCTATCCATGTTGCATTGAGAGGCGTGGCTTCAAGGGTGGTGGTGTGTGAAATGGAGGTGATGAACTCGAGAGCTCTGTCAACCACGTGGGAAGGCAATTTGTGATCGTGGAAGAAGGAGACCATCTGGCTCTTTCTGAGGTGTAATTGGTCATCCTGGGAACAGATGTGCTGGAGGTGGAGGAATTGGGAATAAGGAATGGCGTTCTTACACGAGATAGGGTTGAAGGAGATGTAGTCTAGATACCTGTGGGAGTTGGTGGGCTTGTAGAATATGTCAGCCGCCAGAGTCGGTGATGGAAAGGTCCAGGAACGTGAGGGAAGTTGCCAAGATGATCCGGATAAATTTGAGGTCGGAGTGAAAGATGTTGGTAAAGTTGTTGAGCTATTCAACCTCCTCGTTGAAGCACCAATTGGCGCCAATACATTCATCAATGTAGCAGAGGAGCAGATGGAGGATGGTGCCTGTGTAACTGCGAAAGATGGACAGTTCCGCGCATCAGACAAACAGACAGTCATAGCTACGTCCTATGCGGGTGCCCGTGGCTAATAGTTTCGCTGGAGGAAGTGGGAGAATTAGAAAGAGAATTTGTTGATTGTGAGGACCAGTTCAGCCAGGTGGATGACTATGTCGGTAGAAGGGTACTGGTTGGGAAGGTGTGAGATTAACAAATGGAAGGCTTGCAGACTTCTGTCATGGCAGATGGATTTGTACAGGGATTGGATGTCCATGGTGGAGATGACGCGTTGAGGGCCAGGGAAACGAAATTCTTGGAGGAGGTGAAGTGCATAGGGGTGTCACGAATATAAATGGGCATTTCCTGAACTGGGGAGAGAGGACCGTGTAGAGGTAGGAAGAAATTACTCGGATGGGACAGGCGCAGGATGAGACAATAGTTCGACTGGGGCAGTCAGGTTTGTGAATCTTAGGAAGGAGGTAGAATCGGGTAGTGCGCGGTTCACGGACAATGAGTTTGGATTTTGTGGATGGGAGATGCCCAGAGGTGATGAGATTGTGGATGGTCTGGGAAATGATGGTTTGGTTTGGGGAGGAGAGTTTGTGATCGTGGTCAGTAGGAGGAGGTGCCTGCGAGTTGGCACCTGGCTTCAGTTTTGTTCATCTGCCCAACTCACAAGCCTAATTCCCGATGAATGGCTTATGCCTAAATCGTCCATTCTGCTCCGAGGATGTTGCCTGACCTGCTGTGCTTTTCCAGTACAACACTCTCCACTCATTCATTATTACTGTCTCATTTCACACTACCCGGTCCATGTTGCCTGTTTGATGCTAATGAGCACTGTTCTCATGGACTGCGACAAAATCTGCCAATCTGAAATAAAAACAGAAATTGCTGTTAAATCACAGGTGTGCTGGAAGCATCTGTGCAGATGAATCACAGTTAACGTTTCACATCCATTGGGTCCATCTCTCCACAGATGCTACCAGACGTCCTGAATTATTCCAGCAAAGTCTGTTTTTGTTTGATTTTCAACATCAGCAATTGTTTCGTTTTTGTTTTCTTATTTTCTGCCAATATGATTTGGCTGAAGATTATGTTAAATGTTTTAAATATGGCTGTGACGGAATGGCCAGATTCCACCAGCCGGCTACTTTTATTTGGTTCACGTGACCAATGCCTTTCCACTTTGTCACCGCGCCCTACAGCTGCACTGCATATAAATTGACAAAATTGTTGCATTCTATCGGATCGGTAATCAGGAGCGAGATTGATTGAAATTATTGAAAACTTAAGATAAACTGATAAAATACGGGATATAAAACGGGAACTGAAAGTGAAAGAGAGAACAGTGAATGATAATTTTTTGACAAAACTGAAATATAATTGCTCAAGATTCAGAAAGTGCTTTCATCCACAAACATACCACAATGTGGAATGTAATTTTGGGGACAACCAATGCAAAGGAGATAGCAAAATCTTAGTTTTAAGGTCTTGCTGCAACTGTTTTGATTTTAATGAACGTACACATGGGATTCAGTGCTGTGATGATCTCCTAAAATGGAAAAGGAAATCCTTGCCCTCGAGGATACGTGGGGAATGTTCACTGATTAATCCCAGTAATGGCAGGACTGTCCTCTGGAAGCATATCAGTACAATTATTCAATGCTCCATGGAGTTTCGAATGAGTGGTGAAGGGAATGTCTCCGTTCACAAATTAATCATTCAGTAGAATTCAATACAGGGACCCATGAAATGATGAACAAATTGAACAAGAACACGGACATACGATACACAATAGCTACGACAATTACTATGTAAAAACTGTTGATTTCAGATTCACGGTGGCCTTTGGTGATAGCATTTGCTGTCCGAACCAGTCTGCACTGGAATGACGGGAGACATACTGTGAAGTATTTGAACTTCAGTCGCCTTTAGATATAGCTGAGACTGACTCAGGACAGGGAGATTTAGAGGTGTTGGCCTTACTAACCTTTCAGACATTCCGTGGAAGAATAAAGGAAGTGAAAAATATTTTTTGTCTCCATGGAGACGATGTTCATGAACTGGATAGATAGTAATTTACCTTATTGGAGTTTATAAATAGACACATCATATTTAAAAAGCAAAGAGTTCATAGTGTAACTGTAAAATCTTTAGGTCACACTCAGTGAGAGCATTGTGTGTAATCCTTGTCCTCATTCTCCAACAAAAACATGTAAATAAGTTAGAAAGGGCACAGATGTTGTTTCCTGAATAGCAAGATATTAAAAAGCCAAGTGACGTTGTTTAGTGAGACATAAAAATATCAGAAAAGATAGAACCGGTTTCATCGAGATGATAGAAAGGATGAAGGAGTTTATTCACAAAGTTTTGAGATGCTGGAGCAGAAACACCCAAGTTTGATGTCAACAAATGAGATTTTCACATAACGCGAGGTTTGAATGAGTAAATCAGGGAAATTCCCTCTTTCGAGTGAATCAATAACTTTCGTTAGAGCTTGAAAACCATTAGTGAATGATTAAGAAACGTTTGGATGAGAGTTTCTTCCACTCAATAGAGTTATTTAAATCGTGAACGACTTTCCAGAAATAAAATGTAGAAGCTGGCTTCAGAGTATTTTACAAGATACACGAACAAACGTACAAATTTACCATTGAGTGAAATTCAGTGTGGTTGCGTGACAATTTCGAACTTGGTTTACTTCAGACACAAAGACATTTCATGACCACGTACAACTGAATAAGACTGAGTATAATAAGTTTATGGATTGGTAAGGTATGGCGTATTATTCGAGGTGAAACTCTGTAAATGGAGCTGATGTCGGAAAATAACTGCAGACAGAAGTTATATCCTAATGAGTAGGTATTGAATCGTCACTTGGAGACGCAACACCTACTTTAAAGATTTGACCACATTCACATGATGTTACGTACATTTCGTACATTCTTAACTCCACCCAAGAAATCGACCAAGAAGACTCTGCCCTTTTGTATTGTTAACCCTCTGTACTTCTCTGCAGCACGTCATTTAAGATAAAATATGCTCAGACCAAAATTCAGTTCAATACAATATTCAAACGGTCATATGTGATTTCTTTTTTTATTATTGCAACAACCTTTGTGAGTTTGCAACAAACTGTCCAACATGAAACCAGTTCAACATCTATTTTCCCGGAATTTAACGCAGTGCACATGGGAAACGTTATCCATCTGCTGAAAAATCACCTTCGGCTCTCTCTCCACACATGTCTCTTCACGTTTTAAATATTTAGCGTATGTTTGTTGATCAAGGAGTCATTATCCAGAAAAGGTCGTTTCTCAATCCACAAACACGGGTATTTTCCCATAAACTTGGCTTTACTCAATATCACCTTCTGTCCGTACCCCTCAACATGACGACAAATTGAAGCTGCTCCATGTGAGGCTCAGAATTAAAACTTCGGCACAGCACAGCCCACTATATGGAACAGAGATACGTGTACTGGTCACCTGCAGCACAAGAGCAACACATTAATGCTTACTTCCACATTCCTGATTTTACCTTAACGTTTGGGAAATCGAGTTTCTCTGATTCCATGGCTAGTAATGGGGATTATATGATTATCTTCACCAGTTGTTCTGACCCCGAGTGAGGAAAATGATGAGCTACTCATTGTAACGATGGGTAGATTAATGAAATGTACAATTACATCTTTTGCCTTCACTAACCCATGAGCTTTTTATTTTGTTTTGCATCTGTAGAAACCATAAAATCTTCATCGTGAACAGACTCAATGACAGATCTCCATTGTGTCTTTGGCATCAAATTTCAAAGTGTAAACCCCCTCTCAATTCTTCCACCGCAGTCCGCTGTTTGGGAAGTGTTCCTGTTGTGGAAAATGCACTTCCCCGTGTTTCAACTACTATTCCCAGCATGCGCTCTGGCACTGTACTCATTTTCCTTCTGACACTTGCTCACTGTGTTGTTGTGATCATACAGTGACTTGGTGTCACACGGCCCAGGAAAATGATACAGATCAAGGTTTTGCATTGTTGCGTTCAATTGTCAGTTTAGCCTTAGTTTGGATTTTGAAATTGTCTGTTCTGTACACAAGTGCGTGTCAAAAATATCTGAGCAAAAGTTAGGTGTTCCGAATAATGACATTGAGCACTATGCACTCTCCTTCAGTCTGGAAAACAATTCCTCACAGGCAATTTAATAGATAATAGACTGCAGGTGAAAGAGTAGGCCATTCTGCCCTTCGAGCCAGCACCACCATTCATTATGATCATGGCTGAAAATCCTCAATCTGTATTCTGTTCCTGCTTTTTCCCAATAATCCTTGATTCCACTATCCTTAAGAGCTCTATCCAACTCTTTATTGAAAGAAAACCTCCTGCTGTCTCGGGTTCTTCATTCTGTTGACTTCGAATTTTCACAGAATTCAACAGGCCTTGTTACATAGTCATTTCCTCATTTTTGTTCAGATCACTGTGTGCATAGTGTGACAGTGGGAGTGCACTTGCCCCACAATCCAGAGGTCAGACCATAGTCTTGGAACTGTACTGTGTTACTTATCATTTCACCAACACCAGGGAGAAATATCTGCTGCGCTGCATAATTTACACAATTCAATTATTCATAAGGTCATATCCTGCCTACTACCTGTGACGAGATGGCCGAGAGATTAACGCGATGGATTACTAATCCCTTGTGCTCTGCACGCATGGGTTCGATTCGCACTCTCGTCGCTGTCATCAATGGCTTTCAATGGTGCTGTTTTCAGATGATAAGTTTATATGCATGGACGCTATTACAAAATCTCAAAGAATAGTTTGAACCTGTTGCCTAAACTGCACTGAAATGTAGATTGCATTGGGATAATGAAAAGGAACGTGGTTTTCTTTTTCAAGTCAAGCTGCTGTGAACGTTTTTTTCGTATGAAAGACATCCAGGAAAATCAAATAACGAGAGCTGTGATGCAAAGGGATTCTTAACGAATATATTTTCAGATGAAAACTGGAGGAGGTAGAGAAGAAGTAATTCATCCTGGTGAGAAGAGTACAGCGAGACAGCACAAAATAATGGAGATATTTCAAAAGGGGCAGGGTGTGGGTGTAGGGGCACTGAGAACTGGCTGGAAATGCACAGTGGAGAATTGCCGATGTGGGTGCCGTGCATGACCTCACATTGGTCTCGCCCTCGCCCCATGCTCTCGCCATTGATGAATGCTGGACATAAGGCACAGATGAACACAAGATGTGGGAAGCAAGCTCCCTCTCGTTATGCACCCACTGGATGCATCACAATGAACTATGAACAACTGGAGAAATCAGCATTTTACCTATAGGGAGTGAAACTAAACTGTGGATTAATAACCGCAGATTCATGCAACATAAACTTGAAAAATGATTTAAAATGTAGGGTGTAGATTTGTTCGCTGACCTGTAGCTTTTATATCCAGACGTTTCATTACCTGGCTAGGTAACATCATCAGTGGCGACCTCCAAGTGAAGCAAAGCTGTTGTTTCATGCTTTCTATTTATATCTTTCTCCTCGATGGGGTTCCTGGGGTTTGTAGTGATGTCATTTCCTGGTCGTTTTCTGAGGGGTTGATAGATGGCATCTAGATCTATGTGTTTGTTTATGGCGCTGTAGTTGGAGTGTCAGGCCTTTGGGAATTCTCTGGCATGTCTTTGCTTAGCCTGTCCCAGGATAGATGTGTCGTGCCAGTCGAAATCGTGGTATTTTTAATCCGTGTGTAGGGCTACGAAGGAGAGAAGGTCGTGTCTTTTTGTGGCTAGCTGGTGTTTGTATATCCTGGTGGCTAACTTTCTTCCTGTTTATCTTACGTAGTGTTTGTGGCAGTCCTTGCATGGAATTTTGTAGATAACGTTTTTGCTCATGGATTGTACTGGGTCTTTTAAGCTTGTTAATTTTTGTTTGAGAGTGTTGGCGGGTTTGTGTGCTAGTAGGATTCCGAGGGGTCTTAGTAGTCTGGCTGTCATTTCTGAAACTTCTTTGATGTATGGTAACCTGGTTCGGGTTTCTGGCTGTGCTTGTTCTGCTTGTCGTGCTTTGTTCTTGAGGAATCTGTGCACTGTGTTTTTTGAGTATCCGTTCTTCTTGAATACGTTGAATACGTGGTTCTCCTCTGTTTTCCGAAGTTCGTCTGTGCTGCAGTGTGTGGTGGCTCGTTGGAATAATATTCTGACGCAACGTCGTTTGTGTGTGTTGGGATGGTTGCTAGTGTAGTTAAGTATTTGGTCAGTGTTTGTCGGTTTTCTGTATACGCAGGTTTGTAGTTCTTCGTTGTCCTTTCTTTCTACTGTGACGTACAGGAATGCGAGTTTGTTGTCGGTTTCTTCCTCCTTGGTGAACTTTATGCCTGTGAGGGTTTTGTTGCTGTTGTTAAATGTTTTTCTATCTTGTTTCGTTTTGTGATGACAAAGGTGTCATCTACGTAGCGGACCCAGATTTTTGGTTTGATTGTTGGTAGGGCTGTTTGTTCTAGTCTTTGCATTACCACTTCTGCTATAAATCCTGATAGCGGAGATGCAATGGGTGTGCCATTGGTTTTTTTGTAGACTATGTTGTTGAAAGTGAAGTGGGTGGTGAGGCACAGGTCCACTAGCTTCATGATGTTTTCGTTGGTAATGTGATTGATGGTGGTTTGTGCTTGTGTGATGGTCTCTTCTCAAAGTGTGGTGTTTCCTTTCCCAGGTCGATGGTGATGAAGGTGAACAGTGCTGTTATGTCGAATAAGATCATTGCGTCTTCTTCCTCTACTTTGGTGTTTTTGATGATTTTTAGAAATTTCTCGGTGGAGTGGATGGAGTGCTGTGACTCTTCTATGAGGTATTTCAGTCTTGCGTGCAGTTCTTTGGCCAGTCTGTAAGTTGGTGTTCCGGGTAGTGAGACTATGGGTCTGAGGGTGGCTCCTGGTTTATGGATTTTTGGTAGTCCGGTTCGACTTGGGCAACACATTGATCCTGGCACTGTCTCAGCAAAGACATGCCAGAGAATTCCTAGAGGCCTGGCACTCCAACCACAACGCCATAAACAAACACATAGATCTAGATGCCACATATCTACCCCGCAGAAAACGAACAGTGTATGACATCTCCACAAACCCCAGGAACCCCATCCAGGAGAAAGATATAAACAGAAAGCAAGAGACAACAGCTTCACTTCACATGGAGGCCACCACTGATGATGTTACCTAGCCAGGTAATGAAATGTCTGGATATCAAACCTACAGCTCAGCGAGCCAACCTACACCTTAAACCTCAACCTGAGCTGCAAACCTTCACAAACCTTGCGATTTAAAGTGTCTTTATACGCATATCATCAATAGACTTTTCGTTCTAATACCCGTGTGGTTGAAAAAGAAGACACCACGTTTCAAGATGGATGACAACGTTCCCAATTTTGTTTTGAAATTGAGATCTATTTGACCATTTCACACAGTGAACAATTTCATTTTAAATAATGAAAACCACATTCTCTCACTTGGAATAAAAGTGTGATTTCAACGCAAACATTGTCCTTGCTAAGTCGCAGTTACACAACATGAAAAATAGGATGTATTTTTTATTAAGAATACATCAATTAGCACCATTATCTTACTTCGGATTGACTGCAGTATGCACATGCTAAATTAGGTTTAAGAAAGAATGACTTTTGGAAATAATGATTCGGTGGTGACTAAAAATAATATTAGGTTCTCATGACGCGGATATTCCACCAATGGCTCAAGTGGTGGAAATGTTTAGTGGGCAGTATTTCTATGATGGTATAGAAGTATGTGAGCTGCCACGAATGGGAGCTCCCACTTTTTCTGGAGCAGCGTCATTTGACGTGGACCAGGGAGCATTGTGACTTCAGTCTGGGAGTGGCAACCACACCTGGAGCAGCCTTTATTGACCTGGAGCAGCAGGGAGCATTGTCACATCCGAATGCAAGATCTAACCTCATTTGTAACAGCTTCATTTGGCATGGAGCAGGGAGCTTTGCGAGATCCATCTGGGAGCTCCACTCTCACCTGGAGGAGCTTTTAATGACATGTAGCATCAGGGAGCATTGGGACATCAGAGTGATAGATCCAACCTCAACTGGACCGCTTCTATTGACATGGAGAAGGGAACATTGGGACATCAGAATGGGAGCTCCAACCTCACAAGGACCTGCGTTTAATGACATGGAGCAGCTGGGAGCATTGGGATATCAGAGTGGTAGGTCTAACCTCAACTGCACCATGTCTACTGACAAGGAGCAGGGAGCATTGGGACATTAGACTGGGAGGTCCATTCCAAGGCGAGCAGATTCTACTGACATGGATCAGCAAGGAGCATTGGAACGTCAGGTTGGGAGCTCCAACATCACCTGGAGCAGCTTGTATTTACATGGAAGAGGAGGGAAGATTGGGACATTAGGATGGGGAAAAGAATATTCAACTATTTTAATCTAAAGTAAAATATGTGTCAACACGTCAGAAATTAATTGATTTATGAAGAATCTTTCCCGGGAAAATAATGAATTATTTAATAATAAGGACAGGTCCTGCAAATATTCAACACAGGAAAACGCATTGGTACAGAGAGAAATGGGAGTGATATTTCATGTCTTTGTCTTTTCTTTTCTGGCCGACTCTGCACTGGATTACATCACCGGAAGGATGTTTTCACTCATTTCTTGCAAATACGGCCAGGTCATTAACGTAATCTAAATCTGAAAATTAATGGGAATATGCGATGTTATGATTAGGCTGGAGTGTATCTCAAATTATGGTGTTAACGCAGCAAATTCAGTTGCAATTTCCAAGATCAGCAGTGACCTCATTGATTGGCTGATCAAATTGTGAATTGTCGTTTTTTTGAGGTCAATTTGAAGTGAATCAATGATGGTGATTATCTTTGTTCTTTGTTCACCTTGTGACTGTTACTGGTATTGCTCATGTTCTTGTTAACACCACAGTTCTGCAGCGTGTAAAATCTCAGTTGTGCATCTGGCCAGTGGTACAACCATTCGTATAGCTTGCTACGGATCAGGCGGTTGTACGTTTGACTTTTACTTTGTGCAAGCGCATTGTGGAGATTCATCACACATCCACCCTAATCAGATTTGTTATGCTGAAGTGGATAACATTTGAAATTTTCATCTCCACGAGCGAAAATTCTTTCATTGTCTTCGATCAGTTAAACATTACCAAATGCTATCAGAGTAAAAATCACACAGCACCAGATTGTATCGAACAGACGTATTTGGAAGCACCAGTGTTCCATGCACTGCTTCTTCATCAGGTGTTTGTCAACTGTTGGAATCTAAAATGGCTTTGTGTGGTTTTTAAATTTATCCACCCCAGTCCAACACCAACACCTCCAAGTCATGGGTACCGTCGAGACCACGAACGGTCGGTTAAAGTCCAGATGATCTTCCTAAAGATCGCGCATATTGACACACACACCAAGTTTCTGCAGAAAAACACCCACCCGATGAAGGAGCGGCTCTCTGAAAGCTAGTGCTTTCAAATAAACTTGCTGGACTCTGCCCTGATATTGTGTAATTTTTAACTTTGTCTACTCAATTCAAACACTTTCACTTCCATATCATAGACAACATCAGTCATGTCCCAGCGCTGTCAGAGAAGGCAATCCTGGAATAGACCAATACATTGCACGTTTCGTTTTCAGACACCAATGCACTCAATCGATACAGCTCCTGTGTTTGAAAAGCACAGAAAAGAAATAGCTGAGACTCAGTTTTGACAATATTTTGAAACACTTTGGGAAGTGGAATCAAAGGAGAATGAAGGATTAACTGTCCGACTGTGCCGAGAGAGGGAAGGCATTTTTCCCTTCTTTGATGAGCTGGGGTATTGAATGATCTAAGGCATGAAACAGATTCATGGTAGAGCTGCGCTCTCTGCATCAGCAACAAGAAGTCCTGATTTCCTAAACGGTAATGATACCCAGTCCACTCATTGAATACTAACCACTAGACCACCAGGGATGAGGGCAGAAGCTGTTGCACCATTTCTTCATAACACAGTTTTTGGAATTATGTCACTGCAGATATTTTTCCCCGCAAAATTGATTGAATTATCGAGTGTTTACAGCACAGAAATGGGTCCCTTCATCTCATTTTCCAGCACTTGGTCTGTAACCCTGTAAGCTCCGACGTTTCATCTGAATGCTAATTTCTCTGGAACGTTTTAATCTCGTAAAACACAATAAATGGGATTAAAGTTTGAGATGGAAAAATGTGATCACACTCAGTCGGGGGACTGAACCCGATTGTTACCCATAGGCTGAAGCACGCAGAAACATTTCCCCAAGTGTGACACAGTCCTCTGGAGAAGACAAGCAGAAAGTAAGATTTCACCGACTTGTCTGATGTTGTCCCATTTCAGAGTTCAACACCAGTGTCTGGTTACAGCAAAGGAAGGAAGCATTCAGCCTCTCCCGTCCCAGTGTTCCTTGCCCATTGTTTCCCCATTACTCTGTAGTATGTACTGCCTCACCTCGTTCTTGCTGCCAAACTTGATCACTGCTCACGCCCGCTATTTCCTGTCCTGCCGAACGGTTTTCCTCAAGTTCTTGGACTGAAAAACAGGAATGGCCTATTTCAAGCCCTTTTCTAGTTTAAAAGGACAGTGTTATCACCACTGAGAAAGCACATTATCAGCTCAGAGAGAAGGTCTCATCCTTTAGAAACTGTAATGCAAAGATGATTGGATAGCCTCAGTTTTGTAAGCCAACCAACAAGAACGGAATAGTGCCGAGGGGATCATGCACAGAAGGATTGGAGAATAGAATGGGGAATCTCATGGTTTCCAGGGTGATGTTAACAGAAATCTTCCCTGGTAGTATAGTGATGAGGATCCAGTGATTTCACTGTCATGGCTTGTTAAAATATAACGTTTACAGTAATCCATATGAAATAATGCCTGATATTTCGAAGCAGAATTATGTTGTACAGCAGACAGAATAGTTTTCCTGCATGAACTAATAAGAGAGCTCAGAAGAGCCAGGAGGAGACATGAGAGCCAGGAGGAGACATTAGAAGTAGTTGGCGGATTGGATCTGGATTAACCTAAGATTTTCTATAGGTATGTCAGGAATAAAAGAATGACGAGAGTTAAGTTAGGGCAAATTAAGGATAATAGTGGAAAGTTGTGTGTGGAGTCAGAGGAGACATGTGGAAACACTAAATAAATATTTTTCGACAGTGTTCTCTATAGAAAATGAAAACGTTGGCGAGGACGATGCATAGATACTTGCATCTGGACTCGAAGAGATTGAGGTTCACAAGGAAGAGGCATTAGAAATACTGCAGAGTGTGAAAATAGACAATCCTCGGGGCCGGATGGGATCTATCCTAGGATCCTCTGCGAAGTGAAGGAAGAGATTGCCGAGGCAGTGCAATTGATCTAGAAATCATTGTCTACAGGAATTATGCCTGAGGAGTGGAGGATAGCAAATGTGGTTCCCTTGTCAAGAAGGGTAGTAGAGACAACCCTGATAATTACATACCAGTGAGTCTCACTTCAGTTGTTGGTAAAGCGTTGGAAAAGGTTATAAGAGATAGGATTTATTATCATCTAGAAAATAATAATCTGATCAGGGACAGTCAGCACGGTTTTGTAAAGGGTACGTCGTGCCTAACGAATCTTATGAAATTTTTGGAAAAGTGACCAAACAGGTGAATGAGAGTAAGCAGGTTGATGTGCTGTATATGGATTTCAGTCAGGCGTTCGATAAGGTTCCCCACATTGAGCTATTATACAAAAGGCGTAGGAATGGGATTGTGGGAGACATAGCAGTTTGAATCAGTAATTCGCTCGCTGAAAGAAAACAGAGTGTTGTAGTTGATGCAACATGTTCATCTTGGTGTCCAGTTACTAGCGGCATTCCACAAGGGTCGATGTTGGGTCCACTGCTATTCGTCAATTTTATGAATACCCTGAATGAGGGCTTAGAAGGGTGGGTTAGTAAATTTGTGGCCAACCTTATGGTCGGTGGAGTTATGGATAGTGACGAAGGATGTAGCAGATTTCAGAGAGACATAGATAGGATGCAGAGCTGGGCTGAGAGGTGGCAAATGGAGTTTAATGTGGACAAGTGTGAGGAGATACATTTTGGATTTAGTAATCGGAATGCAAAGTACTGGGCTAATAATAAGATTCTTGGGCGTGCCGATGAACAGAGAGATCTCGGTGTCCATGTACACAGATCCCTGAAAGTTGTCACCCAGATTGACACGGTTGTAAAGCAGGAAAACTGTTTTTTGGCCTTTATTAATAGAGGGATTGAGTTCTGGAATCAGAAGGTTATGCTGCAGGTGTACAAAGATCTATATGGCCACATTTGAAGCTTTTTGTACAGTTCTGGTCGCCGCATTACAAAAGGACGTTGAAGCTTTGGAAAGGGTGAGGAAGGGATTTTCTAGCATGTTGCCTGGTATGGAAGGAATGTATTACGAGCAAAGACTGAGGGCCTTGATGCTGTTCTCGTTGGAGAGAAGACTGAGAGGTGACTTAATAGAGACATACAAGATAATCAGAGGGTTAGATAGGGTGGACAGGGAGAGTCTTTTTCCAAGAATGGGGACGGCAAACACGAGGGGTCACAACTTTAAAGTGAGGGGAGATCGGTATAAGACAGATGTCAGAGGTAGTTTCTTTACTCAGAGAGTAGTTAGGGCATGGAATGCTTTGCCTGTAACGGTAGTAGATTCGCCAGGATTAAGTGCATTTAAGTCGTCATTGGAGAGGCATATGGACGGACATGGAATAGTGTCGATGGGATGGGCTTTAGATTATGATGTCAGGGCGGCGAAACATCGAGGGCTGCAGGGCCTGTACTGCGCTGTATTGTTCTCTGTTCTATATGCTACAGTTCCACATCAGCAATGTCATCTGCAATTGCCTGACGTTCAATCAGTTTAAAACAAGAATGGAGGGGGCGACAGGAAAACGGAAGGGGAATAGTGGTTTGTGAGAGTTAACTACATGCCTCGTGGAGCCAGGTTCAATGTAAATACTGAATATCGGTTTTCCTCTTTACCTTGGTATACTTAATGCTACGGATCAATTACCCAATATTGTCTGCCCTTTGTGTGTTGTTCTTTGTACATTTCACCTCGGTTCAGTGCTCCGGGGGACCACGCTTTTTTAAAATTTGGCACATTTTACTCAGGTCGGGGTTGCAGCTTCATATGAAGGTCAACAATTTTAGGAAGAGAAAGACACCATTCAGACCATCAAGTCTACTCCGCTATTGTAACAAGGTTACAGTGTAATGTCATTGCAATTATACTTTGGAAAAATACCTTGATTGCTTGTTAAGTCTTCCATCTGTTAGAATGACTATGTTAGGTTCATTTCTTTCTTATGTAAATCGAAAAACTTTCTTTTAACAGTTACATTCTCAGGTGGACTTTACCAATTACTGTTAGCACAAATAACATGCGGAACGTGTTAGTCCTTGTGTGCTGCGTCCATGCCATAATGTTTAGACTGACGCTAATGTAAAAGAAACAAGACGCTGCAAGCAAGGACGCTTTAAGACATGGTACATTGGTGAAGCCGAGCAGAGGAAACTGCAACGGAATCTGCAGTGCAAATCAAACATCAGAGAGGTGTGCCCCTTCCCAGTTGGAGAGCACTTCAGTGGTCCAGGACATTCGACCTCGGATCTCCGGGTGATAATCCTCCAAGGTGGTCTTTGGAACTGGCAGCATCTAAAAGTGCCCACGTAGAGGATGATAGCTAAAGTTGGTACCCATGGGGATGGCTTTGGCCGAGTCCTTGGGTTCATGTCACAGTACAGGTGATCCCATTGCCCTATCTACAAACAGAGACCCTCCTACAAACACACACACAGACACACACACACACACAAATATATACGTTTGTGGGGTGAATTTGTACTTGCAGAGTTACATTGTACTTTGCTCAAAAACTGCATGAATCCGTGTAAGTCTCTTGTAACTTATTTTTATAAGTTAAAATCAGTTTAAACATTTTGGAACAGACAGCAGCACACGGAGGGCAGACACCAGTTGTTGAATTTTACCTGAGAATGAAACTTTAAATTAACAAGTTTTGCACTTTACATATGAAAGAAGTGAAGTTAACATGGTCATTCTAACAGTTCGGAGACTTAGCAAACAATCAAATTATTTTTCAATGTATAATTTCAGTTACATCACACTGTAAACTTATGCTTTAATATTCTGTGACTTACAGCTGTGTACTCCACCTAATGAATGAGCAGTGGTCCGAAAGCTCGTACTTCCAATTAAGCCTGTTGAACTATAACCTGGTGTTGTGTGATTTTCAAATTTGCATACCCCAGTCCAAAACCGGCACCTCCAAGTCATTCGATACGAGGCGCTCTGGTCACAGAACCAAACTTTCTGCATCCAACTTACTAAATCCTTGAGAAAAACCTGTATGTTTCAATAAGGATCATATTTGTAGTACTGAGACTGAGCAGGCAAAGGCAAATGATTTCAGCGTTTCTTCCCATTTGAATTCATCTCCGATATGAAATTATCACTAACTCTGACAGAACTGCTACCATTGCTGTTTTGTAATGTTAGGAACTCATGTTCAATTTAAAATTTTCATAAGGCACAATAAATATTTTTTTCCCAAACTGGAAATCAACATTGGGAAATAGCAAGGAGACAGCTGAATTTCAGCACTTTCGCACCAAGGAAGCCATATGCAATGCTTGGAACTTTTTTTGATGACTTTGTTTTTGCCTATTTTGTTCAGTTGAAAAATGACAGTTTTAGAGTATTTTAGAGCATGGCAAATGGCCCTTCAGCCTATTGTATCAGTATCAGTTATCAAACATCTGGCTTGTAAACACAATTTCCAGCACATGACTCATCGCCTGGTGGGTTCTAACATTTCAAGTTTTTAGATAAATTGTTATTCAATTTCTTAAGGGATTAAGTAGAATAAACACAACTCTGTGAACTAAAAGTTCTGAAAGACAAACTATTTCTCAGAGCCGTTTGTCAGTTTTCCTCATGATGCTGCGGAAAATGTTTCTGCGCTCACATCTGAATTGGTTTACCCTGTTTCTTCATCAGCTTCCTTCTTCTTTCTATTAAATGGTTTATATCCAATACAGACACAAGGTGCAGGTTGCGGAAGTCACGTGTTTGCACTTTCACTGACAGTCTGTCTCGCTGGGAGCTGCAGTCCTTCCTCACACTGATTCAGATACCACTGTCCATCCTGAGACAGGTCCCATGGAGAATGGAAGGACAGGCATTAATAACCCGCACTGGGAAACGGAGCGACAGTTTTAAAACATTTACAGTGCCTCAGCGAGGAATTGAGCTCCTATATCCCGCATAACATGCGGCGACACGAACCACTATACTACCGAGGACAACCGTTTCAAAGGAGACATTTCAGCCTGTTGTGGTTTCATTTGTCAAAAGCAACTGCTTAACAATCGGAATTGTTTAGCCCATAGCCTTACAGGTATTGGCAGAACATATTCACATCTGAATATTCCTTCACGTTATAGGGGTTGCTGCCTCTCTGACCCTTTCAGACAGTGTGCTCCAAATTCGAACATGCGCCAGCCTATACCGCTTTTCTACACATCTACTTCAGCCTTTCTGTCTCTCTCCTTAAATTTCCGCACCCCTGTGATCGTTCTTTCCATCGATGGGAAATGCTTCTTTCAGTCTACCTTATCTGTACCCCTCAAAAACTCCTCTTCACGGTGACAAACAACCCCAATTTGTCTTGTCTCCCTTCATGACTGAAACTCTTCTGCCCAGACACTATCCGAGTGAATCTCTCCTGCAACTTTACCAGTGTGAACTCATCCCTGGACAATTTTAGCAATGAGCCGAATGAACATATTTCCATTCTGTAACACAGCGAGGGTGGCTCTGCAGCATTTAGTGCCTTCCGGTTTGGAGTCACGTGAATTCCAGACCAGATAAGGACAGTCGTTTCCTTCCCTCAAGGACGTCAGTGAAACACATGGTTTTTTTTCAGACAACGTATTCTTAATTCTAAGCATTTATTGCATTCACATACTATCATCGTCGTGGTTTGGTGGGAATCCAACCCGTCTCCACAGAATTTTACCTGGCTTTGCTGTGTTAACAATCCAGCGATAATACCACTAGGCTATCGCAGAAAGCCCTCATGGGGGATCTTTTCTCCAGTTATTCCTTATGCACTTTTATTGAGCCTCACGCTGCAATGATCTCTGGTCCATGTCAGTAAAAGCTGCGAAAAGAGAATTGATCTCACAGCCACGATAACCAAACGGATCGAATGATTTGAAGGTGCCAATGAAGAGATTGGGTCATGGTCACCCAGCAACAGTGAGTGCAACGGCACAGACTGGGATGTATCAACGTGCAAGTGTGTGTAAGATTGTGCAATGCCTCAGTGAAATGGGGCGAGGGACGGTAAAGAGAGCTAGGGAGAGTGCGAGAGAGAGACATCTTAGAGAACTTTTGGGTTTAAATCCTAATACATGAAACGCAGAAATATCGGAGAACAAAATTCGATGGAAAACAGAACATCACCTCAGAGAATATTATCTTGTAAAAACGATTAATTTCTGACCGTGTTTCACCAAAAGTATAACTTTGAGAGAACTGACCGCCATGATGTGGATTGGAGCTGAGTTCTCTGCAATCACAACACAGAATACAAACTACTAAACGGTAACAGCATTCCACAGAGCACGCTTGCAAACTGCAACCAGTGTGGTAGCAGAGGAAATGTCAGGAAGAATGTACAATATCAGGACTTAGCGACAGGCATGTGGGAAACAGCATGAACCGAATCTTTAACTTTAGCGCCCCCAGAGACTGTGGCGTTTCCATGAATGAGCTTACTGGAGAAAAGGATTAATGAAACTCTCCAAACTTTTCGGAGAGTGCAGAATATTGTTGAAACGTATGCTTCAATAGCATTATAGTTGAACATCGGCTACTTCATCACTTTGCCCACACAAGGCAGTACCAACTGCTGCAGGCAATCACACATAATCCCAATTCCAGACCCGGAATCAGAGAAACTGTGTGAAGCGTGCACGAAGATCCAATTGGAAACTGGGATGGAATGACAGGGGAGAGGCGCATGTATTTCCGAGGTTGGGGCAGCTCCTGGTCAAAAGTGGGGTGGAAGGGAATACTTGCCCCCATTTATAATATTATGACCATAAACAGTACATGTTGCTGAGACAGCCGATTGGAGCATCTAAAGCATGTGGAGACTTTAACTTTGGGGTGGCAAGTTTGGAAATTTCATTTTCGTGTTTGGATCAGTGGTTTTGACATTGGCATCCACTTTTGTTCGCATCAACTCAGAATCAGCTTCTTGTTCCCAATAAATACTGCAACCTGGAGAAGGTGGTGTTGTGGTTATATAATAAACTAGTCATCCTTGGGGACTCACACACGGAACTGGTAATGTTAAAGTTCGACGAATAAAACCTGGAATGGAAACCTGACCTCAGGAACAGAGAACATGACTTTCATTTCCTGCAATCCCATTCATACATGTCGCTTATACAGGGGATGCTACCATCTTTACCCAATCCTGCCTACTTGTGTCTCCAGAACCTGAACAAAATACCTGAGCCTTAATCCGAGAATGACGATCATGTGGGAAAGCAGGCCATTCGGCCCTTCCAGTTGACACCATCCCTCCGACACACATCCTATCAGACCAATACTCTGTACCTATTCCATTCCACTTCATTTCCCATGGCTGATCCCAGTAACCTTCACACGTTCAGACTGTGGGAGGAAACTCACACAAGCAAAGAGAGAATGTGCAATCTGCACACAGTCACACGAGACTGGGATAGAATCCATGTCTTTCGTGCAGCGAGACAGCAGTGAATCAGGAAGAATAACAAATGCTGTCCTGACCAGCGACATCCACACCCTGTGGGTATATCAGGAAGTATAAAAACATATTCACAACATGGACAACGGGGCTTGCGTCTGCATCATTTGAATCAATCATACATCCTGGGTAGATACAAGGACGCCAATATCACAGAGAAACCAGGGCAATGCGGGATTCAATTACCTGCTGAAGTGGAAACTCATTTACTCAGTCCAACTGAGGACAGACTATTCAACAATCCCGTGTGTGGGACGGGCTCAATGAGCAGAAGAACCTCCAGATTTACCAGCAAGATTACATATCCCAGATTGAGATCAATTAAACTGTCAACGCTGCTGTTAATGCAAACCACCTGCCAGTTTCATAGCGTCAATGTCATAGACGCACACAGCATGAAAACAGGCCTTTCACTCCTACCAGCTCATACTGAACATAATGCTAAACTACACGAGTCGCATCTGACGGCTCCTGCAACTGCTGAGGGTTAATAATGCCCTTGTGATATTATTACTACATTGTTAATATGAATGTCCAGATATAATTCGGTGGACATGGGTTCAAATCCTGGCATGGCAGATGCTGAATCTTTATTTAAATAAATACCAAGAGTCTAATGATGATGTTGAATCAGTTGCTGCAGATCTGATTCACTAATGCCTGATAGGGAAGGAAACTGCCATACCTATCTGGTCTGGCTGTTTTGTGACTCCAGGTCCATAATATCGTGGTTGATTCTGAACTTCCCTCTGGGCAATATATTATGTACTAGGCATGAATGAATAGCTTTTGTTAATCCCACTGATATTTTCCAACTCATTTATCGATCCAAATATCCTGTCAGTATTGTAAATATACTTTCATTCATCACTGCCTCAGGAAGTGAATTGCACAAATAAACCATCCTCTGTTTAAAAAAAGCCTCTCATTTCTTATTTTAAATCCCTCTTTTCACTTTAAACATTTGGCCTCTCGTCTTGAAGTGCCCCACCTTGGAGTAAAGACTGTTACAGTTAACTCCAGCCGAACTCTCAATAATTTATAAATTTCTATCAGGTCGCCTTTCAAGCTCCAATGCTCGAGTGAAAATATTCTCAGTCTATCCAGCCTTTCGTTACAACACAAACCTTCCCCACTAGCCATACGCTGGTATCCCTTTTCTAAACCTACTCCAGCTGAATAATTTCCTTGCTAATACTGGGCGACAAGAACTGGACACAATATTCCAGAAGTCGCATCACCCAATATCCTTGCAGATTGAGGTCATTCAATGCATAAGTCCGTAAGACAACAGAGCAGAAATTAAACCATTCAGCGCAGTGAGTCTGCTCTGCCATTAAATCATGGCAGATATCTTTCTAAACCCAATTCTCATGCTTTCACCCCATAAACCTTGATCCCATTGAAAACCACGCTGCTCCATATCTCAGTCTTACATATAATCAAAGACCGAGCTTCCACTGCCTTATCTGGCAAGGAATTCAATACATTCACCACTCTGTGGCTGAATAAGCATCTCTTATTACTGCTCTCAAATGTCTTCCCTTTTCTCCAAGGCTTTGCCTTTGAGTTCTAATCTCTACTAAAAATAGAAACACCTTCTCAGCATCCACTGTGTCCAGGCTATTCACGATTCTGTAAGTACCAATCAGATTTCCTCCTTTCCTTCTCAACTTCGTCGAGTATAGACTCAGCGTCGTCAAACGTTCCTCATGTGTCAAGCTTTTCAGTCCTCAAACCATAATGGTGAATCACCTCTGAACGCACCCCAGGACCAGTGCATCCTTCCTGAAATTTGAGGACCAAACTTTCACACAGCAATCCAGATGTGGTCTGACCAAACCATTATAGAGTATCGGAAGTGCAACCCGCTTTTATATTCAAGTATTCCAAAAATAAATGTCATTATTGAAATTATCTTCCTAACTACAGATTCAACCCACAAGTTCATCTTGAGAGAATCCTGGGCTAAAACTCTCAAGTATCTTTGCACATCTGACATGTGAACTTTCGCCCCGTTAAGAAAATAATCCGTATCTTAATTCTTCCTACAAAAGTGCATCACCTCACACTTTTCCACGTTATGCTCCATCTGCCATTTTATTTCTGACACTCCCTTCATGTCCATATCCTTCTGCAGCATCCCTGCCTCCTCAATGTGACCTGTCCTTCTACCTTTGCATTTTCTGCAAATTGACAAACATTGCCTTCAGATACTTTATCTCGATTGTTAATGGAGAAAATGAAAAGTTGTGGTTTCATCATAGCCTTGATGAACGCCACTTGTCACCAGCTGCCGTCCTGAGAAGGATCCTTTTGTTCCCAAACACTGCTTTCTGTCTTGCATGCGCACCTTGTCTCCGACACCATGGACTCTTATCTTATTCTGTAGCCTCCTGTGCGTCAAATATCAAAGGCCTTCATGAAGTCCAGACACATAACATCCAATGGCTCTCCATGGTCTACCTTCCTCGTTACTTCCTCAAAGCGGAATTCTTACAGTTTTGTCAAGCATGGCCTCCCCTTGTTGAAACCATGCTGACCTTGTCTTATTTTTATATACACTTCAAAGTATTCAGAGATTTCTTCCAACGCAATAGATTCCAGGACCTTATCCACAACCAGGTTTCGGCTGATTGGTCTCTAATTTGCAGATTTGGTGTTGTTTCTTTTTAAAATGGAGTGTCACGTTTGTGATTTTTTCAGTCATGTAGCACCCTCCCTAATTCTAGCGATTCCTAAAAGTTCTCCACTAACGTATCCACTATTTCTTCAGTTGTCTACCTGGCGGTACTCCACCTGATCCAGATGATTTATCCACCTCCAGGCCATTCGGTGTTTCTTGCACCTTCTCAGTGATGGCACGAGACTCACTTCTGTCCCCCCATTCTCTTGCATGTTTGGGTATAACTCATGCCTTCCACTGCGAAGACAGGCACAAAATATTTTTCTCAGTTTCTCAACCCATTGTCGACTTCTTCCTCTCTTTTGCGTTTATATGAATAAAGAAACTACGGCAGTTTTCTTTTATATTCTTAGTTACCTTATATTTAATCTTCTCCCTCCTAATTTGTATTGTTGTTGCCCTTTGTAGGTCGTTGTGAGCTTTCCAATCCTCTTATTACTCACTGCCCTTCGCCACATTATATATTTTCTCATTTGCTTTTATGCTATTGATGACTTCCTAAGTTAGCCATGGTTGCCTCATTCTCCCTGCACCATGCCTAAGATGTGTCTCTGATGTGTCTGCTGAATTATGCTCAGACGCTCCTGCCATTGCATTTCCACTTTCCTGCTTTCTTGCTAGACTCTTCTCCTCAGCAATTTCATCCAGCTCCTCCATCATGCCTCTGTAATTTTATTTATTCAAATTTAAAACCGTTATCTCTGATTGTATATTCTCCCTCTCAAATTGCTGGGTAAATTTAATCATGTTATCATCACTGCCTCCTAAGGGTTCCTTCATCTTTAGCTCCCTTGTCACGTCTGCCTCATTGTACAACTCTAAATCCAGTATTGCCTTTTCCCTACTTGGCTCCACCACAAGCTGCTCCAAAAATCCATCTCGTCGACATTTCACAATTAGATTATATTAGATTATTTACAGCGTGGAAACAGGCCCTTCGGACCAACAAGTCCACACCGACCCGCTGAAGCGCAACCCACCGAGACCCATTCCCGTACATTTACCCCTTCACCTAACACTATCGACAATTTAGCATCGCCAATTCACCTAACCTGCACATATTTTGATTGTGCGAAGAAACCGGAGCACCCGGGGGAAATCACACAGACACGGGGAGAATGTGTAAACTCCACACAGAGTGTCGCCTGAGGCGGGAATTGAACCCAGGTCTCTGGCGCTGTGAGGCAACAGTACTAACCACTGTGCCACCATGCCGCCCACAATTGAATTGAATTGAATTGAATTTATTGTCACGTGTTCTGAGGTACAGATGCCAGACCTGGTAGTGATACATCCAGACAGAATGCTCTCAATGCCGCACCAATAAAAGTTACCAAATGTATTCGCAGTGGTGCTTCAAGTGATCATCAATTTAAAAAAATATTTCCACCATCTCTCATGAGATGTCATCATCACACATATATCCCTCTCCCGTCCTTGTCCACCATCCACAGGGACCATCACCTCGCAGAAACCTTGTTGTATTTTGCCTTCACTCCCAACACCTCCCGCTACTCGACCCATGGAGTCTTCCCACTGCATCGCTGCTTTTGTGACACATAAATGCATATAACCTAAAAACACGAGCACGTGTAGGCTGTCCGGCCCTTCAAGCCTGGTACGCCGTTCAATGACGTAATTACTGATCATTCTAAAGACTTAAATCCGCTTACTCGCCCTCTCACTCTATCCCTTATTTCATTTAATGTTCAAAAGAAGTATCGCTCTTAGCTATAAAACCTTTGGTGTACCAGCATCAAGTTCTTTGCTGGGCAAGATTTTCCAAATAGTAACATCCGTCTGGGTGAAGAAGGTCCTTCTGAACTCAGTCCTAAATCTGCTCCCTCTAATCTTGAGGCTTTGCCCTCCTGTCAGAATTTCACCCGCAAGTGTAAGCATCCTTTTCAATTCTACCTAATCTAATCGGTTCAAAGGAAGATTCCCCGCGCATTCTTCTAAATTCCAAAGAACATAATCCTAATCTACGTAGTCTCTCTTTATAAACCAAACCCCTCACCTCCCTAATCAACCTAGTGAACCTCCTCTCCACCGCCACCCCCACCCCCCACTCCGCCCAGTGCCAGTACATCCGTTCTCAAGTAAGGGGACCAAAATTGCACACAATGCACCAAGGATCGCCTCACCAGCACCTTTTACAGCTGCAACAAAAAATCTCTGCTTGAATCATCATGAACCTTCGTTGCATCTGTCCAAATTCTATTGAGAAGCCCCGCTACTTCTTCCTTGATAATAGACTCAAACATCTTCCTAACTGCAGAAGTTAATCTAACTAATCAATAATTCCCAATCTTTTATCCACCTCGCTTTTTAAACAGTGTGTCACACCAACTGTTTTCCAATCTGCTGGGACTGCCACGAAGTCTAGAGAATTTGAAAATTGCCACTGGAGCACTTGCTGTTTCTCCCATCATCTCCTTTCATACCCTGAGATGCATTCCCTCACGGCCAGGAGACTTGTCCATCCTCAGCTCCATTAGCTTACCAAACACTACCTCTTCTGTAATAATGTTTGTTTCCAGGTCCTCACCTACATTTCTCTCTTTGCCACTTACTGACATGTTATTAGCATCCTCCACTGTGATGACTGGCACAAAATACCTGTTCAATGCCTCGGTCCTTTCATCACATTGCATAACTAAATGTCCCTTCTCATCCTCGAAAGGACCAATCTTTACTTTCGCCACTGTTTTTTCGTTTTATATTTTTTATAGAAACTTCTGCATCCGTCTTTGTATTCTGTACTAGTGTGTTTCTCCCCTCATGTTTATCTTTAAAGTTTTCCCACTCTTCCAGCTTCATGCTGTTCTTGGCCACCTTGGTGTGCATTTTCTTTAACTTTGATAGCCTCCCTTATTTCCCAAGACACGCAGGGCAGATTACCCCTTTTCTTACAGTCCTTCTCTTTCACTTGAATATACTTTTGATGAGCACTTCTACAAATCATCGTTTTTGGAATTCATCCACTGCTCGTTATCTGTCCCACCATATAACCTTTGTTTCCTCTCTACTTTAGCCACTACTCTACTCTCGTTCTATTGTTGTGCCCCCTGTACATGCACAGGACCCTGGTATTGGATCTTTTCTTCACACTCCCCATCTGAATTCTAAGTTCTGCCATACTGTAATCACTCGTTCCAAGAGGATCCCTAACTATGAGATCATTAATTATTCCTGTTCCTTGACACAGGACCAGATCGAGGATTGCTTTCTCCCTCGTCGGTTCCATTGCATATATTTCAAGAAGACTATCACGGGTACTCTCAACGAACTCCTCTTCAAAGTTACTGTGACTGAGCTGGTTTGACCAAGCTACATGTAGATTAAAATCCCTAATGATAAAAGCTGACCTACTTTTACAGGCATTGCTTATTTGTTTGTTTATTGCATTTACCAGTGTGATGATATTATTTGCTGGCCTATAGACTGCACCTATCAGTGACTTGTTCTTCTTAGAATTTCTACTTTCCACGAAAATTAATTCAAACTCATTCTCCATAGAACATATATTGTCTCTTTACACAGCACTGATGTCGGCCTTGAATAACAAAGAGACACCACCTTCTTTACTCTGCTGTCTGACTTTCCAAATAGTCTCGTACTCCTGGATATTTAACTCACATTCGTGGCCTTCCTGTAACCCTGTCTCTCTAATGGCTATTAAATCATTTTCATTTATGTTGATTTGTGCCATTAACTCTTCAACCATATTATGAATGCGACGAGCATTCAGGTGAAGTGCTTTTTTGTTAGGTTTCTTGTCCTCATGATTTCTCTAATAACATCATCTTTTGTTTCTTTTCTCTCCTCACCTGTCCATTGACGTCTTCCCTGCTTTGATTCCAATGGCCCAAACAGACCTTCCAGTTGAATCAACACATGAACTGTACTTCACGCAATCCACTATCTTGGGAAACGATGTTTGGACTGGGTGATCACACTGCAGAACATCCAAGTTCTGGCTTCAAGAAGAGTTCCAGTGAATCTCAAGGTATGCTGGAAGAACACCACCTCAGTTTCTATTTGGGGAGTCTGCAGTCCTCCGGACCACATATCAATTTCAATTTTTTTAGGGCCTGAACTCTCCCACGTCTTATTCCCCTATCCCACACGCCTGGTCTTGTTGTCACATAAACTTCCATAACACACCACATATGGTTCGCTACTAGCAGTCTCCATTAACAACTATTCACCCTGCTAGCCAGATAATCACCCACTCCTTTGTCCAACTGTTCATCTCTCTATTTGAACTCTATCCCTACCTGTCATTTACTCCTTACGCTCCCCCAACCGCCACTATATCTTCGGCAGATAGACCAACATTTTCCAAGCTATCGTCAGTTCTGAGAAATGGACACTGGAGTCGAAATGTTAACTCTGATTTCTTTATTCAGATGCTACTGGACCTGCTGAGTTTTTGCAGCACCATCTGGTTTTGCTCTCGTTAGAGTCGAATACTGTGAATGTTCGAGGAAGATTGACTGCGCATGGTCTGGCAGAAGCCTGATACTGCGCTTGTGCAATGCTCCACTGCACAGAAGACAGAACTGTGTTCCTGTTGAAAAGTTCTCTTGTGGATAGTTCCCATTACAGGGTGAGCCATCGGCATCAACTACTTAGGTCAATGAAGACAGTAATATTTTTTGCCGCAGTTCTATCCTGGGTGTGATGAACAACAGAGAGAAAAACATCCTTCATGTCAGATGTGAACGGATTGGAGTCCACGCAGGAGGTGTAATCAAGTCTAATCAAATAGAGAACGATCAAACGCTTCCTCACTGTAACAATGTTCCATTGGGTATCAAAACTACATGGTTTGTTGCCGCAATGGATGAACACAGCGTTTTCCAGTTAAAATAAGTGGATGTGTTCCATTTTGTGTGACATTACAGTTGTGTATAGTTGTATATAGGATATCTGGATGAATCACTTTACACATTCAGCTGGCGAACCGTCCTTTTGTGGGAAAACATCTGTATAGAATGCAGGAAGATGCACTGAGAGATTCTTGATCAGTTTCATAGAGAGACTGAGACAATACTGGAGATTTTGAGAGTCTTAAACGTGAACAAATCCCCAGCTCAGAGTGCAGCTGTATCTCACGTTGCTCTGTGAGGCAAAGGAGCAATTTAAGGGGTTATGACTAATGTTTCACTTTCCTTTTTGGCCACAGGGGAGTTGGTGGAGGACTGCGGGACTACTAATGGCATTCCACTTTTTAACAAGGCAAATAGAAACAAACCAGGGAAATAGAGCCAAGTGAGTCTCACAGGAGTGGTCGGGAAACGTTGAGGGAAACCTCTGAAGGAGAGAATTAATTGCAACTTGTCCAGGCAAGGTTTGATCAAGGAGTCAGCATGGTTTTGACAGAGGAGGTGATACCTGACAGATCTGTGGCCACAGACAAAATAAATGTCATTGTATGTTTTGAAGTGGTGGGTTTGTGTCCCTGTCTAAATATTATTGAAAATGCAATTGTCGGCAGACATGTTGTGGCCAAGTAAATGTTTTGAAGAAGTGATTGGAGGAGAGTGAAAGTGATGTAGTGTGTGTGGGTTTCACTGAGATCCCACATGGGAGACTGATAACGCGGTAAAAACATAACCAAATCACGATGATGTGGTGTCAGAGAAATTCTGCTCAATGGATCAGAGACCAGATAAGATTAAACAAATTGACATCACAGCAAAGACATTGACCAGGCTGACACAGAATTGATTCTCTGCACAGATGGCCAGAATGTTCTCCCCCAAGCAGAGGGTGCAGGCAGGATTCATAGGGCTACAAAACAAAGGTGATAATTGTAAAGCAGTAACAGGACAGTGTTGAAAATTGTGAAGCGACTAAAACAAGAATAAACTGAATGGAGTTTAAACAAGCGTCTGGCAGTAACAATTCAATTGTAATTGACACTGGAGATTCCAACCATCTCCTTGAATCTGTGAGAATGTCTTCTCGAGGATTCTTAACGGTATTTCCTGTCTGCACGAGTTTTTGCAAATGTTTCTTCTCCTGGCATTCAGTTCTGTCCATTGTGTTACTCCTGAGACCAATGTCTTCCGTGGTCTATCAGTCTGCCTCTTTATTTTTGCGCCATTGGTTTATATGGGAAACGAGCTTGTGCTTCGGGTATTCGGACTGAAGAGATGATCGAGGCTCGTAGATTATGGTGAAGACTGTTTGAGAAGTGTCTTATTTGGTTTGGGAATAGCTTAGAATATCTGGATTCTATATTCGCCAGTTTGGCCAAAACTGAGACATTGTGGGTGTGATCTATGTGTGTTAGCAGGCATGATTTCTGTGTTTCGTAGACATGCGTCTATGTTTTTTACGTGCTTATGCTGTGGGTGGACAGTATAGCAGATTTTCTCCCACAGTTCACCCTTTTTTTGTTAAGAGCATGTTGAAAAAGTGCAATGTAGCCCGGACCAAGTAGGCTATCAGATGGTGGGGTTTCGATCTCAGACAGGTAGTATTCAGTGTCTGAATCTGACCAAGTGTAGTTTGTGTCAGGGGAGGGTATCTCACTCCAGTGAACTTGTACAAGCTGGTTTGTGAGGAGAGCAGGTGTAAACGTGCTGTGCAAAACCGGCAGCAGCCCATTCAGAGGCCCATGACCAGGGTAATGATACCCACAACCGCAATACGGGATATTAATTCCTCTTGCAATTCAGTACCCCGTGAGCCAAGCCAGGAGGTTGCCCAGGTCGACAGGTCCCAGTGGAACTCCGTTCATTTGGGACAGCAGCAGCCTGTGGAAAGTGGTGTGTCAGGTCGGTTATATTTTCGCTCGTGTCAGGGATGTAGGTACAGCAGTCTGTGCCAATGGAAGTCGAAGTGCGCCAGTTTTGGCCAGCCAGTTGTCCAGGGCCATTCTGTTTTGTTGGGCGACAGTGCGAATGGCGACAGCCTCTGCATTCAGCTGGGCAAGCACTTCAGCCGTGGCATGTTATCTCCTCTAGCGTGTTGGCCAGTTGATATGCCTCTATGTCGAGGTGCAGGCTTTCATAAGTGGACAGAAAACGGGGGTGGGGTGTATATCGTCTCGGGAAGTGAGGGCGCGTTTTCTGTGGGAATAAGCTTCTGGAAGGGAGACGACTGGGAGTGGTAAATGAGTGGTACCACAGACCACGTGTCAGCTCATGACAATGCTAGCCGGGGTATGCCTTATGGCCGCAGACAAAATAAGTGTTATTATATATTCTTAGGTGGTGGGTTTTGTTTCCTGTCTAAATATTATTGAAAATGGAATTGTGGGCAGACATGTTGTGGCCAAGTAAATCGAGGATGTTGCACTCTGCTACAGACCAGAATGCTGCAGGTGTCAAGAGCAGTGAGTTAGTGCACCACCTCCACCCAGCCACCCATGCAGACGGCTGGCCTGTCGTTAGGCAGATAGTCCTCCGTGTGACACCCTTGCGGTGGTGTCAGTGATGGTCAAGGTTGGGTGTTCATTTGAGAGCTTCTGGGCTGCGTATGATCATCGTGTGAATATGTCGAGGTGGTATCCTGCGGATTTTCAGCAGTCTGAGCTATGAGCCACATGAATGGCCGGTCAGGTTAGCAGACTGAGCATTGTGTCCCCGTGGACCTGTCCAGTTTCAGCCACAGCTCTGCCATCCCTGCTGTGTAAAAAAGGACAGCACCGTGGGGAATGCACCGGTGGGAAAGCTCCGGCACATAGGCAGAGACCCAGCAGCTGGTCTCGTTTACCCTCTGGGCATACAGGTGGGTCATGACAAGGAAAATGTTCACCCACGGTTCAAGGTGGATTAAGTGCCCTGTACTCTGTGCCCTGTAACTGATCAGTGGTGAAGTGCAGGTCAGACCAAGAGTGATGATCCCGATGGCTGCAGGGAGCAGCTGGATCCCTCTGTGGTGTCTGGAGCTGTATCGTGGTCTGCTTGGTTGTCCTTCTGTGGAGGCGGAGCCCTCTTTCACCGGGTCGCATTCTGGTCTCCCTTGGAGCGTGACAGCTATCATTGCCGTGAGACAGACCAAGAGTGGTCCTTTCTATGCAGTGTCAAGAGAATCTTTCAGCAGGGACTGTCACCTTACATTGTTCCCAGTTTAAACGGGTAAAGTGGTTCCTGCAGTGGAACCACAGTTTTTTTTTTGTTTTACCCCCACACAATCGCCTAACTATGGTAGTGCTTATTTTTTCCCCATTTGTGTGTGTACAAGTTTGAGACAGAGTGAAGGACACAAGATGCGCGAATCTTTATTCAGTTTCCATCAGCAGGAAGAAAAGAAACACCGAAGTGGCCAGTACACCCCGTAGCCTTTAACAAATCATAGTTTAAAGTGATCCTTCTACTAAGGGTTTGAACGTCATCCAAGAGCGTTCCCTGTGTTACGAGCAGCGCTGTGTCATTGGCTAGTTTTGGCGGTCCGGCGGCTGTGGGAATTGATCGTTCCATTAGCACTTCTCCGTGAGCGGATGTGATTTCCGTTATTCGGTTTCCCTCTCCTCTTACTGTGTAAAACAACAGTGGCCGGCCATCTGGCCCAGCCAGTCCTGTGGCCTGAGTGATTTTGGGGAGGGAGGTTTTCAGGGTGCCGTTCATTCTCTCCACCATTCCTGATGACTGGGGTGGTACAGAATATAATATCTCCAGCGTATCCCGAGGGTGTAACAGTCAGCAGTAATGAACTTTGCGGTGAAATGGGCCCCATCCCCCGTATGTTGCTACGCGCCCTGGGATATAAAACTCTTGTAATAACGTCCTGGAGGATACATTTTAACACTGCTCTGGTGGCATTTTTTTGTTGATGAGTCATGACTCTACCCATTTTGAAAACATGTCGACAATAACTAGGACATGTTTGTGTTCCTCTTTCTGAGGCATATGGGCAAGGTCAGTTAGAAGGTGCGTGAATGGACCATCAGGAACTGGTACATAATCATGTTTGGCCATTGGCTTCCCTGCATTTTACAGTAGAATGATGAGGCACTGTGACAGCAGTGCTTGGGCAGCTGCAGCGAATCCCGCTGCATACAAGGAATGACTGGCAGCATCTTTCGTGTGTGTCCGATTCCGTGTGCCGCCAGGGCCAATAAGTGCAAGTGAACTTTCAGGTAGATGATGCAGCCATCGAGGTGGGTAAGAAGCTGTAAGGATGGTGATTGCACGGCACCAATGTGGGCCCATGCGGCCCTCTCTTCTGGTGTGGCGGCTTGCTGAGCTGCTCGGACTGCATTGAGAGTATCAGGGGACTCTGGAGGTTTCACCACCCTGGGGGATCTGCAGGGCATAACAGACCAGGGGTAGTGCGGATTCCCGGGTGGCTGCATCAGCAGAGGCATTTGCTAAGGTGACGGGGACGTTGGCAGAGTTGTTGGGATCATATATTATAATAGCGACAGCGGCGGGTAGCAGGACTGCTTCTCGGATGTTGTCAATGTATGCAGCATGTTTGATTCGTCTCCCTGCTGAGCTGAGAAACCCCCCTGTTTCCACATTGTGCCAAAGTCCTCAATGACTCCAAAGGCACATCTGGAATTTGTGCAGATAGTGGCTGTGCTACCCTGTGGCAATTTGCAGGCTCTGGTGAGAGCAAAGAGCTCTGCCACCTGTGTGGACACCCCATCTGGTAATGCAGCTGATTCGAGAGTGGCGAAGGTGGTGCAGATGGCATGTCCTGCTCATGTGTATTGGTCTGATGGCCGGAAGGAAGAGCCGCTGGTGAAAAGGATATGGTCAGGGTTTTCTCAGACCGGTCAGGACAACTGCTGAACCAAGCAAAAGTGAGGACTGCAAATGGTGGAGATTAGAGTAAAGATCAGAATGGTGCTGAAAACCACAGCAGTTAAGACAGCATCCGAGAAGCAGGAAAACAACGTTTCTGGCAAGAGCCATTTGTCACGAATGCTGAACCAGGTCCAAGAAGTTGTGGTTATCTGCAGAATCATGTTTAGGTCAGCCGAATTAGGGTGGTGGGTAACAATGCTAGGGCACGGTGTAGGGAAAGGTTAACCTAGATCACCAAACGACCTGATGACCAGTTGTCTGAGTTGCAGTAAAATGTTGGATTGATGATGAATTAAGCAGCGGGAAGATTGACAGTGGGATCAAAACAATACACGGATTATCTAGCACAATGGGGGTGGCCTTATCCACTGTTACTGTGGCTGTTGCCAACGCGCACAAACATGCCAGCATTCCACTCAAAACAGGTAGTAACTAAACAATAGAAAATGCAACAGGGCAACGGAGATCCCCATTAAGCTGTGTTAAGATGCAGGACGTGAACCCTTCTGGCTTGGTTAAATAAAGACAGAGGGCCGGGATTAATCTGGACTCCCAGAGCAGGTGTGGAAAGTATTTGTTGCTTCAGTTCTGTGAATGTCTGTTGCATTTTGGATCTTCACTTCTTTCTGTTTACGAGAAGCTTCCTACCATAGAGGTGCATTAATAGCACAATGGGCAGGAATCCAAGGCCTGCATTTCTTTACCAGCCCCAGAAAAACATGCAGCTGACTGTTTGTGGCAGGTAGAGGAAGCTGGGTGATGACAGCCAAATGCTCCATGGACAGTGCTCTGAGGGTATAGGAAAGATATTAGACATTTTGCTGACAGAGCTCCATTTTCTTGATAGGCACCATGTCAGCTGCCCACCCTGCCCATCCTGTGCCAGACTACAGAGCAAGGCACCGTAAACTGGTTTCTTGCAGTAGTGGAGGTGGAAGCCAATAGCAGGCCATTCGCATACTGGAGGAACGTGCTGTGGCATGGCAGGTGAAGGGTGGACATGGTGAGGTATATTGCAGCAGCACAAATTTGTGGCTCTCGAATACCCTGAGGGAAGTCCGGCCCATGTATTCTTGCAGCCCCATACGTAAAATCATAAGGTTTCAGGGAACAATGTAATGGAGAATGATGCTGAGCAAAGGTTGATTTCAAGAGTATCACGAGGAGGAGGCGGGGTACTGATCAGGAGAGCATTTGTATCCGAGACTACTGGGAAGCAGGGAACAACAGTGGCATTGACAGCCCTAAGGTTTTGCACAAAGCGCCATTTTCATGATCTTCCACGCTTCGGAATAGTTAAGAAGGGAGTGTTGCATGGGCTGGTTGTGGGCCCGAGGATTCCCTGTTGCAGAGGTGATTCAATAACTGGTTTGATTCCCAATACTACCACAGGTGATACGGGTATTGTTGCATTGATTGCAGGATTGCTCTCTGTCTGAGTGTAACTGTACGTGATTGGGCGGAAAATAGCTGGCTTGCGTGGTTCGTTTGCTGTGCCCACAGTGATTATGGGATGTCAGCTATTAAGAGTGGGCTGTCGTTGGAGGAGGCAGCGCCTGGGCCTTGTTTTGTAAAAGTAGATGTAGTAAAGCGGGAGTACAGCGCACACAAGCCTCGCCCTGTCCAATCAGTGTAAGCTCTACAAAAGGGTCTGTGTCTTGCCTAAAGGGTGGGAAATGTATTGTTGGTTGTGCGACGTGCCCTATCATGGTTGTGAGATCTTTGGGGAGCCACGTGTTCTTAATTATAAAGGAATTGTGCGGGACTGCCGTTGGTCTTTGCAGGCCAGCCTGCTCTGCGCTGAGTTGCACGTCTACTGCAACACTCTCTGGTGTGGCAAAGTATCTGACAGTGATTGAAAGTGGGGAGGTGAGCTCGCGATGCGAGTCCATGAGTGGAGGATATGTTGATGCTGGTTCCTGGGGGGCTGAAGCTGGACAGTGAAATTGACAGAAAAAAACGGCCACCCACCAGAGAATGGGTTGAGGATGGAGAAGGAGCTGAGAAGGTCAGGGAGGGTGAGGGTAGGTTCTGGCGGGCACAACCAGGGGCATGAGCAATGTACTAATCTCAGAACTAACAACAGGGCTATTCCAGACTCCTGTTTCAAACATCCTGGAGTGCACGGCCACATCCCAGAAAGTGCTGAAAAGGAGAAAGAAAAAACACAATATGAATGGGCATTAAAACGTGAATTTCACCAATTAGCTTCTCGATTAGATTTCCTTTCCATTCCGCCGTATCCAGGACAGAAAGGAAGGAAATGGGAGACATTTTTGAACATATGACATTGCAATTCATTGGAATCATTTTCCCATTCGCCAGAACACCAAATAACGGCGGATAGAGTCACGGTCGGACTATGTTTCATAAAAGCAATGAAATAACAGTCTCTCCTCGGTTTCAGTGAAAACTCAACTTGCCTGAAAAAAACAGCGGCAATAAAGCTGATTGTGATTTTACATGTGGGAGGCAAACACGACCATGACGGCACAGAAACTGACCCCTTTGAGAGAGACTGCACTCTCCCACACGGTCGTTAATTTTCCAACAAGCAAACATATCAGGTGTTTTCTTTTTGCTTTTAACACGGCACAGAAACTGACCCCTTTGAGAGAGACTGCACTCTCCCACACCGTCGTTAATTTTCCAACAAGCAAATATATCAGGTGTTTTTTTTTTGCTTTTAACACGGCACTTAAACACGCTGCAGCTTTGCTATTGACCAACAGAAATAGCAGTGGTGGGATTGGAAGTGACGCCCCCTTCGAGACCGGCCACAGGAACACCCCTGCGCACGTGCGGCCTATTTGCAAGCATATTCAATTGTGCTCCTGAAAAACAACAGATGAAAAAGCACAGGCAAAACATTTCGTGGTCCTTGTCCTCCTCGCATAACAGCTGGGATATGCCCGAATCTGATATCAATTTCACAGCAGATAATGATAGCCCATCAACCCCCACAAAACTCAATGGAAAGCTGAATCTATCTTCTGACACTATTTTCAGCTACAAATATAGATGCGAGTGTGAGGATGCATGTTCTGTCATGATTTGATAAAATAACCATGAGCTGCATGACATTACTGGAATTTCGATTCTTGATTTGGTAAATTATTTCGACCATTGCTTGAAACAGAAAGGAACACGAAACACACCGGATGACAAGGAGAATGCACAAACCTTTTCTGACCTAGTTTCAAATGTGGCCTGTCATATTCCTATGTTAAGTGTTTTGAGGTTTACAGCACAGATAAAAGGCTCTGTGGTCCATTGGTTTTGCGCCAGTAGAGAAATCTACCACCTAATATCCGAATCCATTTTCCAATACTTGGTGCATCGCGTTATCTGTCTTGGCATTGCAAGCGTGCACCTAAATATGTATTAAATGCTATTGGCAATTCTGTGTCTCCCACCCTTCCAGAAAGTGAGGTTTAGTGCACTTGTTGCTCAATGATGACATCACCCACAGGAACAAAGCACAGCTGGGTCAGTGCAAACGAGAGATGGCCCACACATTGGGAAGGATGGCAGGGTGCCTGAGAGGGCGCAAAGGACATTGACCAGGATGGATCAAGGAATGGGGGATTTTAGTGGAGGGTTTTGGATATTCTTTTTCATTATTCATTGGTATGATATAGTTGTTGCTGATGCATAGATACTATCGATCGACAATAGATGGACTCTCCTCAACCTTTCTGTTTGCCTGGGCTGTGGTAACCTTCACGTCAAACTACCACCAGACATCTCTCCATAATGAGTGAGAGGTCGTGCGGTCTAGTAGGACAATGCTGACTTTTCCTTTTCCACAGTGATGTCTCTGTGCCTCGGGGGTGGAGAGAGAGAGAATGCTGAAGTTGGAGGATGGGACACCACTCAAGCACATTGCTTTGTCCTGGAGTATGTTCACTTTCTTTAATATTGTTGGAGGTTGCACTGATGCAGCAAGTGGAGACGGTTCCAACAAAATCCTGCAGTGTATCTTATCGACACAGATATTGGGGAATCATGGATTTGGGGAAACAGATTGTTCTCCTTGTCGCAAAGGAACTTGATGGGAACGGTGAGAGAGGGGTTTACAAAAGCTACACGTTATAATAATAAACCTTACACCCATCAGTTCATTATACAAGGATTAGAGGACACATTGATGTTTTTGGGAGATCTATTAAGAGAATGGGCTGATTCATAGGAGAACTTTTATGCAGCAAACGGGTTTGAGCTGGAACACAATCCTCACACACAATGCAAATATCCAGGCCCTGATGAATTCTGTAATTCTGTCAGGGTTTGGCATTACAATTACTGAGATTACTATCTGAATGCCTACCTGTAGTATCCTGTAATACAAGTTTATAAAATCTATCACTGTCAGTTCATATTAGAAACTCACATCATCCCCTCCTCCTGTCACAGGATGACTGCACACATTACCCTCGTGGAGACCAACAGTCAATTCAGAGGGACATCTATGTGGGTTTCTGGGAGTGTCCACCTTGGGACTTCAGGTGACTGAACAGGACAGATCTTTGACACATGGGAAAGAATATTCCCAGTGTTAGTGAGATGTGGAGAGCAGGATTTCCTTCCTTTTCTTTCCTTCCGTGCTGCCACTGTGCCTCATTAATAAGACGTGGGGTGTGAAAGGCTCATGCAGCTTGATGGGCAAGTTGTCTCCATTCTGACCAATAGGTAGCAAGCTCCTCCCAGTCATCCCATAGAGTATCGCTAAATTTATCGCAACTTTGAAGACTTCCCAGTGCTCCCAGTAAATGTTTAGAAGAATGGGGGTGATGGTGGGGGTGGGTGGAGGAGAATCTCTTAGAAAAGGCATAGCTGTAAAGTTCTCAGAGGATTGTGAAGAGAGAGGGATGCACTGGAGAATGTGGCAACAAGTTGACAGATGGAGTATAATTTGGCAAAAAGGGAAATTGGCCATTTTGGAGGAGATAATAAAAGAAGCGTGCTATTTAAATGGTGGAAACTGTAGAAAGCTGCACCACAAAGGGAGCTGGGTGTAATTGTGCAGGAAACACAGAAAGCTAGCACACAGTTACAACAGGTCATCAGGAAGGGTTTTCAGTGTGAGAGTTTGGAGTATATACCTGAGAGTAACTTTATGAAGTGCTGGTGAGACCACAGTATCTGGAGCCATGAGAGCAGTTTTGGCCCCTTTAGATAAAGAAATGTGTCACTTTATTGGAGGCATTTCAGGCAAGGTTCACTGGGATGATCCCTGGTTTGGAGGAATTATTTTTTAAGCAAAGGCTGAGCAAGTTGGGAATCTACTCATTTGGATTCTGGAGAATGAGAGGTGATCTTGTTGAAACATATGGGATTCCTAAGGTGTTTGACAGGATAGTAACTGCGAGGATGTGTCTTAGAATAAATACTGGGAGGGGAGTCTGGAACCAGATTCTGTGTCAGTCACTGAATCAAGGGTTCTGTTTCAGATCCGTCAAATTTAAGGCAACACATACTTGGATAACGGTTTTCAGTAGCAATGGAGCTGGGGCGAGGTGGAGACAAGCAACGTTTTAGAGACTGGAATTCCTGGTGTTTGTGATTGTGTGTTTCTGATCAGAAGGTCACCTTAGCGTCAGATATGACAGCAGGATTGTGAAGTGTGGTTCTGCCTCAGATAGTTCCCAGCGAGAGGGAGAGGCTCAGCAGTAAGGGAAAGTAATTTGAAATAGCAACTGAAGGCAATGTGTTTAACCATTGAAACATTTCATTTGTGGAAATTGCAGCGAATCGAGTAGTGGGAGCGTGGTAAGCAGTTTGATAACTGAGTAACAGTGGAGCAATGGAAGGGATGATGGGGAGGGAGAGCTGGGCATTGTCGGTGTACATGTGAAAGCCAACATTGTGGTTTTGGATGATGTCACCTCCTGGCGGTATGTAGGTGAGATACAGGAAGAGCCAAGGATAGAGGTACATCAATTACAAAAAATTTTGAAAGGAAAGGGAGAGTGGAGATGAAACAGAATTTTTCAACGACGGTGAGGTCAAATATTAGTTTTTAGCAGAATGAAAGAGAAGGACATAACCAGAAAAGACAAACACAAAAAGGAATAAAATCTGTGAATTAGCGAGGGGGACATGGAAGAAACAGAGATGTCATGTTCGGAATTTAGAGAGACTAGGGTAAAAGGTCAAGATGAGCCCTGACAAGGCTTGACAAGAGACTGGAGAAAGACTTAACTTTGGGTCAAAAAGCAGGAACACCACGTGAGGCAGTTTGGCTCCATGGGCGAGTGGGAGGGAAGGAACCAGCAGAGGCAGCTGATCAGATTGTCTCAGTCTCTGTGACATGCGTTCCTCGCTCTTGTTGTTGGAGGGAAGAATCGAAGGGACAGGATGATGGACAGTGTTTACAAGAATCAAAATCAGGGTTAGTGATATTTGAAGTGTGTGAACAAACCTGATGTATTTAACTTTTATCCAGAATATTAAAATCTACAACTAAGTCCTGGTTCGAATCCCAGCTCGGCAGATGGTGGAATCTGAATTCAAGTAATAGATAACTGGAATTAGGAATCTCCTGATAAGACCATAAGACATAGGAGTGGAAGTAAGGCCATTCGACCCATCGAGTCCACTCCGCCATTCAATCATGGCTGATGAGCATTTCAGCTCCACTTACCAGCATTCTTCCCGTCGCCCTTAATTCCTATAAGACCATCGTCTGATGGTTCTGATCTCCGCAGAACCATCGTCAACGGCGGAAAAATTCCTGCCAACCTGACAGTAGACCATCAAGCTACTCAAAGTATTAATCACCGCAAAGTCTCAACAAAAGAATTAAACTGGATGGACAACTCGGCATCTAACTTGGCATTAGGAAATATAACCACAGAATCAGCCCTCTTGACAGTGCAACACCCTCCAGACTACCAACTGTTTTTTTGTGCCAAAATGTGGAGAGCTTTCTCACAGACTTGTCAAGGAACAGCATGACATATTCATACTCATGGAATCATCCCTTACAGACAATGGCCAGACACGGTCATCACCATTCCTAGATATCGAGATTGTGGTTATGGAAAAGCACAACAGGTCAGGCAGCATCCAAGGAGCAGGAGAATCGATGTTTCGAGCCTAAGCCCTTCATTAGCCTAACTTGCTGTGCTTTTCCAGCACCACACTCTAGACTCTCATTTCCAGCATCTGCAGTCTTCACTTTCCCCTGAAATCTCTGAATATGTCCTGTTCCACCAGCAGGACAGACCAGGCAGAAGTGATGGCACAGTGGTGTACACAAAGGAAGCATTTGGCCTGGGAGTACTCAGCATTGACATTGGACACCAGAAAGTCTCATGGCTCCTGTAGATTACCATATACCGTGCTACCTCGACTGATGAATCAGTGCTCCTCCATGTTGAACAATACTTGGAGGAAGCAGTGGTGTAGTAAAATGCTGTCAAGTGTACTCTCGGTACAGGATTTCAATGTCCTCCACCAACAGTAGCCCAGCCGTAGGATTACTGACTGAGTTGGTAGGGTACTCAAGGACACAGCTGCTCAACTGTGTTTGCAACAGGCGGTGAGGGAACCAGCAAGAGGGAAAAAGACAGTATATCTTATCATTACGAATGTACCAGCTGCAGATGCATCTGTCCATGACGTATCGGTAAGAGCGACCAACACAAAGTCCTTTTGGAGACAAAGCATCGCCTTAAAATTTGAGAGTAGTCTCCATGTGTTGAGTGGTACTATCACCATGATAATTGGGACAGACTTCGAACAGATGTAGGAACTCAAACTGGATACCTCTGAGGCACTGTGGGACATCAACAGCAGCAGAGCTGTACTCCAGCACAATCTGTAATCTCATGTGTTTGTAAATCCCGCACTCACCCATCACAATTGACAAAAAATGAGGGCATGCCATGGGCAGCACTAGGCAGACCTAAAAATGAAGTGCCAAACTGGTGAAGCTACCAAACAGGACCACCTGCACATCAAACAGCATCAGCAGCAAGTGATAGAGCGAAGCGATCCCACAACCAATGGATCAGATCGGAGCTCTGAAGTTCTGCCACACCCAGTTTTGAATGGTAATGGACAATAAAACAACTCGTTGCAGGAAGCACTACAGACATCCCCACCCTTACTGATGGAGGGGTATCACAGCATTTGCAGTATAATTCAGCCAGATGCAAAGTGGGATGATCCGTCTCAGCTTTCACCAGTGGTTCCTAACGTCGCAGATGTGAGTTTGTAGCCAGTTCGATTTAGTTTGAGTAATATCAAGTAGTGGACAAATATTGTAAAGGCTATGGGTCTTGCTAACATTCTGGCAATAATACTGATAGCTTGTGCTCCAGAACTTGCCACCCACCAAGGCAATTACTGCTTCAGCACTGGCATTTACCGATAATGTGGAACATTGCCCAGGGATGTTCAACAGAAAATCACAGGTCAGATCCAACCCAGACAATTTCCCTCCATCAGTCCACAGTCCAGTGATAGAAGATGTCATTAACAGGGCTATCAATCAGCAGATGCTCAGCAACAGCCAGCTGAGCGACACTCATTTTAGGCTCCACCGGTGCCACTCAGCTCCCGATTGTGTTACAGCCCTGATTCTTAATCTGACAACCAGCTGAATCCCAGAGGTGGGGTGAGGTTGACAGCCTAGTCTCACTACAAGACCACTATTTCCAGCTGATTCCACCCTCATCTCAGCTCATATACTGAAACTCTCATCCATTGTGTGTTATCTCCAGACTTAACTATCCAAACACACTCCTGGCCAGCCTCCCAAATTCAACCTCCCTATAATCTCAAGAAAATCTATAACTGTCGCCCACATGCTCACTTCTCCCCAAACATGTTCATCCATCCTATCCATAAGCAACATCATATTAATAAGCAACAACAATTTAAACTTCTCACTCTTGACTTTTTTCCTGGCTGTGATCATCACTCACTCCCCACAAAACAAACCCTTTGAGACCTCGACATCCCATTTTCTTCGAGACTCCCAATGATTTGTTACTTCATTACTTCACCTGTGTGGCTCTTTCCAAATTTGCTTAAGCAACATGGTCTGGAATTCTCAACTAAAACCTCATAGGTCTGTTTTCCTCATAGGTATCTTTAAGACATTCATCAAAACCTGCTTTTTGGCAATGCTTTTGGTCACCTGACCTAATATAACCATCTTTGCGTCTAAAGTTCTCAATAATATTTTTATGCAATTATAAGCATGATAATAAAACTACAAACCGTTGTTGAGTTGGACATTATCTTCAAATTTTTACCGTTGCTGAATGAATAATCTGTAATGTCTCTTACCTCGCCACATTGTGGGAGCACCTATACCATACAAACTGCAGCGAAACAAGACAGTCAAACATCACCCTCTCCACGGGCAACAGGGCTTTGGCATTGATCACTGGTATCTGTGGAAGGAGAAACACAGTTGATGTTTCAGGGAGTGCAATATAGATTAGAGGGAATGAAAATGGTGCAGAATTTAATAGTCAGAAATGGAAGGAAAATACACTTGCTTATTTGGAAAAAGAAAGCTTGACTGTCAAAGATATTCTCGAAAAAAATAATCTGTTAATTGAGCAGCACATGGTCAGTGTCTGGGCGGCAGTGAAAAAACTCATTTACAAAGGGTCTACAAAAGTAATATTACAGTACTAAACAGACCAAAAATACATCCATGGTTCGAGACCGAGGAAGCAACGATGAAGTGGTCATGAGGGAGCCCAGAAGTAAATCAGAGCAGTATGAGCTACTCTGATCACAATGATTCTCTCCCAGAGAAAGGCTGCACATGCGCATGGCTGCAGCCTGCCTCCCTACAAAGATGGCGCCCGCGCATCGTTGCCCCCAATAAAGATGGAGGCGCCCTGAACCAATTCCCCGTTTACTGCAACACGGGTCTGGGACGTTCAAATTTGCGTTTTTCGACGCGCACAACATGTTTTCAAAAACTCTCCGCTCATAGCGACACAGTTTTTCTCTCGTTTCCCTCTGTTTATTTCTTTCCTTAACATATCCTTTCGCTCCATAACTCCCCGAGCATTCATTGCAGCGACTCTACGCTGTGCGCGAGGGTGATCACGTGGTTTAGTCTAGTTCCGCCCCTCGTTCACTTTGATTGGTTGGACGCCAAACCACCTGCCAGGTTCTCCAGCTCTATCTACCCTCTTTTAAAATAATTTGTAATAAAATCATAGATTCTCTACTGTGTGGAAACAGGTCCTTCGGCCCAACAAGCTACACTGACCCTCCGAAGAGTAACCCAACCAGACCCATTCCACTACCACATTTCACTTCCACAATTCTTTGTGCGAGAAAATTCTAGCCATTCACTGAGAGTAAAAATTCTTTACTTTATTTAAAAATAAATGTTCCCTTCTGTAATGTTCACTGGTTTGAGACTTCACTGGTGCGAGAAGATCTAGTCAACATCTACCCTGTCAAGCTCCTCAGAATCTTGTTTCCATAAGATCACCCCTTATTTGTCGAGATTCTATTGACTAATAACCTGAACTGTTTAGCTATTCTTGATAGGTCAACCCTTTCATCCTCGAAGCAGCTAAGTGAATAGTTTTTGAATGGTCTCCAATGCTGGTTTATTATATATAGTACTCTAAATGAGGTCTCAGCAACAGCTAGTGTGGTTAACCAATCCTCCGTCGATGCAAATACTTTACCCCCGATACAGTGAGCTCCTATATTGTATAATTCACTTTTGTGTAGCACCTTATCATTTGCATTTTTAAAATCCAAATACAGAACATCATTGGATTGCCCTTTAACAGCCCTGCTTGTTATCTCCTCAATGACCTGTCGCAAATTTATCAAATATACTTTCTCTTTCACAAAACCCAGTCTACCATGTTTAATGATAAGCTTTTCTAAATGTCCTGCTCTTTCTTACTTTAATATTCGACTCTGCTTTATTACGAAAACAGATATTAAACTTACAAGTCTATAGTTTCCTGATTTCTGTCTCCCTTCCCTTCTTGGACAGTGCATCAATCTACTGGATGCTCCCTGTTTCCCCTGATTCTGGAATATTCCAATCGATGCCTTGAATGTCTCTGCAGCCAGTTGCCTTACAAATGTTTGATTCAGGCAATTAGGTCCTGTCTGCCTTTAGTCCAATTAATTGGTCAATATTTTGTCACTTGTGGCAAAGACTGTTATAACATTTTTTTCTCTCCATGATTAACTTGCTGATTTGCTACCTTTGGGATGATAACGGTATCCTCCTTCATGAAGACCAATGTGAAATATCAATTTAAATTATCTGCTGTTTCCCCGTACCCATTATCAATTACACAGTCAGAACCTCCAAGGTTTCGATGCTGACTTTAGATACTCGATTTTTATATTCCCGTACAACTAATGCCTTTCATTCTTGTTTCTTGTCAATTCAATTACATGTTCAATTTTCTGTCTTTTTAGTCATCCGCTGCTGTGTTTTTCTTTTCCTTGTGGGTACTGCCCTTGCCTGCCATTGTTACTCACGGGTGGTTCACTTTTCTCTTCGAGTTCTCCTTGTGGGATGAATTCAGATTTCTCCATCTTTTTAATTTCCCCCCTCACCCCACCTCATCTCAGTCCCAATCCTCGGACTCAGCACCGTCTTCTTGACCTGCAATCTTCTTCCCGACCTCTCCGCCCCACCCCCTCTCTGGGCTACCACACTCACCTTAACCTCCTCCCACCTTTCGCATTCCCAACGCCCCTCCCCCAGTCCCTCCTTCCTACCTCTTATCTTAGCCTGCTTAGCACACCCTCCTCATTCCTAAACTGTTTAGCTATTCTTGATAGGTCAACCCTTTCATCCTCGAAGCAGCTAAGTGAATTTTATTGAATGGTCTCCAATGCTGGTTTATTATATATAAATGAAGAAGGGCTTATGCCCGAAACGTCGATTCTCCTGCCTCTTTGATGCTGCCTGACCTGCTGCGCTTTTTCAGCAACACATTTTTCAGCATTCTGGAGAACCAGGTTTGAATCGTGCCACAGGAAATGGTGGAATTTGAATTCAATGATTATCCGAAATTAAGAATCTCATCACAAGAGACAGTAGACAATAGGTGAAGGAGTCGGTCATTCTACCCTTCGAGCCTGCACCACCATTCAATATAATCATGGCTGATCATCCTTAATTAGTATCCTGTTCCTGCCTTATCTCCATAAACCTTGATTCCACTATCCTTGAGAGCTCTATCCAACTCTTTCTTAAATGAATCCAGAGACTGGCCCTCGACTGCCCTCTGGGGCAGAGCATTCCACACAGAGAACACTCTCTGGTGAAGAAGTTTCTCCTCATCTCTGTCCTAAATGGTCTACCCCGTATTTCTAAGCTGTGTCCTCTGTTCCGGCACTCACCAATCAGCAGAAACATGTTTTTTGTCTTCAGAGTGTCCAATCCTTTAATAATCTTATCTGTCTCAATCAGAACCCCTCGCAGTCTACTCAACTCAAGGGTACACAAGCCCAGGCGCTCCAGTCTTTCAGTGTAAGATAGTCCCGCCATTCCAGGAATTGACCTCGTGAACCTACGCTGCACTCCCTCAATAGCCATGAATCCTTTGTCCAGTTTCGGAAAACCCATCTGGTTCACTAACATGCTTGAGGTTAGAAGCTACCATCTTTACCTTGTTTTTCTTACATGTGACTCCAGGCACACAGCAATGAGCTTTACTCTTAGCTGCCCATTGGGCAATTAGGGATAGACAATGAATGCTGCCGAGCCAATGACACTCTCATCCATGAACGTCTTTTAAAAACTCGACGGAGAGAGCAAGCTAACATTTTGAGTCCAGAAGACGCTTCATCAGAGCTCTTATTGAGACGCACCGTTAGCTTGCTTGGTCTCTATGGATGCTGCCTGACCTGCTTTTAGCTCCAGCATTTGTTGCTTTCAGTACAAATTCCAACATCTACAGAAATTTCCTTGCATACTTCTTCGTTATTTTGTTTACTAAATTCCCACTAAATTGCAGCTACTGCTCAACACCTTACCTATAGAGTACTGTGGCCTTGGTGTCAAAAGCCTCCATTGACTTGTTCAATTTCACCATAGTTTAGGATAATAGCAAAATGCCACCGTGGCTGAAAACAATAGCATCATAGTCATACAACGTGGAAACGAACCCTTCGGTCCAACACATCCATGCCAACCAAATTTGAAAAAATACGCTCGTGCAGTTTGCCTGAATTTGGCCCATATTCCTCAACATTTCCTATTCATGTACCCTTCCAAATGTCTTTTAAATGTTGTAACTTTACTTGCATCTGCCACTTCCTCTGGCCGTTCATCCCGTGTCCCAACCAATCTATTTGTGAAGAAGTTGGCAACTGATAGTTTCACTGTTGACATCGTTGTTTGAATCGCTGGGGATTATTATTCATTCAGGACCACTCCTTTCTGAACACGGCTCAGGGCCTCAAGAGATTCCTGAATGAGGCTTGGGCCTCCTTGTAGACTACCACATGCTGCTCAAGGCTTGTGTGTGTGCACAGTGCAGCTGTTTTTGGGTGGGAGTGTTGTGGAAGGAAGGAGGAGGCATTAAGGAATTAATTAAATTGTGGAATGTGGGTGCCACTGGCTGTGCAAACATTTATTGCCCCATTGAAACGCCCTTGAGAAGATACTTGTGAGCTCCCTTTATGAATCACAGCAATCTGTGCGGGTTGTAGGCCTATTAGTAGTGCTGTTGGGAGGGAGTTGCAGAATTTTGGCTCAATGACACTTCAAGGAGGCTGAAAGATATTCAACTCCAAATGGTAGAGACTTGGAAGGGAACCTGTAGGACGTGGTATTGTCATGAATGTGCTTCCCTTTTCATTTTAGGTGGTATTGGTCATAGGTTTGGAAGATGCTATTGAAGTATTATGAATTGATATAATGTATCTTCTGGGTAGTACATAATGCTGTTCTGGGCATTAGTGGAGGAGGGAGTAAATGTGGCACCAATCAAGCAGTCTGTTTTTTCCTGATGCTGTCAAGCTTCTTGAGTGTTCTTGGAGCTGCACCCAAACCTAGCCAAGTAGCGAATATTCTATAGCACTCCTGGGTTGTGTCTTGTAGATGGTGGACAGACATCAGAGATTCGGGGAGTGGTTTATTTACAGTAGTTATATAGTTGGTCCACTTCAATTTCTCGTCAATAGTAAATACCCCGAATATTGATTGTGGGGGATTCAGCAATGGTGGGTTTGGAGAAATAAGCTGCAAGGTTTTTGGTGAAGGGGCTTTAGGCTGAAAGCTAGCGAGGAGGGAATAAGGTCGAGACGAGAAGTGGATAGGTTGGGAAAGATGCTGCAAAGGAAACATCACGGTCTTTTCTCTGTACTGCGCCCAGCGGGTCTGCTGACACTACTGTAGACATATTGCTCACGTCACCAAAACAAACAGATGAGTGAGGTAAGGTGAGGTGAGCTACAGTATCTCTATAGTAGTGTCAGCAGACCAGCTGGGCGCAGCACAGAGAAAAGACGGTGATGTCTCCTTTACAGCATTGTTCCCAACCTATCCACTTCTCGTCTCGACCTTACTCTCACCATAGTCTTTACATTACCATGCCCATTAAACACCTTGCATTAGTCCATGCCTCTTACTTTCTCCTTTTGAAATAAGAACAAAAGAACATCAGAATTAGGAGCAGGATTATTAATCCAGCCCCTTGTACCTGCTCTGCCATTTGATACAGTCATGGCTAATCTCATATTGGCCTGAACACCACTTTTCTGCCAGCTCTCCTTAACTCTTCAACCCATTAATAATTAAAAACCTGTTTTGTCCTATTTAAATCTACTTAATGTCCCAGAATCCACATTGTTCTGAAGTAGTGAATTCCTCAGATTCACCATCCTATAAGAGAAGTAATTCCTCCAACTTCCCCTTTATTGTAAACTTACGACTCCTCATTTTATATTGAACAGTCTTCTCTGCATCTTCTTGGTCAATCCCTAGACCATTTTATAGACCTCAATGATACCACCTCTCATTCTTGGGCTCCAATGAATATGAATGCAAATAGTGGTTGTAGTTCAGCTTGTGACATTTTAATTACTGTGGCAGAGGATGTTTGTTCAAAACTGAGCTGGACAGTTAGTGCTTTTCAAATAAGAAATGGTTGACGAGATTAAGTATATTAATATATTGCAGTTTTGTTTTTAGGAAGACTTACTGCTGGGAAGATTTGGTTAAGGGAATATTGCAGTCAAAGCTTTGGAAGGTTAACCTCCACCAATGTGTGAGGCAGTACACTGTGACCAAACGAATAAAGAGATCAATTCCTCTTTGGAAATATGTATTTAAAAAGGGCAGAGGGATCTGGAGGTAGGAATGAGTCACTGAGAGTGAATGGCACAGGTTTGTGAGGTTAGATAGAAACGTAGAGCGAGCATGGTTTTATTTCTGGGTTGACAGAATGGAAATGTGTTTGATATGTGTAGAACCATTGACAGATCATCCTTAGAGCACTGCAAATAGTTCTGATCTTCATATTGTAATATGGATATACAGGCAGTAGGGAAGAGTTACTGGAATTACATCAAAACTGAATTTGAATTCATCAAGTAAGATTGGACAGTCTCGTCTCACTGAAAAAGAGTGACATGTCCAGTTACATAGGGGTTTGATAGACTTAGAAAATATATTTCTGCTTGTGAATGACACGACTCCCGGGAGCTGTAGATATAATTGTAGTCACTATTAACTCCAACGGGGAATTTGCAGAGGGCAACAAAGTCTTTACCCAGAAAGGGGTTTAACTGCAGAACTTACCTCATCAGAAATAATTCAAGCAAATAATAGATGAATTCAAGGAGGAGCTTGGAATACACGAAATCAAAGAAAACTATGTTGATGGGTTTAGGATGAGAAGAAGTCCTGTGTAAATCACAAATACTGAAACCTGTTTTTGTGTCCTGAGACTATGCATCTGTGTTGATCTGTGACATTTCTATAGTAGTAGCAGCGGCAATAGTAAATGAGGGTGGCATGGTGTCTCAGTGCTTAGCACTGTTACCTCACAGCACGTTTGATTCTAGCCTCGGGTGACTGCCTGCATGGAGTTTGCATATTCTCCCTGTGTCTGCATTAGTTTCGTCTCACAGTCTAAATATGTGCAGGTCAGGTTAAATTGGCCATGTTAAATTGCCCATGATGTTAGGTGCATTAGTCAGAGGGAATTGGGACTGGGTGGGGTACGTTTTGGAGGGCCTGTTTCCACACTGTAAGGAATCTAATCTAAAAAAAGACAGCGCACCCTTATCATTTTTGGAGAAAATAAGAACCTCTGGCCTACTGAGAAGGTGTTTCAAACAGTGGCCAATGACTCGATCCGCAGAGACAGTGTCCCTTCTTTACCTTGTGAGAAGGGTGAATTCCTTAATCAGAAATGATGTTTTGTCCTTCCACTGATCTCATGACTTAAACGGGGAAATGTGTCTCTTCGGTTAGATGATTCGAATCAATCAAATCTATTGCTACGTTAGCACTCCTTCCCTACCCAAAGGATATGTGGGTCAAATAGGCACATGTCTTGCACTGATTTATTTCAAAACTCCTTTATTCAGTCATGTGGTTAAGCTATTCAATCCAACTTCCTTGTGTTTCCCTTGGATCTGTGGTTGTGCGTAAGCATCCTTAAACAATGTGTGATTCAATATCAAAGTTTTGCTGAATCAATAATTGTAGCCCCACTCTGCTCCTTGAGCAAATAATTAATCCAAGGATTCGAGCTCAGCCCTTAACTTCAGGTTCAAGTGCTAAGCCTTTCAGCGAGCAATGGAAAATAACAAATCATTTATTGTCTCTCTAGACTCTGCTTCTGTTGCCAATGAGTACTCCCACAGGTTCGACGAGTCAATGACTAAAGATGAGATTGAAGAGAAATCATTTCGTTCCTTACTGCTATCAGAGAATCATCACCGCCATCATGGGGAAGAAACGCAGCCAGCAGGATGATTAAGATGAGGACATAGTGCGGATCAATCGGCTTCTAATATGATTTAGGGTTAGTGGTGATGCCAATTACTGGGATCTTAGTACTTGGAATAGTTTTTCCTCTCCATGTTCGAGGTAGCTTGCCATGAGATTCAGATGGGGAGGACGAGGACCATATGGTGTTACGAGTGTAAGCCCACAGTTGGACGAAGCCTGTGGTTTTGAAAAATAAAGCGAGTACAACTCGGTAACAATGTGCCCAGAGTTTATATAGCTTGAAGAAGAATAAATATTTCACATTGTTAATCTTTGTGAACGAGTTCCCATGTAGTAAAGACGAAGATTAATATTTACTAGGATTCCTTGCACACTCAGTATGTAAACACAAGCTAAATTTGACTGCAAAAAATGTCCCTGAATTTACACCTTTCTACTGTCCATAAAAGGTGGTAATAAGATGCAAAAGTCGGGGCGTTTGCAGAGGAATTTGATTTGAACAAGAGAAATTTGTGCAGATAATAAGAGATATTCTAATTGGAAGCATATAGTTAGTGATATCCTGCACAGATCGATGTTGGAGCCCTAATTTTTCACTATTCATAATGAAAGGAAAGCTACATTCAAAATTTAGAACCACTCGACAGTTTACTGCGATTCCAAGTGTAGGTCGATGGGAGCATAGCATTAGAATGCAATCTTGAGAGATTCAGTAAATGGAAAAAAAAACAACAGATGAGTTTGTGTCGGCAAGTGAGAGGTTGGATCAAAATAGGATATTTCTTGATTATGAAAATTGAGAGAAAGTGGATTCCAAAGAAACGTGGTGGGATTGATCCAGCTGTATAGTTCATGAATATGTCACAAACAGGTTCAGAAAAATGATCAAGGGGCCTGTGGAATGTTGACGTTGATCTCTACAGAAGACTAGAAAAGAAAGGAATAGAAGTCATGCTTCAGCAAATCAGAACCTCGTTAGACCAAGCTGCCAGGGCTGGGCACCATGGCTTAAGAAGAGTATCACTCTGAGTGGGGGGAAGTGCAGTGTAGATTTACTGCAGTGATAATTGGGTTCCAAGCCTTAACTTAAGAATAAAAGTAAAACAGATAAAGCGTTAGAGTCAGAATATTGAGGTTTGATATCGGGGAACACTTTTATACACAGAAATTGATAAAGCTTGATAAAGTTCCACAAACAGCGATTGATTGGAAATCATTTGTAAATTTTAAATCAGAGATTTGTAGATTTTCAATGAAAATGCTGTCGGATTATGGACAAAGAGAGGAATTTGTCATGATGATGAAGATTACCATGCTTTGGGTGAATGGTGGAAAAGCCTCAAGAAACTAAATATCCTCCTCATGTACTGATGTTGAAGTAACCATGGCACCCTTATTCTCTGCAAGTGCAATTCCTGCGGTGTTTTACGTTATTTATCAGAACCTGGCAGCAAATTAGTGACTGGAACCCTGACCAGAAAATTATTAGGATGGGGGACTTCGCAGATCTTAATATGTTTGACAGACGATGAAATGACACAGTCAGCATTTACTAATCCTGATAAATATTGGGATAGTTTGATGGGATCACTTGTGATGCAGCATGATTAGCCTGTCAGATGATACTCCAACTACTTTTAGGTGTTGCTGTTGTCTGCACTCAGTCTGGTGTTTTCGTGGATTACAGACAAGTTTTAATTGAGTCAGGGGAAGCAGCTCACTGCACTCTGTCCTGTTTTCTCTTCCTATCTTTCATTGTCCAGTATTATTTGAGCATGCCCTTCTCGGGGAGAGAAGACAGTTTGTCTCCCTTCACCATGGAGATCGTGCAACAGTACATGGAGGAGGAGGAGCTGCGGGCACAGCACCAGCTGTCACTTCTCAAACTGCGAGGATTAGCCTTGAAGGAAAAGCCCAAAACAGAGCTGGCCGAGTTGGAGCACCGGAAAAAGGGAGGAGCTGGCCAATGCAGTGACGTTAAGCTTCATAACCTTTCAAAAATGCGATGTTAGAATGTGCAGCTCCTTCCAGTAATCCTTCCCAGAGAAGGGAGGAAAACCGTTGTCTTTTCTCATTGCAGTCAAGCTGTTGTCCAGATTCGAGGTATTCACATCATTTTTCCCTTTATCACTGCTGTGGATTGATTAGAATGAAGTCAACTTTGATTGTATTGTTTCAGATTTTTAAATTCGTTCTTTGAATTTGGATGGTTCCGGTAATGCTGGGATTTGTTGCCTTTCCCTTGTTCTCTATCTGGTCAGGGTGGTGAGCTGGCTTGAGCTGCTGCAGTCTGCTGGATAAACATAATCACCCTCATATGCTGTTAGGTTTGGAGATCGGTGTTCTGTAGCAGATGGATGCAACACTGTTGTCCTAACCCACGGGTCAGGCTTTTAGACTTTTTAAAATGGAAGTCAGCACTGCTGGCCTTCTGCATTGCACTCTCGCCCTCTCTCTCGCACCTTCTCTCTCCCGCTCTCTCACACTCTCTCTCGCCACTCTCTATTTCCCTCTCTCGGCCCCTCTATTCACCTCTCACACCACCTCTCTCGCCCCCTCTCTCACCCCCTTTATGGCCCCCCTTTCTCGCACCTCTCTCTCGTCCCCTCTCTTGCTCACCCCCTCTCTCGCTCACCCCCTCTCTCGCTTGCCCACTCACTCTCCCCTCTCTCACTCTCGCTACCCCTCTCTCTCACCGTCTCTCTCACCCTCTCTGCCCTCTCTCTCGCCCCCTCTCTCACCCTCCTCACTCAAACCCATCTGTCTCGCACCCTCTCTCTCGCACCATTTCTCCCACCCGCTCTTTCCCCCTTCACCCCCTCACTCCCACCTACACTTCCACCTCACTCCTCCTCTCACGCCCCCCTCACTCCCCTCTCTATCCCCCTCTCCCACCACTCTCTTTCCCCCTCTATCACCCCTCTCTCCCCCTCTCACTCCCCCTCTCATTCTCTCCCTCTCTCTCCCCATCTCACGCCACCTCTCTAACCCCCTCTCTCTCCTCACTCTCCCCTTCTCTCCCCACTCATTCTCCCCAACCCTCCTCTCTAGCACCCTCTCTCTCCCCATTATTCTCACCCCTCTCTCTCCTCTCTCGCTCCCATCTCTCGCCCCCACTCATTCTCTCCCCTTCCCTCCCCCTCACCTCTCTCTCCCCTCTCTCTCCCCCTCTGCCGCCTCTCTCTCCCCCCTCTCCCCCAGTATCCCCTCCCCTTCTCTCTGCCCACTCTGTCTCTCCCTCTCTCATCCCCTCTCGCTATCCTCCCGTCTTCCCATCTCAGCCGCTCTCGTCCCCCTCTCTCCCACTCTCCCTCCCACTCTCTATCCCCCTTTCGCTATTCCCCTCTCAAATCCCCCCTCCCTCTATCACCCCTATTCTCTCCATCCCCTCTCTTTCTTTCCCCCTCTCTATTCCTCCTCTCTCTATCCCCTCTCTCTAACCCCCCTCCACGCCCTCTCTGTCCCTCTCTCTTTATCCCCTCTCTCCCCGTCTCTGCATCCCCACCTCTCTCTCTATCCACGACTCTCTCTCTCTATCCCCCGTCTCTCTCTCTATGCATCTCTCTCTATCCCCCTCTCTCTCTCTATACCTCTCTCTATTCCCCTGGCTCTATCCCCCTCTCTATATATCCCCTTCTCTCTATCCGCTCTCTTTATCTCCCCACTGCATTCACCACCCTTCCCCCCTTCTCTCTCCCCCTCTCTCTCTCCCTCTCTCTCCCCTTCTCTCTGCCCTCTTTCGGTCCCCCCTCTATCACACTCTCTATTCCCTCTCTCTATCCACCCTTTCTCTGCTCTCCTCTTTCTATCCTCTGCATTCTCTCTCGTATCCGTGCCACCTCTCCCCCTCACTTGCACTTCTCGCCCTCTCTCTTTCTTTCTCACCACTCTCTCGCTCTCACTCGATCTCCTCGCCCCTCTCTCTCACACTCTCACATTCTGAAATTCTCCCCCTCTCCCGCTCTCCCGCTCTCCCGCTCTCTCGCTCTCTCGCTCTCTCGCGCTCTCCCTCTCTTGCACTCTTGCTCTTTCCTTTCTCTCTCTCTTATTTAAACCTCTCTCTTTTGCTCTTTCTTGCATCTCTCTCTCGCTCTCTCTCTTGCTCGTGCTGTCTTTTGCTCTCTCTCTGACTCTCTCTCTCAGCCCACCTTCCCTCCCACCTTCCCTCTCTCTCATCCCTCTGTCTTACTCGCCCCGTCTCTTGCTCGCCCATCTTTCTCTCGCCTTCTCGCACTCTCCATCTCTTTCTCTCTCCCACTACTTCTCACTCTCGCTCTTCTTTCCCCCCTCTCTCTCACAATCCCTTCCTCCCCTTTCTCTCCCCCTCACTGTCGCGCTCTCTGTTGTCTCTCTCTCGCCCCTCCCTCGTGCTCTCTCGATCACTCTCTCTCTCCCCTATCTCTCTCCCCTTCTCTCTCTCCCACTTCTCTTTCTCCTTCAATCTCTCTCCCTCGCTCACACTCTCCTCTCAATCTATCCCACCCTCTCTCTCCCAATCTCTCTGTCTCTCTCTCTCCCCATCTCTCTCTCCTCTCTCCCCCTCTCTCTCTACCCACTGTCCCTCTCTCTGCTCCTCTCTCTCCCCTCTGTCGCTCTGTCTCTCGCCCCCTCTCTATCTCACCCCTTTCTCTTTCCCCCTCTTTCTCCCACCTCTCTCTCTGCCTCCCCTCTATCTCTCCCCCTCACTCACTCCCCCTCTCTCTTCCTCCCCTCTCTCTCTTCCACTCCTTTCTCTTCCCACTCTTTCCCCTCTCAGTCTTCCCTCCTGCCTGTCTCTCTCGGTCCTCTCTCTACCCTCTCTCTCTCGCCCCTTTCTCATCCCCCTCTCTCGCCCTCCACTCTCTCTCGCCACACTCTCGCCTTCCCCTATCGCTCAACCCCTCCCTCCCCCTCTCTCTGGCCCCCTCTCTCTCACACCCACTCACCCACGCCCTCTCTCTCTCCCCTCTCTCGCCCTCTCCTCTCTTGCCCTCTGCTCTCTCGCCCTCGGCTGTCTCTCTCCCCTCTCTCTCCCTCCACTCTCTCTCGCCACTGTCGCACCTTCCCCCCCTCTTCCTCCCCCCTCCCTCCCCCTCTCTCAGCCCCATCTTCCCCCTCTCCCCCTCCCCTCTCTCGCCCTCTCCTCTCTCGCCCTCCCCTCTCTCTCGCCCTCCCTGCTCTCTCGCTCTACCCTATCTCGCGCCCGCCCCTCTCTCGTCCTTCCGTCTCTCACCCTCCACTCTCTCTCGCCACTCTCACGTTCCCCTCTCTATCCCTTCCCCCTCTGCCTCCCCGACTCTCTCGCCCCTCTTTCTCCTTCCCCTTCTCTCCATCCCCTCTCTCGCCCTTTCCTCTCTCGGCCTCCCCTCTCTCTCACCAATCTCTAACCTTCCCCTCTGTCTCGTCCCCTTCACCCTCCCCCTCTCTCCCTCCCCTCTCTGTACCCCCTTACTCTCCCCGTCTCATTCTCTCCCTCTCACCCCCTCTCTCTCCCCCCTCTCTCCCCACTCTCTCCCCTTTCTGTCTCCCTCTCATTCTCCCCCTCTCACCCCTATTTCTCTCCCCTCTCATTCTCTCCCCCCTCCCCCTTTCTCCCCTTCTCTCACCTCCCCTCTCCCACTCTCTCGTCCCCTCTCACTTGCCCCTCTCCCACTCTCCCTCCCACTCTCTCTATTTCCCCTCTCTCTATCACCCCTCTCTCTATCCCCATCTCTCTATCCACCCTCTCTTTATCTCCCTCTATTTATCCCCCTTTATCCCCCTCTCTATCAGTTTCTCTCTATCCCCCTCTTTCTATCCCCCTCTCTCTATATCCCTCCTCTCTCTATCCCCCTCTCTATCCCCCCTCACTATCCCCTTGTCTCTATCCCTCTCTCTCTATCCCCGCTCTCTATCCCACGTCTCTCTCTTTACCCTGTCTCTCTCTCTATCCACATCTCTCTCTCTATTCCTGTCTCTCTGTCTCTCTATGCCCCTCTCTCTATCCCCTCTATCTCCCTCTATCCCCATCTATCTATCCGCTCTTTCTATCCCCCTCTCCCTGTCCCCCCCTCTCTATCCCCCTTTCTCTCCTCTCCTCTCTCTCTATACTCTCCTCTCTCTCCAACTATCTCTCTCATATCCGCGCCCCATCTCTCCATCACTTGCACCTCTCGCCCTCTCTCTTTCTTTCTCGCTCCTCTATTGCTCTCGCTCGCTCTCCCTCTCCCCCTCTTTCCCTCTTTCTCCCACTCTCCCTCTCTCCAAATTTGGCTTTTCCACTCTCTCCCGCTCTCCCCCTCTCTCGCACTCTCGCTCTTTCCTTTCTCTCTCACGCTCTGTCTCTCGTATCTGTCCCCTCTCTCTATTGCTTTTTCTTGCACCTCTCTCTCGCTCTCTCTCTCCTGCTCGTGCTGCATCTCTCTCTCAGCCCACCCTCCCTCTCTCTCTCATCCCTCTATCTCTCACTCGTCCCCGTCTCCCGCACGCCCCATCTTTCTCTCGCCTTCTCGCTCTCCCCATCGCTCTCCCGCTCCTGCTCTCTCTTGCTCTCCTTTCACCCCTCTTTTTCACACCCCCTTTCTCCCCTCTCCCCATCACTGTCGCCCTCTATTGTCTCTCTCTCTCTCTCTGGCGCGTGCCACACTCTCTCTCTTGCACCCACTTTCTCATTTCTTCCTATGTTCCCTCGTCGCCATCGCTCACCTCTCTCGCTCTCTTAACCTCTCTCTTTGTTCCCCCGTCGCCATCGCTCAACTCTCTCACTCTCTCTCTATCCCTCTCTCTATCACCACTTTCTCTCTATTCTCTCTCTCTCGCCCCTCTCAATCTCTCGCTCTCTCTCTCTCCCCTCTCTCGCCCTCCCTTGCTCTCTCTCGATCACTCTCTCCCACTCTTCCACAACCTCTATCCGCTCTCCCTCCCTCGCTGTCTCCGCGCTCTCTCGTATTTGTCCCCTCTTTCCCTCTATCTTGCACCTCTCACTCTTTCTTTCGTTCTCTCCCGATCATTATCTCTCCCTCTCTCTTATTCTCTCTCTCTGGCCCCTCTCCCTCCCCTCCCTCGCTCTCTCTCGCTCCTATCTCTCACTCCCCTCTCTTTCCCCCTCTCTCTCGCTCCTCTCTCTCTCTCTTGCCCTTCTCTTTCTTTGGCCCCACTCTTTCTCTCGCCACCTCGATCCCTCATTCGCTCTTCCCTCGTCACTCTTGCACCCTCTCTTCCTCTCTCTCGCCCTTTGTCTGTCTCGGCCTTCCCACTCTCTCTCGCTTCCTCTCTCTCACTCTGATTCGCCCCTCTCTCATCCCTCCACCTCTCGCTCGTCCCGTCTCTCCATCTCGTTCTCTCCTCTCTCTCGCGGCCTCTCTCCCTCACACTTACACCCACTCTTTCTCTGTAGCCCTCTATCTCGCTATTCTGCCCCTTCTCTCTCTACCAATCATCTCTCTCGCTCTCTCTCGCCCGCTCTCTCCCTCTCTCACTTTCGCTCTCTCGCACTTTCTCTTGTATCTGCCCCCTCTCTCGCTCCCTCTTGCACCTCTGTCTCTCGCCACTTCTTTCTCTCGCTGTCAACCTCGCGCACTCTCTCTCTCTCCTTCTTGCTCACCCCCTTTGTTCATCTCTCTGCGTCTCTTGCTCTCGTTCTGGCTCTCTATCTGTCTCTCTCTCCCTGTCGCCGTCTCTTGCCCTCCTCTCCGCCTCATCTCTTTCCCCCACCTTTCTTGCGCTCCCATCTCACGCCATCACCTCTCTCGGCCACCCCTCTCTCGCCCTCCCCTCTCTGGCCCATACCCTCTCTCGCTCTCCCTCTCTCGGCCTCCCACGTCTTTTGCCCTTTCCACTATTTCGCCCTCTCCATCTTGCCCTCCTCTCTCTCCCCCTCCTCTCTCTCACACTCCCCTCTCTCTCGCTCCCCTCTCTCCCTACCCTACCTCTCCTCCTCCACTCTCTCTCCCTCAGTTCTCACGCCCTCCCCTCTCTCAACCTACCCTCTTTTTCCCTCCATTCCCTCTCCCTCCCTCTCTCTTCCCTTCCCCTCTTTCACACTCCCCTCTCCCGCCCTCCACTCTACCTTCCTCCCTCTCTCGCCCTCCTCCTCTCACGCCCTCCCCCTCTCACTCACGCATCTCTCGCCCTCCCCTCTCACTCCCTCCCCTCTTTCTCGCCCTTCCATTTCTTGCCCTCCCCTCTCTCTCGCACTCCCCTCTCTCTTCCCCTCCCCTGTCTATCGCCCTCCTCTCTCTCGTCACCACACCCTCTCAACCTACCCCCTATCGCTGTCCCACGTCTCACACTACCCAATCTCGCGGTCCCCTCTCTTGCCCTCCCCTCTCTCTTGCCCTCCCCTCTCTCTTGCCTTCCTCTCTCTGGCCCCACACCCTCTCAACCTACCCCCTATCGCTGTCCCACGTCTCACAATCCCCCATCTCGCGCTCCCCTCTCTTGCCCTCCCCTCTCTCTTGCCTCGCCTCTCTCTCGCCCCCAATCTCTCGCCCCCTCTCTCACCCTCTCGCCGCCTCTATCGCACCCCGCCTCTCTCGCCCCCCTCACCCGTCCTCTCGCCCCCTCGCTCTCGCCCCCCCGCTCTCGCCCCCCACTCTCTGCCCCTCTCTCTCCCCCGACACCTCTGTCTCGCCCTCCCCCTCTCTTCCTCCCCTGTCTCGCGCTCTTTTGTCTCGCCCTCCACTCTCTGTAACACCCCTCTCACCCTCCCCCTCTCTCGCCCTCCCCTCTCTCTCTCTCGACCTGACCTCTCTCTCTCTCGCTCCCCCTCTCACTCGTCCTCCCCTCTCTATCTCGCCCTCCTCTTTCTCTGTCGCCCTCCCCCTCTCCCTCCGCCTTCTCTCCCCTCTCTCTCTCCCCTCTCTCTCCCCACGCTCTCTGTTCCACTTCCGCCTCTCTCTCCCTCTTCCCCCCCCCTCTCTCTTCCCCTTTCTCTCTTCGACCACTCTATCGCCACCCTCTCCCTCCCTCCATCGCTCCCTCCCCCGCTGACCCTCTCCCATCTCTCTCCCACCTCTCATTCTCCCCACTCTCTCTCTCCTGCTCTATCCCCACGCTATCTCTCTCTCCCCGGTATCTCTCTCCCCCCCCCCGTTATCTCTCTCTCTCCCCCTCTCTCTCCCCGTCTCCCCATCTCTGATCACTTCTCTCTCTCCCACCTCTCTGTCTCCCTCCATCTCTCTATCCCCGGCTCACACTCTCCCCTCTCTCTCTCCCACCCCCTTTCTCCTCACTCTCTCACTCTCTCCTGCTCTCTCTCTCACCCATGCTCTCCCTCCCCCTCTCTTTCCCCATCTCTCTTACACCTCTCTCCCCACTGTCCCTCTCTCTACCCCCACTCTCTCCCCCGCTCTCTACCCCTCTCTCTAACATGCCTCTCTCTCTCTCTCCTCTTTCTAACCCCTCTCACTCTCACCCCTCTATCTACCCCTCGCTCCCCATCTCTCTTCCACCCTCTCTCTCTTCCACCCTCGTTCTCTTCGCACTCTCTCTCTCGCTCACTCTTCCCTCCTCCCTGTCTCTCTATCCTCTATCGTCTCTACCATCTCACACTCTTGCCCCTCTCTCGCCCACCTCTCTCGCCCTACCCTCTCTCTCGCCTGTCCCATGGTGCTCCGCTCTCTCTCCCTGCAATCCCTCTCCCCATCTCTCCGACCCCCTCTCTGCCTCGCCTCGCTCGCTCACTCCTGTCTTTCCCTCGCCTCTCTCGCCCTACCCTCTCTCTCGACTTGCCCTCTCTCGCCACCCACTCCCAACCGCTCTCTCTCACATCGCCTGTCTCCCTTCCCCTCTCTCCCACCCCCTCTCTCCCTCCCCTCGCTCGCCCTCTCCTCTCTCGTCCTCGCCTCTCTCGCCACTCTCTCACTCTCCCCTCTCTGTCCCTCCCCCTCTCTCTAGTCCCCCTCTCTCCCTCCCCTCTCTCCCTCACCTCCCTCCCCCTCCCCTCTCTCACGTCTCCACTCTCGCCCTCTCCTCTCTCACCCTCCCCTCTCTCTCTCTCCCTCCCCTCTCTCTCGCCCTCCCCTCTCTTGGGCTGTGCCCTCTCTCACCCTCCCACTCCCCCCTCCCTTCTCTCGCCCAACCCTCTCCCCACTATTTGACTCGCGCTATGCTCTCTTGCCCTACCCCTCTCATCCTCCTCCCTAGCTCTACCTCTCTCGCTGTGCCCACTCTCACACTCCCCCCACACTCCGCCCTCTCGCCCTCACCCCTCACCCTACCCTCTCTCTTGCACTCCCATCTTGCTCTCCTCTCTCTCTCCCTCCCCCTTGCTCTCACCTCTCTCGCACTCGCCCCTCTCGCCCTACCCCTCTCACCCTCCCACTCTCTCCTCCCCCCACTCCCCTCCTCTCTCTCGTGCTCCCGTCTCTGGCCATTCCATCTCTCACACTTAACATTTCTCGCCTTCCCCCTCTCATTCCCCTCCCCTCTATCCACCTCGTCTCTCCCTGCCTCCCCTCTCTCGCCATTGATTCTCTTTCCCCTCCTCTCGTGCCCTCCGCAATCTTGCCCTCCCGTTCTCTCGCCCTCCCCTATCCCGCTCTCCCACTCTGCCCCTCCCTTCTCTAACCCTACACTCTCCTCATTATCTCTCTTGCACTATCCTCTCTCGCACTACTCCTCTCACCCTTCGCCTCTCGCTCACCCCTCTCGCTCTGCCCTCTCTCGCCCTCCCCCTCTTGCCCTACCCTCTCACTTGCACACGCCTCTCGCTCTCCTCTCTCTCTCTCCCTCCCCCCCCACTCTCCTTTCTCTCGCCCTCGCCCCTCTCCCCTCCCCCTCTCGATCTTCACCTCTCTCCTGTTCATCTCTTTCATCCTCCCATCTCTCACCCTCCCCTCTGACTCTCTTCCTTCTCTAGCCCTCAACTCTCTCGCCCAACCCCTCTCCCCTCCATCCTCTCGCCCTCCACTCTCTCACACTCTCGTCTCTCGCCCTGCCCCCACGCCCTGACCCCTTCGATCTCCCGCCTCGGTCTCCCCTCTCTCGCCCTCCCCGCCCTTCTCCCTCCACTCTCTCGCCTTCCCCACTCGCTCTACCCTCTCTCTCTCCTTTCCTTCTTGCCTTCCCATCACTCGACCTTCCCTCTCTCGCCCTCCACCCTCTCGTGCTCCCTTGACTCACCCTCCTCCCTCTCGTTCTCCACTCTCACGCCCTCCCCTTTCTAGCAGTCCCCCTCTTGCCATCTCCCCCCCTCTCCCTCCCTGCTCTCTCCTCCCATCTCTCGCCCTCCACTCTCTCTCCCCATCCCCTCTGTCACCCTCCCATCGCTCCCCTTCTCGCTCCACCTCCCCTCGTCTCCCTCATATCTCTCGCCCTCCCCTCTCTCTCTCCCTCCCTGTCTCTCTCTCACCCTCCCATTCTCTCTCACCCTCCCCTCTCTCTCGCCCTCCCCTTTCTCTCGCCCTCCCCAATCACTTGGCCACTCCTGTCTCACCCACTCCTCTCTCGCCCACCGCTTTCTCGCGCTCCCCCGGTCACCCTCACCTCCTTGATCTTCCCATTCACTCTCCCCTCTCTCGCCCTCCCCCTCTTGCTCTACCCTCAATCTCGCCCTTCCCTCTTGCCTTCCCCTCTCTTGCTCTCCCCTCTCTTGCTCTCCCCCTCTCGCTCTTCCCTCTCTTTGCCTACCCCTCTCGCCCTCCCCTGTCTCTGGCCCACCCCCTTTGTCACCCTCCCCTCACTTCCCTCTCCTCTCTCCCCCTCCCCTCGTCCACCTCATTTCTCTTGTCCACCTCTCTCTCTCGCCCGCCCCACTCACTCACCCACTCCTCTCTCGCCAACCGCGCTCTCGCCCTCCCCTCTCTCCTTCGCCTCTGTTGCCCTCCCCTCTCTCACCTTCCACCCTCGCCTTCCACCCACTTGCTCTCCCCACCCACGCTCTCCTCTCTCGCCCTCCCCTCTCTCTCACCCTCCACTCTCTCCTTCGCCTCTCTCGCCCTCCCGTCTCTCTCCCCCCTCTCTCCCCCTCCTCTCTCTCTGCCTCCACTCTGTCGCCTTTGATTCTCTTTCCCTCACCTGTCGAGCCCTCCCCACTCTTGCCTTCACGTTCTCTCGCCCTCCCCTCTCTCGCCCTCCCCTCTCCCCATTATTTCTCCCGCACTATCCTCTCGCTGTCCACCTCTAACTTGCCCGCCTCTCACTCGCCGTCCTGCCGCTCTCCCCCTCCCCACTCACTCACCCTCCCCTTGATCTCACCCTCCCGTCTCTCTCACCCTGGCCACTTTCTCGCTCTCCTCACTCTCTCGCTCTCGCCTGTCTCTAAACCTCCTGTCTCTCAGCCTCCCCTCTCTCTCGCCCATTCCCTTTGTCCCCCACCCCTCGCTCCCCCTCCTCTCTCTCCCCCTCATCTGTCTCACCCTCCCCTCTCTAATTCTCCCTACTCTCTCGTACTCCCCTTCCCAGTCGCCCTCCCCTCTCTCTCTCTCCCCCTCTCTCTCGCTCCGCGCTCTCTCCCTCCCCTCTCTCATCCTCCCCCTCTAGGCCTCCCCTGTCTTGGCCTTCCTACCTAGCGTCCTCCTCCACTCGTGCTCATCCCTCTCGCCCAATCCTCTTTCGCCCTCCCCTGTCTCTCGCCCTCCCTGTCTCTCGCACATCCCCTCTGACCCCATCCCCTCGCACCCCATCCCCTTGCACACCCCCATCCCTCTATCCCTCCGCTTTCTCTCCCTCCCCTCTCTCTCCCTCGCCTTTCTCTCACCCTCATATCTCTCGTCCTCAACTCTCTCTCGCCCATTCCCTCTGTCCCCCACCCGTCGCTCCCCCTCCTCTCGCACCCCCTCATCTGTTTCACCCTCCCCTCTCTCATTCTCCCCACTCTCTCGCACACCCCCTCCCTCTCGCCCTCCCATCTCTCGCCTACTCCGCTCTCGCCCTTCCCCTGTCGCCTTCCCCGTCGACCTCCCCCCTCTCGCCCTACAGCCCCTCTCCATCCCCTCTCTCTCGCACTCCCCTCTCCCTTGCCCTCCCCTCTCTCTTGCCCTGCGCCCTCTCTCTTGCCCTCCCCCTCTGTCCCACCGTCCCCCTCTCTCTCGCCATCCCCTTTCTCTCGCCTTCCCCTCTCTTGCCCTCCCCTCTCACTTGCTCACCTCTCACTCCCTCCCCTATCAATCCCGCCCCTCTCTCGCACTCTCCTTTCTTGCCCTCCCCTCTCTCGTCCTCCCCCTCACACTCCAACCTCTTGCCCTCCACTCTCGCTCTCCTCTCTCTCCCGCTCATCCTTCACTCACCCTCCTGTCTCTCGGCCTCCCATCTCTCCCGCCCATCCCCCTCTCCACTTCACCTCACTCCACCTTCTCTCTCGCTCTCCCCTCTCTCTCTCCCACCCCTCCTTCTCGCCCACCCCTCCCTCACGCACTCTCTTCTCTCAACCCCTCCCCTCTCCCTCAACCTACCTTCTCTCACACTCCTATCTCACTCAACCTCCCCCCTCTCTAGCCGTCCCAATCCCGCTTGCCCTCCCCTGTTTCACACTCCCCTCTCGCCCCCTCCGCTCTCTCCTGCTCATCTCTCTCGCCCTCCCCTCTCTCGTCGTCCCCTCACTTGTCCTCCCCTCTCTTGGCCTCCCCACTCTCGTCCTCCCCACTCTCTCGCCCTACCCACTCTCTCTCCCTCCCCTCTCTCGGCTTCCCCTCTCCCAGCATTACCTCCTCCCGCACTTCCATCTCTCGCCCTCCTCTCTCGTGCTTTCCCCTCTCTCACCCTCAACCCCTCGCTCCACCCCCTTATCTCTCTCTCCCTCCCCTCTTTCCCTCCCTTAACTGTCTCTCCTTCCCCTCTGTCTGCGTCCACTCTATCCCTCCCCGCTCTCGATCTGCACCCTGTCGCCCTCCCCCATTCTCCCATCCCCTCTTGCCCTCTACCTCTCTCTCCCCCCTCTCGCCCTACCTACCCTCGCCCTCCCCTCTCTCTCGCCCTCCCTTCTCTCTCACACATCACGTCTATCCCTCTCCACTCGCTCCACCTCCACTTGCTATCACTTCTCTCTCACACCGTTCTCTCTCGCCCTCTCCCTCCATCTTGCCCTCCCTGTCTCGCACTCTGCTCTCGCCCTCCACTCTCTCGCCCTCCCCACTCTCTCGCCCACCACACTCTCTCTCCCTCCCGTCTCTCTCCCTCACCTCCCTCTCCCTCCCCTCTCTCGGCCTCCCCTCTCCTGGCATTCCCACATTTCGCCCTCCTCCCGCTCGCCCTACCCCCTCCCGGCCTTCCCACATCTCGCCCACTGCACTCGCCCTACCTACTCGCGACTTAACTCCTCTCGCTCTCCCCTCTCTCGAACTCCCCTCTCCCACCCTCCCATCTCCCGCCCTCCCCTCTCTCCCCTTCCCTCTCTCTCCGTCCCCTATCTCGCCCTCCCGTCTCTCTCACTCCTGTCTCTCGCCCTCCCCCCTTTCTCCCTCCCCTATCTCGCACTCCGGTCTCCCTCTCCCATCTCACGCACTCCCTTCTCTCGCACTCTTGTCTCTCACCCTCCCCTTTCTCGCCTTCAACCGCTCGCTCTAACTCCCTCAACCTCCTCCCTCTCGCCCTTTTCGATCTCTGACTCGCCCAACCTCATTTCGCCCTCCCCTCTCTCTCACACATCCCCACTGTCACCCTCCCTTTGCTCCCCATCGCCTCACACCCACTCGGCTCTCTCTCCCTCCCCTTCCTTCCCTTACCTCTCTCTCCCTCCCCTCTCTCTCCCTCCCCTTCCTTCCCTTACCTCTCTCTCCCTCCCCTCTCTCTCCCTCCCCTTTTTCTCCCTCCCCGCTCTCGACCTGCACATTCTCGCCCTCCCCCTCGCCCTCCCCACACTCGCCTTACTTCCTCTCGCCCTCCCCTCTCTCTCGCCCTCCCCTCTTTCTCGCACATCACCTCTGTCCCCCTCCCCTCGTACCCCTCCCCTCTCGCTCCACTTCCCCTAACACCCTCTCAACACTCTCGCCCTCCACTCTCTCTCGCGCTCTACTGTCTCGCCCTCACGTCTCTCTCTCCCTCCCCTTATCTCTCCCTCCCCTCTCTCCCAATCTCCCCTCGTTCGCCCTCCCTTTTCTCTCACCCTCCGCTCTCTTGCCCTCCCCTCTCTCCCGCTCATCTCTTTCGAACTCCAACCTCTCACCCTACTCTCTCACTCCCTCCCCCTCACGCCCTCCCTTGTCTCTCATATTTTTTTTTTGCCCTCCCCCTCGACCCATCCCCTCTCTCCCCTGTCCCCTCCAGTCTCTCGCCTTCCCTCTCTCGCCCTCCCCTCTCTCTCGCACATTACCTCTGCAGCCCTCCCCTCGCTCCCCTTCCCCTCACACCCTCTCAACTCTTTCACCCTCCCCTCTCTCTCACCCTTCCCTCTCTCTCGCGCTCTACTCTCTCTCGCCGTCACGTCTCTCTCTCCCTCCCCGTATCTCTCCCTCGCCTCTCTATGCCTCCACTTTCTCTCACCCTCCCCTCTCTTGCCCTACCTTCTCTCTCGACCTCCCCTTTCTCTCGCCCTCCCCTTTCTCCCGCCTTCCCCTCTCTTGCCCTTCTTTCTCTCCTGCCCATCTCTTTCGAACGGCAACTCTCACCCTCCCCTCTCACTCCCTCCCCTCTCTCGCCCTCCCCTCTCTCGCCCTCCCTTGTCTCCCTATCATCGCTTTCGTCCTCCTCACTCGACCCATCCCCTCTCTCCCCCTCTGTCCCTCCCGTCTCTCCCCCTCCCCTCTGTCGCCCTCATTCTCTCACCCTCCCCTCTCTCTCACCCACCCCTGTCTCTCGCTCTCACCTCTACCTCGCCCTCCCCAGCATCTTGCCTTCCCTCCCACTCGACCTCCCGTGTCTCGCCCTCCTGTCTCTCGCCCTCCTCTCTCTTGCCCTCCTCTCGCTTGCCCATTCCCTCTGTCGCACACGACTCGCTCCCCTTCCCCTCGCTCCTCCTCACTTCTCCCACCCTTCCCTCTCTCGCCTCCCCTCTCTCTCGCCCTCCGCTCTCTCTCGCCCTCACCTCTCCCTTGCCCTCCCTTCTCTCACCCTCCCCTTCCCTCTCATCCTCCCCTCTCACTCTCCCTCCCCTCTCTCTCGTCCTCTCATCTCTCACCCTATCCAATCTCTCGACCCCTCACCCTCTCCTTTATCTCATCCTCCACACTCGTGCCGTCACTTCTCTCTCGCACTCCCCTTACCTCTCGCACTCCCCTATCTCGCCATCCTCTCTCTCTCTCCCTCCTCTCTCTCTCCCTCCACGCTCTCTCTCCCTTCTCTCACTCTCCTCCTCTCCCACTCCCCTCTCTCCCCTACCCCTCTCGTCCTCTCCTCTCTCGGCCTCACCATTCTCTCACCCTCCTGTGGCTGGGCTTCACCGCTCTCTCACCCATCCCTTCTGTCTCCCTCCCCTCGCACCCCAATCTCTCTCGCCCTCCCCTCTCTCTCGCCCTGCCCTCTCTCACGCCCTCCCATCTCTTACACCCTTCCCTTTCCCACACCGTCCCCTCTCTCTCGCCCTCCCCATCTGACTCGCCCGCTCATCTCTTGCCCTCCCCCTCTTTCGCCATCCCCACTCTCTCGCACTCGCCTTTCTCTCACTCTCTTGTCTCTCAGCCTCCCCTCTCTCTCGCTCAAACCCTCCCTCCCCCACCCTTCGCTCTCACTCCCATCACTCCCCCATCTCTCTCACCCACCCTTCTCTCTTACCCTCCCCATTCCTTCACGCCCTCCCCTGCCTCACACTCCCCTCTCTCGTCCTCCCCATCTCCTGCTTAACTCTCTTCCCCTCCCCTCTCTCGCCCTGCCCACTCTCTCACCCTCCGCACTCTCTCTGCCTTCCCTCTCTCTCCCTCCACTCTCTCGCCTTCGCCCTCTCGCCCTTACCCCTCTCGGCCTATTCCCTCTCGCTCTCCCATCTCTCACCCTACCCTCTCTCGTCCTACCCCTCTCGCTCTCCGCTCTCTCACCCTCCACTCTCTCTCCCTCCCAACTCTCGCACTCCCCTCTCTCGCCCTCCCCTCTCTCCCACTTCCCTCTCTCGCCCTCCCCTACCTCGCCCTCCCCATATGGCCCTCCCTCTCTCGCCCTACCATCTCTCGCCCTCCCGTCTCTCGCCGTCCCCTCTCTGGCCCTCTCCTCTCTCCCCTTCCCACTCTCTGCTTCCCCTATCTCGCCCTCCTCAACTCGCTATCCCACTCTTGCCCTCCTGTCTCTCGCACTACCGTCTCTCGCTCTACCCTCTCTTGCCCTCCCCTCTCTCGCCTTCAACCCATCGCCCTCACCCCCATCCTGCCCACTCACCCTTCCCCTGTCGCCCTCCGCTGTCTCGCACCCTCCCCTTTCTCTCGCACATCCCCTCTGTCACCTTCTCCTCGCTCCCCGTCCCCTCACAACCCGTCATCTCTCTCTCCCTCCCGTCTCCCTCCCTCCCCTCTCTCCCACCACGCTCACGCCCTCCCCCTCTCGCCCACCTCCTCTCACCCTCACCCTCTCGCGCTCCCCCTCTATCCCTCCCCCTCGTCCTACCGCGTCTTGCCCTACCTCCACTTCCTCTGCCCTCTCTCGCTCTCCCCTCCCTTTCACACATCACCTCTGTCACCCTCCCCTCGCTCACCCTCCCCTTGTTCCCCTTCCCCTCGTACCCTCTCTCCTCCTCGCCTGTCTCCCCATCATCGCTTTCGCTCTCCCCTCTCTCCCCATTCCCTCCCTCACCCTCCCCTCTCTCGGCCTCCCATCTATCTCTCCCTTCTCTCTCTCTTTCCATCCCCACCATCTCGCCCTCCCCATTCTGCTCGCCCTCCCATGTCTCGTCTTCCACTCTCTCGCCCTCCCCTCTCTCTCCATGCCCTCTCTCTCCTTCCCCTCCCTCGCCCTCCTCTCTCTTGGCCTCACCTTCCTTGCCCTCCCCCACTCAGCCTCCCACTCTTGCCCTCTCCCTCTCGCTCTGCCCTCTCTCACCCTGCCCCCTCTCCCACTCTCGCCCTCCAATCACTCGCCCTCACCTGTTGCCCCCTCATCTCTTTCGCTCTCCTCTCTCTACCTCTCCCTCTCTCCACTCTCTCTCTCCACTGTCTTTCACCCTTCCACCTCACTCTTGCTCTCCTTATTTTATCTCGCCCTCCCCTCTCTCTCGCACTCCCCTCCCTCTCCCTCCACTCTATCGGCCTCCAATCTCCCGGCTTTCCACTTCTTGCCCTCCCCACTCTCGCCCTACCCCCTCCCGGCCTTCCCACCACTCGACCACCCCCTTTTGCCCTCACCCCTCTCAATCTGCCCCCTCGCTCTCCCCTCTCTTGCTCTCCCCTCTCTCGCCCTCCACTCTCTCGCCCTCCCCTCTCTCCCCTTCGCTATCTCTCCCTCCACATGACGAACTCCCCTTCTCGCCCTCCCATCTCTCGCCCTCCCGTCTCTCGCCCCCTCTCTCGCAGTCCCGTCTCTCGCACTCACATCTCTCACACTCCAGTCTCTCCCCCTTCCCTCTCTTGCCCTCCCCTCACAGCCCTCAACCCCTCACTCTACATCCCTCACGCTCATCCCTCTCGCCGTCCCCCGCCAACCACCTTCATCCTCCCCCTTTCGCACTACCTCCTCTTGCCCTTCCCTCTCTCTCGCCCTCCCCTCTCTCTCGCACTTCCCCTCTGTCACACTCACCTCGCTGCCCGTCCCCTCGCACCCCCTCATCTCTCTCTCCCTCCACACTCTCCCTCCGTCTACTTTCTCTCCTCCCCTCTCTCTCCTCATCACCGCCCTCACCCTCTCGCCTTCCCCCCTCTGGCTCTCCCCTGTTGTCCTCCCCCATCTCGCCCGAACTCCCCTCGCTCTCCCCTCTTTCTTGCCCCCCTCTCTCGATGATCACCTCTGTCCCCCTCCCCTCGCTACCCCCTCGCTCCCCTTCCCCTCTCAACTATATCGTTCCCTCCTCTCTTTCGCCCTCCCCTTTATCTTGCCCTTCCCTCTCTTACGCGCTCTACTGTCTCTCGCCCTCACGTCTCTCTCTCCCTCCTCTGTCTCTCTCCCGCCCCTCCCTTCCTCCCTCCCCTCTCTCGCCCTTCCCTTTCTCTCACCCTCCCCTCTATTACCCTCCCCTTTCTCTCGCCTACCCCTGTCTTGCCCACCTGTCCCGCTCATCTCTTTCACCCTCCCGCATCTCCCCCTCCCCTCTCACTCCCTTAACTCTCACGCCCTCCACTCTCACACCCTTCCCTCTCTCGCACTCCACTCTCTCCCCCTCCTCGCCCTCGCCTCTGTCGTCCTCCCCTCTCACGCCCTCCACTCTCTCACCCTCCCCACTCTCACCCACCCCTCTCTCGCATTTCCCCCTCTCTCGCCCTCCCCTCTCTATTGCCCTCCACTCTCTCTCGCCATCCCCACCACCTCGCCCTCCCTCTCCCTCTTGTCGTCCCGTGTCTCGGCCTCCTCTTCTAGCCCTCCCCTCTCCTCTTGCCCTCGTCACTCTTGGCGTCCCCTGTCTTGCCGTTCCCCCCCCTCGCCCTCCCCCTCTTGCCCTCCCCTCTCTTGCCCTCCCCCTCCCGTCCTCGCCTGTCTCCCCATCATTGCTTTCACATTCCCCACTCTCCCGCAAACCACTCTCTCCCTCCCCTCTCTCTCTCCTCCCTCTCGCCCTCCCACATCTCGTCCTCCTCTCTCTCACCTTCCACTCTCTCGCCCTCTCCTTTCTCTCCATCCACTCTCTCTCCTTCCATTCTCTCGCCGTCCTCTCTCTCGGCCTCCCCATCTTGCCCTCCCACACTCGCCCTCCCCCTCCTGCCCTCGCCCCTCTCGCTCTCTCCTCTCCCATCCTGACCCTGTCCCTCTCCCCTCTCTCGCCCTCCCCTCTCTTGCTCTTCCCTATCTCCCCTCATCGCTTTTGCTATCCCCTCACTACCCCTCCCCTTTCTCCCCCCTCTGTCTCTCCCTCCCCTCTCTCCCTTCGGTCTCTTGCTCTCCCCCTCGCCCACTTCCGCCCTCACCCTTCTCGCTCTGCACCTCTCGCCCTCCACTCTCTCACCCTCCCCTCTCTCTCACCCTCCCACATCTCTCTTGCCCCTCTCCCTTTCTCTCCTTTCCCCTCGCTCCCTCCCCTCTCTGTCCCTCCCCTCTCTCTCGCTCCCCGCTCTCGCCCTCCCACTCCCACCCTCCCCCCTCTCGCCCCCACCCTCTCGCCTTCCCCATCTCTCTCACCCACGTCGTCCTTCCCGTCTCGCCCTACCTCCCCTCGCACTTCCCTCTCTCTCGCCCTCCCCTCTCTATTGCACATCACCTCTTTTTCCCAACTCCTCACTCCCCCTCACCACGCTCCCCTTCCCCTCCCACCCTCTCAACCTTCTTGCCCTCCCCGCTTTCTTGCCGTCTCCCTTTCTCCCGTCCTTCCCTTTCTCACACGCTCAACTCTCTCTTGCCCTCACGTCTCTCTCTCCCTCCCCTCTGTTTCTCCCTCCCCTCTCTCGGCATCCCCTTTAGCTCACCCTCCACTCTCTTACTCCCCCCCTCTCTCGCCTTCCACTCTCTTGCCGTCCCCTCTCTCCTGCTCATCTCTTTCGTTGCCCCTCCTCTCGCCCTCCCCTCTCACGTCCTCCACTCACTCCCTCCCCTCTCACTCACTCCCGTCTCACTCCCTCCCCGCTCTCGCCCTCCCCTCTCTTGCCCTCCTCTCTCTCCCTCGCCCTCTCGTCCTTGTCTTTCTTGCCTTCCCCTCTCTCCCCCTCCTCTCTCTCCTCACATCTCTCTCGCCTTCCCCCTCTCGCCCGCCCCTCTCTCGCACTCCTCTCTCTCTCTCTCCCCGCTCACGCCCTCATCTCTCTTGCCCTCCCCTCTCTACCCTCCTCTCTCCCCTCACCTCTTTCGCCCTCCCCCTCTCTCGACCTCCCCTCTCTCGCCCTCCCCTCTGACACCCTCCCCTCTCGCGTCCTCCCCTCTCTCCTCCACTCTCTCCCTTCCTTCTCTCTCCCCACTCTCTTCCCCTCTCTCGCTCTCCCATCTCTCGTCCTCTAGTCTCTCGCCTTCCTCTCTCTGGCTCTCCCCTCTTTCGCCCTCCCCCACTTTCACCCTCCCTTCTCTCACGCCCTCCCCTCTCTCCCCTCTCTCCCCGTCCCTCTCTCTCCCCCTCTCTCCCCCTCCCCTCTCACTCCCCAACTCTCTCCATCCCCTCTCTCCACCTCTCTCCCCCTCCCCTCTCTCCCACCTTTGTCCCCCTTCCCTCTCTCCATCTCTCTCTTGCCCTCCACTCGCTCTCCCAACTCTCTCCCCCACCCTCTGTCTCCCCCTCTCTCGCCCTCCCCTCTCTTGTCCTCCCCTGTCTCCCCATCATCGCTTTCGCACTCCCCACTAAACCGCTCTGCTCTCTGCCCCCTCTCTCCCTCTCCCTTCCCTCCCCCTCTCCTCTCTTCCCCTCTCTCCCCCGCCCCTCTCTCTTCCACATCTCTCGCCCTCCCTCTCTTTTCCTCTCCTGTCTCCACATCATCGCTTTCGCACTCCCCACTAAACCACAACGCTCTCTTCCCCCTCTCTCCCTCTCCCATCCCTCCCCCTCCACTCTCTCCCCCTCTCACCCCCGCCCCCTCTGTCCCCACACTCTCCCCCTCCCCTCTCTCCCACCCACTCTCACCCTCCACTCTCTCGTTCTCCCTGTCTCCCTATCATCGCTTTCACACTGACCACTCTACCCCTCCCCTCTGTCCCCCTCTCTCCCCCTCCCTTCTCTTGCTCTCTCCGCTCTCTTCCTGCCCACTCTCTCCTTCCCCTCCCTCACCCTCCTCTCTCTCGGCATCCCCTCTCTTGCCTTCCCCCACGCGTCCTCCCCCATTGCCCTCCCCTCTCTCCCGCTCATCTCTTTTGCCCTCCCACATCTCGCCCTCCCCACTCGTCCTCCACTCTCTCGCCCTCCCCTCTCTCGCCCTCCCCTGTTTCACCGTCCCCTCTCTCATCCTCCCCTTCATTGCTTTCACACTCCCCCTCTACCCCTCCCCTCTCTCCCCCTCTCTCTCCTTCCCCTCTCTCGCCCTCCCCCTCTCGCCCTCCCCTCACGCTCTGCCTTCTCTCGCCTCTCCTGTTGCCCCCATCGCTTTCGCCCTCCCGTCTCTACCCCTTATCTCTCTCCCCCTCTCTCTCCCCCACTCTCCCTTCCCCCTCTCTCTCTCCCCTCTCTCTCCCTCCTCTCTCTCTTCCTCCCCTCTCTCTCGCCCATCCGCACTGTCCCCCTTGACTCGCTGCTCCTACCCTCACTCATCCACATCTCTCTCACCGTCCTCTCTCTCGGCCTCTCCTCTCTCTCGCCCTCCCCCTCTCTCTCGCCTTCCCCTCTCTCTCAACCTCCCTTCTCACTCATCCTCCCCGCTCTCTCGCCATCCCCTTATCTCACCTGTTCCTGTCTCAAATTCTGACGCTCCCCTGTCACACCCTCCCCTCTCTCGCCCTCCCCTCACAAGCCCTCCCCTCTCTCGCCCTCTGCACTCTCTCTCCCTTGCCTCTCTCCCACCCGTCTCTCTCCCTCCTCTCTCTCGCCCTCCCCTCTCTCGACCTCCCCCCTCTCGCTCACCCCTCTCTCGCCTTCCCTCTCTCGCACTTCCCTCTCTCCCACTCCCCTCTGTCGCCCTCCCCTCTCTCGCCGTCACGTCACTCGCCCTCCCCCTCTTTCCTTCCCCTCTCTCTCCTTCCCCTCTCTCGCCCTCGCCTCTCTCGCATTCGCCTCCCTCGCCCTCCCGTGTCTCTCCCTCCCCGCTCTTGCATTTCCATCTCTCGCCCTCCCACACTTGCTCTCGCCTTTCTCCCCTCGATCCCCTCCTCTCTCTCTGGCCCTCCCCTCCCACGTCCTCCCCGATCTCGCCCTCCCCTCTCTCTCGCCCTCCCCCTCTTTCTTGCTCATCCAAATCTCTCTCCCGCTCTTCTTACTCTCTCACTCTCCCCCTCTCTCGCCCTCACGTTTCTCTCCCCCACCCCACTCTCTCTCCGCCCTCTCTCTCTCCCCCTCCCCTCTTACTCCCTCCCCTCTCACACTCACCTCTCTCTAATTCCCCGTTCTCACGCTCCCCTCACTCTCCTTCCCCTCTCTGATGCTTCCCGCTCTCGGCTTCCCCTCTCTTGCCCTCCCCCTCCCTCCTCCCTCTCGGACTCACTCTCGCAATCCACCTCTTGCCTTCCCCCTCGCCGTCCCTCTCTCGCCGTCCACCTCTCACCCTCCCCCTCACCCTCTACCATCTTGCCCTCCACAGTGTTGCCCTACCTCCCCTCGCTCTCCACTCATCACCTCTGTCTCCCTCCCCTCGCTCCCCCTCCCGTCGCACCCTCTCATCTCTCTCGCCCTCCCCCCTTGGCCATGCCATGACTCTCTCCTTTGTCCTCCCCCTCTCTGTCGCTCTCCTCTTCTCTCGCGCCCTCCTCTATCTCACCCTCTCCTCTCTCTTGCTCATTCCCCTCTCTCTCTCGCCCTTTCCTCTCTCTTGCGTCCTCCTCTGTCTCGCCCTCACGTTTCTCCCACCCTCCCCATTTTCTGTCCCTCCCTTCTTGCTCCCTCCCCTATCTCTCCCTTCCCTCTGTCTCCCTCCCCTCTCTCTGCTTCTGCTCTCTCACCCTTTCCTCTCTTGGCCTCCCCTCTGTTGCCCTACCTCCTCGCCTTCCCCTTGTCACCCTCCCCCTCGCCCTCCCCAATCACGCCCTTCCTCCTCTCGGCCTACCTCCTCTCACCATACCACCTCCCGCCCTCCCCTCTCTCTTGTTCAACACCTCTCTCTCGCCATCCCCCCTGCTCAACCAACTCTCTCTCCCACACTTCTGTCTCTCTCACTCTCCCCTCTCTCTCCCTCCCCTCTCTCTCCCTCCCCTCACTCTCCATCCCCTCTCTCTCCCTCCCCTCTCTTTCCTTCCCCTCTCTCACGATGCCCTCTCTCGGCCTCCCGTCGCTTGCCCTCCCCCTCTCGCCATCGCCCCTTTCGCCCTCGCCCCTCTCCCCACCCCTTGCTCTCCCCTCGCTCGACCTCCCCCTCGCCTCTCTCCCCCTCCCCTATCTCCCCTCCCCTCTCTCTCACTCCCCTTTCTCTTCCTCCCCTTTTTTCTCACCCTCCCCTTTTTCACATTCCTTCTTCTCTCCCGCCCCGTCACTCACCCTCACCTCTCTCTCGCCTTCCTCTCTCTCCCGCTCAACTCTTTCGCCCACCCATCTCTCACCCTCCACTCTCACTCCCTCCGCTCTCTCGCCCTCTCCTCTCTCGCCCATCCCCTCTCTCGGACTCCCCTGTCTCACCCTCATCTTTTTCGCTCTCCCCTCTCTCCCACTCCCCTCTCCCCCTCCCCTGTCTCCCCTACCCCCTCACCCTAAGCTCTCTCACCCTCGCCTCTGTCGCCCTCTCCGTGCTCGCCCTCCACCGTCTTGCCCTTCCTCCCCTCTGTCTCGCACATCACCTCTGTCCCCTCCTTTCCATTCTCACTCCCTCCCCTCTCTCGCCCTCACCAGTCACTCGCTCCCCACTCCCTCCTTTCCCTTTCTCTTCCTCCCCTCTCTTGCCCTCCCCTTACTCTCATCCTCCTCTCTCTTGCCCTCTCCTTCTCTCGCCATCCCCTCTCCGGCCCTCCTCTCTCTCCCACTCATTTCTTTCGCCCTCCCATCTCTCGCCCTCCCATCTCACGCCCTCTGCCTCACTCCATCCCCTCTCTCGCCCCTCACTCTCTCGCCTCCCATTTCTCCCTCTCATCGCTTTCGCCCTCCCCTCTCTCCCCCTCCTTTCTCTTCCCCTATTGTCTCTCCCCCTCCCGTCACTCCCTCCCATATCTCATTTTCTCCTCTCTCGCCCACCCCTCCCTCTTCCCCTCCTCCCTCTCTCACCCTCCCTTCTCTCGCCTTCCCCTCTCGTTCGACTTCCCCCTCTCTCTCACCTTCCCTCCCCCCTCTCGTTCTCCCCTCTCTCGCCCTTACCTTTCTCTCACCCTCCTCTATGTTACCCGACACCTCTCTCTCAACTTCACCCTCTCTCTCGCCTTCCTCTCTCTCGCATTCCCCTCTCCCGCTCACCTCTTTCCCCTCCCAACTCTCGCGCTCCCATCTCTCGCCCTCCCCTCTCACTCCCTCCCCTCTCTCGCCCTCCCCGCTCTCGCACTCCCCTGTCTCCCCATCATTGCTTTCGTCCTCCCCTCTCACGCCCTCCCCTCTCTCGCCGTCACTTTTCTCTCACCCTTCCCTCTCACTCCCTCCCCCTGTCTCGCCCTCCCCTCTCTCCTACTCATCTCTTTCGCCCTCCCCACTCACGCCTTCCCCTCTCTCCATACCCTCACTCCACTTACCCTCTCTCGTAATCCCCCTCTACTCCCTATCTCTCCCGGCCTCCCCTGTCTTACCCTCCACCCATGCCCTCCCACTGTCACTCCTCCGTCTCTCACCATACCCTCTCTGGCACTCCCGTCTCTCGCCTCCCCTCTCCCGCTCTCCCCTCTCTCACCCTCCCCCTCTCCCCTTATGTCTCTCTGTCTCCCCTTTCTTGCTCTACCCTCTCTCGCTCTACGCCTCACCCTCCCCTTTCAACCTCCCTCTTCTCACTCTGCCGCTCTCGCCCTCCACTCTGTCGCCCGCCCCCTCTCTCGCCCTCCGCACTCTCTCTCACCCTCCCACCTCTCTCTTGCTCTCCCTCTCTCTTGCCCTCCACTCACTCTCACACCCCTCGCTCCCCACTTTCTCCCCGTCCCCTGTCTCGCCCTCCCCCTCTCTCTCGCCCCCTCTCTCTCCCTCCCCACTTTTCGCCCTCCCCTCTTTTGCCCTCCCCTCTCGCTTGCCTTCCCCTCTCTCCCCCTCCCCTCTCTCCCGCTCATCTTATTAGCCCTCCCATCTCTCGCCCTCCCTCTCACTCCCTCCCTCTCTTGCCCATGCCCTCTCTCCCACATTTCTTTTGCCTACCCTCTCTCGCCTTCCCCTCTGTTGCCCTCCACTGTCTCGCCCACCCCTACTCCGCCTCATCTCTCTCGCTCTCTCCACTCTCGCCCTCCCCTCTCTCGCCATTCCCCCGACTCTCTCTCTGTCCCCTCTATCTCACATTCCACTCTCTCTCACCTTCCCCTTTCTCTCGTGCCCGCTCTAACCCTCCCCAATTTCTCACCATCCGTACTCTCTCGTCTCCCCACTCTTTTGCCCTCCCCTCTCTCACCATCCCCTCTCTCTTTCACCCTCCCCCTCTCTCTCGCTCTGCCCCCTTTCTCTTGCCCTCCACTCTCTCTCGCCCTCCCCTCTCTCTCGTGCGCGCTCTAGCTCTCCCCAATTTCTCATCGTCCACACTCTCTCGTCCTCCCCACTCTCTCGCCCTCCCCTCTCTCACCATCCCTTCTCTCTCTCGCCTTCCCCCCACTCCCTCGCTCAGCCCCTCTCTCACACTCCATTCTCTTGACCTCACCTCTCTCACGCTCTGCCCCCTTTCTCTCGCCATCCCCACTCTCTCGCCCTCCCCTCTCTCTCACCCTCCCCTTTCACTCACCCTCCCCTCTCTTTCACCCCCTCTCTCTCACCCTCTCCACTCTCTCGCCCTCCCCTCACTGTCGCCCTCCCATTTTTCGGACCCTCCCCTCTCTCGCCCTGGCGTCTCTCGAACTCCCCTCTCTCTCCCTCCCTTCTCTTTTGCCATCCCCAGTCTCGCTATCGCCTCTCGCCCTCCCCTCTCTCACGCTCCCCTCTCTCTCGCCCTCGCCCTCTCCCGTGCCCTCCCCACTTTCTTGCCCTCCACTCTCTTTAGCCCTCCCTTCTCTCTCTTGCCCAACCAACTATCTCTCCGCCCTTCCCTCTCTCCCCCTCTGCCCTCTCTCCCACCCTCACGTTTCTCTCCTCCTACCAACTCTCTCTCTCCCCCCCTCTCACGCTTACCTCTGTCTCCTTCCCCTCTATCATGCCCCGCTCTCTCAACCTCCCCTCTCTTGCCCTGCCCCCGCCTTCTCCACTCTTGCCATCCTCCTTGCCCTCCCCTCTTTCTCACTCCCATCTGTCTCCCTCCCTTCTCTCCCCCTCCCCTCTCTCCCCTCCCCATTCTTCCCTTCCCACTCTCCCCAGCCCCTCTCTCGCCCTTTCCTCTCTCATTCTCCCGTCTCACACTCTCTCCTCTCCCTCCCTTCCCTCTCTCACCATCCCCTCTCTCTCTCTCGCCCTCCACTGTCTCTCGACCTCGCCTTTCTCTCGCCCCCCCTCTATCCCTCCGCACTCTCTCGCCCTCCCCTCTCTCGCCCTCCCCTCTCTCTCGCCCTCCCCTCTCTCTCGCCCTCCCATTTCTCAGGCCCTCCCCTCTCTCGCCGTCCCGTCTCTCTCCCTCCCCTCTCTGTTGCCATACACTCTCTCGCCCTCCCCTCTCTCGCCCGCACCCCCTCGCTCTCCCCCATGCCCTCCCCACTCTCGACATCACCCCTCTCGCCCTCCCACCTCTTGCCCTCCCCTCTCTCTCGCCCCCTCTCTCTCCCTCCCCACTTTCTCACCTTCCCCTCTCTCGCCCTCCCCTCTCTCCCGCTCATCTCAGTAACCCTCCCATCTCTCGCCTTCCCTCTCACTCCCTCCTTCTCTTTCCCATGCCTTCTCCCCCTCATCTCTTTCGTCCTCCCATCTCTCACCCTCCCCTCAGTCACCGTCCCCTCGCTCTCTCTCCCTCCCCCCAATCCCTCGCTCTGCCCCCCCTCTCTCGGCCTCCACTCTCTCTCACCCTCCTCTTTCTGTCGCGCCCGTTCTAGCCCCCCCACTCTCTGACAGTCCGCACTCTCTTTTTCTCCCCATTCTCTCGCCCTCCCCTCTCTCACCCTCCACTCTCTCTCTCGCCGTCCCCTTTCACTCACCCTCCCCTTCTCTCTCGGTCCCTCTATCTCACCCTCCCCACTCTCTCCCCATCCCATTTCTCAGGCCCTCCCCTCTCTCGCCCTCCCGTCTCTCGAACTCCCCTCTCTCTCCCTCCCCTCTCTGTTGCCATACTCTCACTCGTCGCCCCCTCTCTAGCCCTACTCTCTCTCACCATCCCCTCTCTCGCCCGGACACCCTTGCTCTCATCCACGCCCTCCCCTCTCTTGACCTCACCCCTCACGCACTACCTCACCTCGCCCTACCACCTCTACCCCTCCCCTCTTTCTCAACCTCTCCTCTCTCCCGCCCTTTCCTCTCTCCCACTCTATCCTCTCTCCTGACCTCACGTTTATCTCCCCCTCTCAACTCTCTCTCTTCCCTTTCTCATGCTCCCCTCTCTCTCCTTCCCTTCTCTAACGCACCCCTCTCTCGTCCTCCCCTCTCGTGACCTCCCCCCTCGTCCTCTCCCCTCTTGGCCTCTCCCTTGCTTCCCCTTTCTCTCCCTCAACTCTCCCCCCTCCCCTCTATCCCCTTTTCACTCTCCACACCCCCTCTCTCGCCCACCCCTCTCGTTCTGCCGTCTCATGCCCTCCCCTCGCTCACCCCCACGCTTTCCCCACTCTCGCCCTCACCCCTCTCTCCCTCCCACCTCTCGCCGTCCCCTCTCTCTCGCACTCCCCCACTTTCTCGCCCTCCCCTCTCTCGCCCTCCACTCTCTCTCCCTCCCCTTTCCCGCTCATCTCATTAGCACTCCATGTCTCGCCCTCCCCCTCACTCCCTCCCTCTCTTGCCCACGCCCTCTCACCCTCATCTCTTTGCCCCTCCCTTCTCTCGCACTCCCCTCTCTCGCCGTCCCCTCACTCTCTCGCCCTCCCCCACTCTCTCTCTCTGCCCCTTCTCTCTTGCCCTCCCCTTTCTCTCGCGCCCGCTCTCGCCGTCCCCACTCTCTCACCATCCGCACTCTCTCGTCCTCCCAACTCTCTCGCCCTCCCCTCTCTCACCATCCCCTTTCTATCACCCTCCCCTCTCTCTCGCTCTGCACACTTTCTCTCGCCCTCCACTCTCTCTAACCCTCCCCTTTGTCTCGACCCCAGCCCTCCCCACTCTCTCGCCATCCCCACTCTCTCGCACTCCCCTCTCTCTCACCCTCACCTTTCACTCACCCTCCCCTCTCTCTTGCCCCCTCTCTCTCACACTCCCCACTCTCTCGCACTCCCCACTCTATCGCCCTCCCATTTCTCAGGCCCTCCCCTCTCTCGCCCTCCCGTCTCTCGAACTCTCCTCTGTCTCCCTCCCCTCTCTGTTTCCATACCCTTCTCGCCATCCACTCTCTGGCCCTCCCTTCTCTCGCCCTCGCCTCTCTCTCCCTCCCCTCTCTTGCCCTCACGTCTCTCTCGCCCTCCCAACTCTCTCACCATACCCCTCTCTCGCCATCCCCTCTCTCTCGCTCATCTCTTTCGCCCTCCCATCTTTCGCCCTCCCCTTACCCCCCTCCCCTCTCTTGCCCTCTCCTGTCTGGCCCATTCCCTCTCCCCATCTCTTTTGCCCTCCCCCTCTCGCCCTCCCCTCTCTCTCGCCCTCCCCTCTCTCGCCCTCCCCTCCCACGCCGTTCCCTCTCTTGCCCTCCTCTCTCGCCCACCCCTCTCTCGCCCTTCCCCCTCCCCTTATCTTTCTCGCCCTCACCTCTCTCGCCCTGCACTCTCTCTCCCTCCCATGTCTCCCCCTCATAGCTTTCGCCCTCCCCTCTCTCACCCTCTCCCCCTCGCCCACTCCTGCTCGCTCTCATCTCTCTTTCCCTCTTCACTTTCACCTTGCCTGCTGTCGCCCTCCCCTCTTTCTCTCGATCCCCTCTCTTGCCACCATCTCCCTCGCCCTTCCAATTCTCTCATCCTCTCCACTTTCTCATACTCCCCTCTCTCGCGCTCCACTCGCTCACACCTTCACCTCTGTGGCCTCCCCTCTCTCTCACTGTCCCCCTCTCTCCCACCCCACACTCTCTCTCTCCCCTCTCTCGCGCTCCCCCCTCTCCCTCCCCCTCTCTCTCCCACCACGTTCTCGCCTCCTCCCCTCTCATGCGCTCCCCTCTCGCTCGCCCTCCCCTCTTTCGCTCTCCCCTCACTCTCTCCCTCACCTCTCTCTCGGCCTCCCCGTCTCGCACACTCAGCCCCTATCTCTCGTCTGCCCCTCACCACCCTCCCCCTCTCTTGTCCCGATCTCTTTCTCGCCCTCGCCTCTCTCTCTCACTCACTTGTCTCCTGCCTTCCCGCCTCTCTCTCCCTTCCCTCTCTCCCTCCCGTCTCTCTCCCTTCCCACTCTCTTGCCTTCCGCTTGCTTTCACTCTCCTCTCTCTCGCCCTCCCCTCTCCCTCCCTCCACTCTCTCGCCCTCGCCTCTCTCACCCACCTCCTCTCCCGCTCATCGCTTTCACCCTCCCCTCTCTCTCCCTCCCTTCTCTCGCCCTCCACTGTCTCCCCCATTGCTTTCGCCCTCCCGTCTCTCGCCCACCCACTCTCGCCCTCCCCTCTCTCGGCCTCATATCTTTCGCCCTCCTCTCTGTCGCCCACCTGTCTCTCGCCCTCCCCTCTCTCGCCCTCCCCTCTCTCTCGCTCTGTCCCCTCTCTCTTGCCCTTCCTTCTCTCTCGCCCCCTCTCTTAACCAACGCTCTCTTGCTCTCCCCACTCTCTCACCCCACTCTCTCGCCCTCCCCTCTCTCTCGCCCTCTTCTCTCTCGCCCTGCCTTCTCTCGCCCTCCCCTCTCTCTACACCCCCGCTCTCTTCCCCCTTCTCCCTCGCCCTCCCCACTCTCTCACCCTCCCAACTCTCTCACACTCCCCTCTCTCACGCTCCCCTCTATCTTATCTTTCCCTGCTCTCTCGCCCTCCCCATTGCTCCCCCTTACTACTCTCTCCCCACCCGTCTCTCTCCACCTCCCCACACTCTCGCCCGCCACTCTCTCTCATCCTGCCCTCTCTCGCTATCCCCTCTCTCCCATTCTCCCCTCTCTCTTTCGCCATCACCTCTCTCTTGCCCTCCTCCCTATCTCCTTCCCCTTTCTTTTACACTCCCCTGTCTCGCCCTTCCCTCATTCGCGGCCTCCCCCACTCTCTCACCCAGCCCTCTCTCTCTCCCCCTCCTCCCTCTCTCTCTCCCCTTTCTTTCGCCCTCCACTGTCTCGCCCTCCACACTCTCTCGCACTCCCATATCTCTCGCCCCCCTCACCCAGCCCCCTCTCTCTCCCCTCCACTCTCTCCCTCCCCACTCTCTCGCCCTCCCCTTTCTCTCACTCCCCTCTCTTGCCTTCCCCTCTCTCTCGCCCTCCCCCTCTCTCTCGCGCTCCTCTCTCTCTCTCGCCTTCCCATCTCTCGCCCACCCCTCTCTCACTCACCCCTTTTCCCCCTCATCTCTTTCACCATCCACTCTCGCCCTCCCCCTCTCGCCCTGCCCATCTCCCCCTCATCACTTTTGCCTTCCACTCACTCGACCGATCCTCTCTAGCCCTCCACTCTCTCACCCTCCCCTCTCTCGCCTTCCCATCTTGCGCCCCTCTCACCCTTCCTTCTCTCGCGCACCAACTCTCGCTCTCCCCTCTCTCATCCTCCCCTCTCTCACAATCCTCTCTCTAGCCCTCCGCTCTCTCACCCTCCCCTCTCTCATCCTCCCCTCTCTCGCCCTCCCCTCTTTCTCACTCCCTCTCTCTCACCCACTTCTCTCTCGCCCTGACTTCTCACGCCCTCCCCTCTCTCTCGACCCACGCTCTCTTGCCCCTTCTCCCTCGCCCTGCACACTCTCGCCCTCACCACTACCTCAAACTCCCCTCTCTCGCACTCCACTCTCTCCCACCCTCCACTCTGTCACACTACTAACTCTCCTGCCTTCACCCTCTCTCTCGCCATCCCCCACCCCTCTCCCAAGTCTCTGTCTCGCCATTCCCTCTCTCTCCACCACCTCCTCTCTCGCACGCCAGTCTCTCACATCCTCCCCTCTGTTGCGTTTCCCTTTCCTTTGCCGTCCCCCCTCTCTTGCCCTCCTCTCTCTCTCTCCCCTCTATCTCTCCCGCCCCTGTCTCGCCCACCCCTCTCTCTCGCCCTCCCCTCTCTCTTGGCGTCCCCCTCTCTCCCATTCAGTCCCACTCTCTCGCCCTCCCCTCTCTCTTGCCCTTGCCTCTGTCTCGCCTTTCGCTCACTCGCCCGCCCCTCACTTGCCTTCCCCTCTCTCGCCCTCCCCTCTCACGCCCTCCCCTCACTCTCGCCCTCTTCTCTCTCTCCCTCCCCTCTCTCGCTCCGCACTCTCTCGCCCACCCCTTTCTCTCACCGTTCCCTCTCTTGCCCTCCCCTCTCTCTCGCCCTCCCCCTCTCTCTCGAAATTCTCTCTCTCGCCCTTCCCTCTCTCGCCTTCCCTCTTTAGCCCTCCCCTATCCCGCTCATGTCTTTCGCCCGCCCATCTCTTGTCCTCCCCTCTCTAGCACTCTCCTCTCTCAACATTCCACCCCTCCCCCTCATCTCTCTCTCCCTCTCCCCAGCCCTCACGTCTCTCGCCCTCCGCTCTCCCGCCACCACCTCTCTACCTCATCTCTCCCCGTAATCTCTCTCGCCTTCCCCTCTCTTGTCCACTCCTCTATCGCCCTCGCCTCCCTCACCATCCCGTCTCTCGCCCTCACCTCTCTCGCCCATCCCCTCTCTCCCTCATCTCTCTCCTCATCATCTCTCTCGCCTTCCACTCTTTCGCCCTCTCCTCCCTCGCCCATCCCCTCTCCCCCTCATCTCTCTCGCCCTCCCCTCTCTCGCCCTCACCTCTCTCGCCCTCCACTCTCTCTCCCTCCAATGTATTCCCCCATCGCTTTTGCCCTCCCTCCTCTCGCTCTCCCTTCTCTTGTCCTCCTCTCTCTCCCTCCCCTCTACCTCGCCCTCCCTTCTCTCTCAGCCTCTCCGTTTCTCTCACTCAGACCTCTCTCTCTCATTCTCCCACTCTCTCTCGCCCTTCGCTCTCTCTCGCCTTCCGTCTGACGCCCTCCCCTCACTCTCGCCCTCTACTCTCTCCCTCCCCCTCTCCTCTCCCCACTCTCTCGCCCTCCCCTTTCTCTCACCCTCCCCTCTCTTGCCCTCCCCTCTCTCTCGCTCTCCCCTCTCTCTCTCTCGACCTTCCCTCTCTCGCCTTCCCCTCTCTCGCCCTCGCCACTGTCCTGCGCAACTCTTTCGCCCTCCCATCTCTTTCGCCCTCCCCTCTCTCGCCCTCCAATCTCTCGCCCTCATCTCTCTCGCCCGCCCCTCTGTCGCCCTCCCCTCGCCCTCGCCTCTCTCGCCCACCCCCTCTTTCGCCCACACCCTCTCTCCCTCATCTCTCTCCCCATCTCTCTCGCCCTCCCCTCTCTCTCCCTCTCCTGTCTCGCCCTGCCCTCCCTGTCCCCTCTCTCGCCCTCCCCTCTCTCGCCCATCCCTTTTCCCCTGATCTCTCTCGCCCTACCCTCTCTTACCCTCCCCTCTCTCGCCATCCCCTCTTCCCCTCACCTCTCTCACCCTCCCCTCTCTCACCTAACCCTCTCTCCCTCATCTCTCTCCCCATCGCTTTCACCCTCCACTCACTCGTCCTCCCCCTCTAGCCTTCCACTCTCTCACCCATTCCTCTCTCGACCTCGCGTCTCTTGCCCTCCACTCTCTCGCCCATCACCTCTCCCACCCTTCCACTCTCGCCCTCCCCACTATCTCGCCCTACCCACTCTCGCACACTTCCCTCTCTCGTGCTCCACTCTCTCCTACCCTCCCCTCTCTCTCGGTCCCTTCTCTCTTGCCTTCACCCTCTCTCTCGCCCTTCCCTTTCTCTCCACTTCCCCACTCTCTTGTCCGCCACTCTCTCTCATCTTCCCCCTCTCGCGCTCCTCTCTCTCCCACCCTAGTCTCTCTCGCGCTCCCCTCTCCTTCGTCCTCGCCCCTCTATCGCTCTAACCTTTCTTGAACGCCCCCTCTCTCCTCATCACTCTCTCCCTCCCCACTCTCACCCTGCCTTCTCTTGCCCTCCTCTCTCTCTCCTACCCCTCAATCTCACCCTCCCTTTTCTCTTGCCCTCTCCACTCCCTTGGCCTCCCCCTCTCTGTCACCCAGCCCCATCTCTCTGGCCCTCCCCTCTCCGCCCACCCTCTCTCTCAACCTCCCCTCTCTATCGACCCCTCCCCCTCGCCCTCCCCAGCCTCTCTCTCCCCTCTCTCTCCATCTCCCCTATCACGCACTGCCCACTCTCCCACCCTCCCCGCTCTGTCCTCCGCTCTCTCTCACTCTCCCCTCATTCTCTCCCTCCGCTCTCTCTCTCCCTCCCCACTCTGTCACACTCCCCTCTCTTGCCCATCCCCTCTCCCCATCGCTTTCGCCCTCTCCTCTCTCGACCACCAATCTCTCGCCCTCCCCGTCTCCCCTCATCGTTTTCGCCCTCCACTCTCTCTCTCTCCCCTCTCCCTCCCTACGCACTCTCTCGCACTCCCCTTTCTCTCAGCCTCCCCTCTCTTGACCTCCTCTCTCTCTCGCTCTCCCCCTCTCTTTTTGCCCCTCCCTCTCTCTCGCTTTCCCCTCTCTCACCCTCCCTCTCTCTCGCTCAGCTCTTTCGTCCTTCCAACTCTCTGCCCCCTCTCCCTCCCGCCCCACTCTCGCCCTCCCCTATCTCGCCCAGCCCCTCTCCCCATCTCTTTCGACCTCCCCTCTCTCGCCCTCCAACATCTCGCCCTCCCCATCTCCCCTCATCTTTTTCGCCCTCCCCTCTCTCCCCCTCCCCTCTCTCGCCCTCTCCTCTCTCGGCCGCCTCTCTTTCGCCCTCCCCTCTCTCGCCTTCCCCTCTCTCGCCCATCCCCTCTTCCCCTCATCTCTCTCCCCCTCCCCTCTCTTTCCCTCCCCTCTCTCGCCCTCCCTTCTCGCACTCACCTGTCTCGCCTTCCCCTCTCTCATCCACCCCTTCTCTACCTCATCTCTTCCCCCTCATCTCTCTCGCCCCCCTCGCCCTCTCGTCTATAGCCCTCCCCTCCCTTCCCCTCCCTTCTCTCGCCCCCCCACTCTCGCCCTCCCCCTCTCTCTTACACTCCCCTGTCTCTCACTCAGCTCTTTCGCCCTTCCATCTCTCTTCCACCCCTCTCCCTCCCGCCCCACTCTCACCCTCCCCCTCTCGCCCATCCCCTACACATCTCTTTCGACCTCCCCTCTCTCGCCCTCCAACGTCTCGCCCTCCCCATCTCCCCTCATCGTTTTCGCCCTCCCCTCTCTCCCCTCCCCTCTCTCGCCCATCCCCTCACTCCCTCATCTCTCTCCCCATCATCTCTCTCCCCATCATCTCTCTCCCCTCCCTCTCTTGTGCACCCCTCTCTACCTCATCTCTTCCCCATCATCTCTCTCCCCATCATCTCTCTCTCCCCCCCTCTCTTGTGCACCCCTCTCTACCTCATCTCTTCCCCCTCAACTCTCTCACCCTCCCCTCTCTCGCCCTTTTCTCTCTCGCCCTCCCCTTTCTCACTCTCCACTCTCTCGCCCATGCCCTCGTCCCCTCATCTCTCTCCCTCTCCCCCACTCTCACCATGCCTCTCTCGCCCATCCCCTCTCCCCATCTCTTTCGCCCTCCCCTCTCTCGCCCTCCAACTTCTCGCCCTCCCCGTCTACCCTCATCGTTTTTGCCCTCCCCATCTCCCCCTACCCTATCTCGCCCATTCCCTCTCTCACCCATCCCCTCTCCCCATCTCTCTCGCCGTCCCCACCCTTGCTCTACCCTCTCTCGCCCTCCCGTTTTGCCCACATCTCTCTCCCCCTCCCCTCTCTTGTGCACCCCTCTCTACCTCATCTCTTCCCCCTCAACTCTCTCACCCTCCCCTCTCTCGCACTCATCTCTATCGCCCTCCCCTTCCTCGCACTCCCCTTTCTCGACCTGCTTTCTCTCGCCTTCCCCTTTCTCGCTCTCCCCTCTCTCCCCCACACGCTCGCCCCCTCATCTCTCTCCCTCTCCCCCTACTCTCACCCTGCCTTCTCTCCCCGCCCCTCCCTCTCGACCGCTCTCTCTTGGCCCCTTTTTCCTCACCCTCCCAACTATCTCGCCCTCACCACTCTCTCACTCACCCCTGTCTCGCGCTCCACTCTCTCTCGCCTTCCCACTCTCTCTCGGCCTCGCCAACACTCTCTCTTCCCTCTCCCTCACCCTCCCCTCTCTCTACACTTCCCCCTCTCGCACTGCCCTCTCTTTCACCCTCTTTTCTCTCGCACTGCCTTGTCTCGCCCTCCCCTCTCTCTTGACCTACACACTATCTCACACACCTCTCTCGCACTCAACTCTCTCCCACCCTACCCTCTCTCGCGCTCTCCTCTCTCGTGCCCTCCACATCCCTCTCCCGTCCGTCTGTCTCAACCTCCCCTCTGTCTCCATCTCCCACCCTGTCTCCCGCCACGCTTTCTCCGCTCCCCTCTCTCCCATCCTCCCCTCTCTTGCGCTACCCGCTACTTCGCCGTCATCATCTCTCTTGCCCTCCTCTCTCTCTCCCTCACCTCTACCTCGCCCTCCACTCTCTCGCCTTCCCCTGTCTTTTGCCCTCCCCTCTCTCCCGGCCTCGCCCTCTCTCGCACTCAGCCCCCTGTCTCTCAGCCTCCCCCCTCTCTCACCCTCCCCTTTCTTTCATGCTCGGCAGTCTTGCCCTCCCCTCTCTCTCGCCCTTCCATCTCTCTCGCCTCGCACTCTCTCGCCCACCCCTCTCTCGCCCAGCCCTCTCACGCCCTCCCCTCATTCTCGACTTCTCCTCTCTCTCCCTCCCCTCTCTCTTGCCCCCACTCTCTCTCCCGCCCCTTTCTCTCACCCTCCCCTTTCTTGCCCAACCCTCTCTCTCGCCCTTCCCTCTCTCTCACGTTCCCCTCTCTCGGCCTACCCTCTCTCCCGCTCATCTCTTTCTCCCTACCATCTCTCGCCCGCCACTCACCCTCCCTCCCCTCTCCCTCCCACCCCTCTCTCACCCTCCCGTCTCGCCCATCCCCTCTCTCCCTCATCTCTCTCCCCCTCCCCTCTCGCGCCCTCTCCTCTCTCACCCTCCCCTCTCTCGTGATCCCCCTCTCGCCCGTACTTGTCGCCCTCCCCTCTCTCACACTCCCCTCTCTCGCTCTCCCCTCTCTCGCCCAACCACTCGCCCCCTCATCTCTCTCTCTCCCCACTCTCACCCTGCCTTCTCTCTCCAACCCCTCTCTCTCGACCCCTCTCTCTTGCACCTTCTCCCTCGCCCTCCCCACTTTCTCGCCCTACACACTATCTCACACTCCCCTCATTCGCGCTCCACTCACTCTCACACTCCTCTCTCGCTCGTCGTCAACCTTTCTCTCGCCCTCCCCATCCCTCTCCCATCCCTCTGTCTCGCCCACCCTTCTCTCTCCATCTTCCCACACTCTCGCCCGCCACACTCTCTCATCCTCTCCTCTCTTGCGCTCCCCTCTCTCTTACCCTCCCCTCTCTTGCGCTCCCCTCTCCTTCGTTGTCACCCTCTCTCTTGCCCTCCTCTCTCTCATGCCCCTCTATTTCGTCCTCCCCTCTCTCGCCCTTCCCTCTCTTTCGCCCTCCCCTCTCTCTCGGACTCCCCCTTTCTTTCATTCAGCCCCCTCTCTCTCACTCCCCTTTCTCTCAGGCTCGGCTCTCTTGCCCTCCCCTCTCTCTTGCCTTCCCCCTCTCTCTCCCTTCACTCTCTCTCGCCTTCCCCTCTCTCGCCCTCCCATCTCTCGCACCCCCTGTCACGCCCTCCCCTCACTCTCGCCCTCTCCTCTCTCTCCCCTTCCCCACTCTCTCGCCATCCCCATTTCTCTCACCCTCTCCTCTCTCGACCTTCCCCCTCTCTCGCCTTCCCCTCTGTTGCCCTCCCCTCTCGCCTGCCAATCTGTCTCGCTGACCCATCTCTTGCCCACCCCCTTCCTCCCTCCACTCTCTCGCCCTCGCCTCTCGCACCCACCCCCACTCCCGCTCATCTCTTTCACCCTCCCCTCTCTCGCCCTACCCTCCCTCGCCCTACCATTCCCTTGCCCTCCCCACTCTCTCTCTCCACTCTCTCTCGCCCTCCCACTTCTCTTTCGCTCTGTCCCCTCTCTCTCGCCCTTCCCTCTCTCTCACCACCCTCTCTCGTCCTACCCTCTCTCGCCATCCCCACTCTCTCGCCCCACTCTCTTATCCTCCCTTTTCTCGCTCTCGCCTTTCTCGCCCTCGAATCCCTCCCCCTCCCCTCTCACGCCCTCAGATCTCTCGCCCTCGCCTCTCTCGCGCCCAGTCTCTCTTGGACACCCTCGCTCTCACCCTTCTCTCATTTCCTGCCCTCTCTCTCGACCTCCCCTCTCTCGCAGTCTCCACTCTCTCTTCCCCTCACATCTCTCGGCCTCCCGTCTTTCGCCCCCATTCTCTCTTGGGCCCCCTCTGTCTCACCCTCCTCTCTCTCTCGATCTCCCATCTCTCACCCTCCCGCCTCTCTTTCCCTCCCCTCTCTCTCCCTCCCCACTCACTCGCCCGCCCCTTTTTCTCGCGCTCATCCTCTCTCTCGCCTTCCCTTCTCTCGCCCCCCTTCTCTCATGCTCCAATCTCTCCCAACCCTCCCATCTATCGCGCTGCCCTCTGTCCCACCCTCCTCTCTCGCGCGCTCTCCTCTCCTTTGTCCTCCCCCTCTCTTGCCCTCCTCTCTCTCACTCCCCTCTCTCTCGACCTCCCCTCTCTCGCCATCCCTTCTCTCTCCCCCACACCTCTCTCGGCCTCCCCATCTCTCACTCAGCCCCCTCTCTCTCGCCCTCCTCTCTGTCTCGCCCTCCCGCCTCTCTCTCTCTCTTCTCTGTCTCCCCTATCTCGCCCACCCCCTCGCACCCTCATCTCTGTCTTCCACCCCACTCTCACCCTGCCTTCTCTCACATTTCTCTCTCTCTCGACACCTCCCTCTTGCCCCCTTCTCCCTCGTCCTCCCAACTCTCTCGCCCTCACCACTCTCTCACACTCCCCTCTCTCGCGCTCCACTCTCGCCCACCCTCCTCTCTGTCGCGCTCCCCTCTCTTTCTCCTTCCCCCTGTTTCTCGGCCTCCCCATCTCTCTCTCTTCCCTCTCTCTCGCTCTCCCCTCTCTCTTCACCTGCCCACTCCCTCGCCCGCCACTCTCTCTCATCCTCCCCTCTCTCGCGCACCCCAGTCTCGCCCTACACTCTCTCGCCCTCATCTCTTTCACCCTCACATTTCTCGCCCTCCCGTCTCTCGCGCTCCCCTCTCCCTCCCCCTCTCTCTTGCCCTTCTCTCTATCTTCCTCGCCTCAATCTCACCGTCCCTTCTCTCGCCCTCCCCTCTCTCTCGCCCTCTCCTCTCACATTGCCTCCCCCTCTCTCACACTCAGCCCTCTCTCTCTCGCCCTCCCCTCTCTTCCCTCCCCTCTCTCTCAACCTCCGCACTCTATCGACCCCTCTCTCTCGCCCTCCTCAGTCTCTCTCCCTCTCCCCTCTCTCGCGCACCCCTCTCTCACGCTCCCCACTCTCCCACCCTTCCCTCTGCGCCCTCCGCTCTTTCTCACTCTCCCCTCATTCTCTCCCACCACTCTCTCTCTCCCTCCCCACTCTGTCACACTGCTCACTCGCCCATCCCCTCTCCCCAATCTCTCGCCCTCCCCTCTCTCGCCCTCCCCCTTTCTCGCCCTTCCCTCTCTCTCGCCTTTCCCTCACTCTCCCTACCCTTTCTCGCCTTCTCCTCTCACGCCCCCCGCACTATCTCGGCCTCCCCTTTCTCTCACCGTCCCCTCTCTTGCCCTCCCCTCTCTCACCCTTCCCTCTCTCTCGCACGCCCTCTCTCTCTCTCGCCCTTCCCTCTCTCTCGCCTTCCCCTCTCTCACCCTCCCCTCTCTCTCGCTCATAGCCTTCGCTCTCCCCCATCTCTTGCACTTCCCTCTCTCTCGTCTTCCCCTCTCTCTCTCTCCCTCCCCTCTCCCTCCCTCCCGACTGTCGCCTTATCCCCATCTCTTTCGCCCTCCCCCTCTCGCGCTCCAATCTCACGACATTCCCTGTCTCCCCTCATCGTTTTCGCCCTCCCCTCTCTCACTCTCCCCTCTCTTGCCCACACCTCTCTCACCCTCCCCCTCACGCCCACCCTCTCTCTTCCTCACCTCTGTCCCCTCATCTCTCTCGCCCTCCCCTCTCTCGCCCTCCACTCTCTCGCCCTCCCCTCCCTCGCCATCCCCCTCTCGCCCTCACTTCTCGCCCTCCCCTCTCTTGCCCTACCCTCTCTCGCACCCCCTCTACCCCTTACCTCTCTCGCCCTCTCCTCTCTTTCCCTCCCTCTCGCCGTCCACTCTCTTTCCCTCCCCTGTCTCCCACTCATCGCTTTTGACCTCCCCCTCTCGCCCTCTCCTCTCTCATCTCCCCTCTTTCGCCCACACCCTCGCTCCCTCATCTCTCTCTCTCCCCACTCTCACCCTGCCTTCTCTTGCTCACCCCTCTCTCTCGACCCCTCTCTCTTGGCCCCTTCTCCCTCACCCTCCCAACTATCTCGCCCTCAACACTTTCTCACTCTCCCTTTTCTCGCCCTCCACTCTCTCTCGCCTTCTCCCTCTCTCTCGGCCTCCCCATCTCTCTCTCTCTTCCCTCTCTCTCCACCTCCCCTCTCTCGCACTCCCCTCTCTCTCACCCACTTGTCTCTCGCACTGCCTTCTCTCGCCCTCCCCTCTCTCTCGACCCCCGCTCTCTTGCCCCTTCTCCCTCGCCGTCCCCACTCTCTCGCTCTACATGCTATCTCACACTCCCCTCTCTCGCCCTCCACTCTCTCTCACCTTCCCCCTCTCTCTCGGCCTCCCCATCTCTCTCGATCTTCCCTCGCTATCGTCCTCCCCTCTCTCTCCACCTCCTCTCTCTCCACCTCCCCTCTCTCGCACCCCCCTCTCTCACCCACTTGTCTCTCGCACTGCCTTCTATCGCCCTCCACTCTCTCTCTCGACCCCCGCTCTCTTACCACTTCTCCCTCGCCCTCCGCACTCTCTCGCCCTACACACTAACTCACACTCCCCGCTCTCGAGCTCCACTCTCTCCCACCGTCCCTTCTCTCGCGCTCCGCTCTCGCTCGCTGTCACCCTTTCTCTCGCCCTCCCCATCCCTCTCCCATCCCTCTGTCCCGCCCTCCCCTCTCTCTCCATCTTCCCACCTTCTCGCCCGCCACTATCTCTCATCCTCCCATCTCTCGCGCTCCCCTCTCTATCGCCTTCCCCTCGCTTGCCCTCCCCTCTCGCCTGCTCATCTATTTCGCTGTGCCATCTCTTGCCCACCCCCTCCCTCCTTCCACTCTCTCGCCCTCGCCTCTTGCACCCACACCCTCTCCCGCTCATCTCTTTCACCCTCCCCTCTCTCGCACTCCCTTCTCTCGCCCTTCCCTCTCTTGCCTTCCCCACTCTCTCTCTCCACTCCCTCTCGCCCTCCCACTTCTCTTTCGCTCTGCCCCCTCTCTCTCGCCTTTCCCTCTCGCTCACCACCCTCTCTCGTCCTCCCCTCTCTCGCCATCCCCACTCTCGCCCCACTCTCTTATGATCCCTTATCTCGCTCTCATCTCTCTCGCCCTCGACTACCTCCCCCTCCCATCTCACGCCCTCACATCTCTCGCCCTCCCCTCTCTCGCCCCCCAGTCTTTCTTTGCCTCCCCTCGCTCTCAGCCTGCTCTCACTCCCTGCCCTCTCTCTCGACCTCCCCTCTCTCGCAGTTTCCTCTCACTCGCCCTCCCCTCTCTCTCGCCTTCCCTTCTGTCGCCCTCCCTTCTCTCCTGCTCATCTCTTTCACCCTCCCATCTCTCACCCTCCCCTCTCTCACCCACCCCCAACCCTCATTTATTTCACCCTTCTTCTCTCGCCCTCCCCTCTCTCGCCCTCCCCATCTCCACCTCATCGCTTTCATCCTCCACTCACTTGACCTCCCCTCTCTAACCGTCCACTCTCTCCACATCCCTCTCTCGCCCTCCCGTCTCTCTCCCTCCCGTCTCTCTCCCTCCCCCTCTCTCACCATCCCCACTCCCACCCACTGTCACCCTCCCATCTATCACCCCTTACCCACTCTTGCACACTTCCCTCTCTCGTGTTCCACAATCTCCCACCCTCCCCTCTCTCTTGCTCCCCTCTCTCTCGCGCCTTCACCCTCTCTCTCGCCCTCCCCTATCTCTCCACCTCCCCACTCTATCGTCCCCATTCTCTCTCATCCTCCCTTCTCTCGCGCTGCCCTCTCTCCCACACTACCTTCTCTTGCGCGCCCCTCTCCTTCACCCTCCCTCCTCTCTTGCCCTCCTCTCTAACACCCCTCTCTCTCGCCTCCCGCCTCTCTCTCCCTACCCTCTCTCTCCCTCCCCACTCTCTAGCCCTCCCCTTTCGTTCACTCTCCCCTCTCTTGCCTTCCTTCTCTCTCACCCAACCCCTCACTCTCCACCTCCCCTCTCTTTCGCCCTCCCATCTCTCGCCCTCTCCTCTCTCTCCCCCACCCCTCTTTCGGCCTCCCCCTCTCTATCACTCAGCCCCCACTCTCTCGCCCTCCCCACTCTCCGACCCTCCCGCCTCCCTCTCCCTCTCCTCTCTCTCTCCCTTCCCTCTCTCTCCCTCCCCCCTCTCGCCCTCCCCATCCTCTCACATTCCCCTCTCTTGTCTTCCCCTCACTCTCACCCTCACCCTCTTTCTCCCCCTCCCCACTCTCTCGCCTTCCCTTCTGTCGCCCTCCCCTCCCTCCTGCTCATCTCTGTCGCCCTCCCCTCTCTCAACCGACCATCTCTGGCCATCGCCTGACTCCCCTCATCGCTTTCGCCCTCCACTCTCTCGATCTGCCCTCTCCACCTCTCCACTCTCTCACCCTCCCCTCGCTCGTCCACACACTCTCGCCCTCCTCTCTCCCGCCCACCCATCCCTCGCCCTCCCCTCTCTCAGTCTCCCCTCTCTCGCCCACATGTATTTCGCCCTCCCAACTCCCGCCCTCCCCTCTCTCGCCCTCCCCTCTCTCTCACCCTTCCCTCTCTCTCAACCTCCCCCCTTCTCTCGCTCTGCCTCCACTCGCTCGCCCTCCGCTCTCTTTCGGCCCAACTCTCGCCCTCCCCTCTCACTCCCATCCCCTTTCACCCTCATCTCTCTCCCCATCTCTCTCGCCCTACCTCTGTTGCCCTCTCCTCTCTCGCCTTCCCCTGCTCTCTCGCGCTCCACACTCTCCAACCCTCCCCTCCCTCGCGCTTCCCTCTCTCTCGCCCTCCCCATCCCTCTCCCGTCCGTCTGTCTCAAACTCCCCTCCCTCTCCATCTCCCCACCCTCTCGCCCGCCAAGCTCTCTCATCTTCCCCTCTCTCGCGCTCCTCTCTCTCCCACCATCCCCTCTCTTGCGCTACCCTCTCCTTCGCCGTCACCATCTCTCTTGCCCTCCTCTCTCTCTCTCCCTCCCCTCTATCTCGGCCTCCACTCTCTCGCCATCCCCTCTCTTTTGCCCTCCCCTCTCTCTCTTACTCAGCCCCCTCTCTCTCACCCTTCCCCTTCTCTTACCCTCCACCTTCTTTCACGCTCGGCTCTCTTGCCCTCCCCCCTCTCTCCCCCTTCCCTCTCTCTCACCTCCCCCTCTCTCACCCGCCCCTTTCGCAACCCCCTCTCACGCCCTCCCCTCATTCTTGCCTTCTCCTCTCTCTCCCTTCCCACTCTCTTGCCCTCCTCTTTCTCTCATCCTCCCCTTTCTTGCCCTCCCCTTTCTCTCGACATCTCCCTCACTGTCGCCGTTCCCTCTCTCTCACCATCCCCTCTCTCGCCCTCCCCTCTCTCCCGCTCATCTCTTTCACCCTACCATCTATCGCCCTCCCCTCACCCTCCCTCCCCTCTTCCTCCCAACCCTCTCACACCCTCCCCTGTCTCACAATCCCCTCTCCTCCATCTCTTTCAACCTCCCGTCTCTCGCCCTCCAATCTCTCGCCCTCCCATCTCCCCTCATCATTTACGCTCTCCTCACTCTCGCCCTGCCCACTTTCACCCATGCCCTCTCTCTCTCATCTCTCTCCCCCTCAACTCTCTCCCCATTACCTGTCTCACCCTCCCCTCTCTGGCCATCTCCTATCTCGCCGTCTCCTCCCTCGCCATCCTCTCTCTCGCGCATCGCCTCTCGCCCTCTCCTCTCTCGCCCTTTCGTCCCTCGCCGTCCCTTTTCTCTCCCTCCCCTCTCTCACCCTTCCCTCTCTCGCCCATCCCCTCTATCCCTCTCCTTTCTTGCCCTCCCCTGTCTCGCTCTTCCCTATCTCGCCCTCCCCTCTCTCGCCCTCCACTCTCTCTCCCTCCCCTGTCTCGTCCTCCCCTCTCTCACCCACCCCCTCCCTCCCTCATCTCTCCCTCCATCCCCACTCTCACCCTGCCTTCTCTCACCTTCCCTACTCTCTCGCCCCCACTATCTCTCTCTCTCTCTCTCGCCTTCCCCCTCTCCCTTGGCCTCCCCATCTCTCTCTCTTCCCTCTCTCCCGCCTTCTCGTCTCTCGCCCCACCCTCTCTCATCCTCATCTCTTTCACCCTCCCCTCACTCGTACTCATCTCTTTCGCCCGCCCCTCTCTCGCATTCCTCTCTTTCGCCCTCCCGTCTCTCATGCTGTCCTCTCCCTCCCCTCTCTCTTGTCCTCCTCTCTCTCTCCCTCCCCTCTATTGCATTCCCCTCTCACTCGTCCTCCCCCTCTCTCTCGCCCTGCCCTCCCCCTCGCCGTGCCCTCTCTCTTGTCCTCCCCCTCTCTCACTGAGGCTCCTCTCTCTTGCCCTCCCCCTCTGCCCTCCCCTCTCTCGCAACCTCACCCTCTATCAATCCCCTCTCTGTCGCCCTTCCTAGACTCTATCCCTCCCCACTCTCACTCTCCCCTCTCTTGCACTCCCCTCTCTCGCCCTCCCCTCTCGTTCTCCCTCCACTCTCTCTCATCCTCCCCTCTCTCGCGCTCCCCTCTCCCTCGCCCTCCCATCTCTCACCCTCCCCTCCTTCACACTCTCACCTCTCTCTTGGCCTCCCCCTCTCTCTCACTCAGCCCTACTTGCCCCCTTCTCCCTCGCCCTCCAACTCTCTCGCCCTCACCACTCTCTCACACTCACCTCTCCCGCGCTCCACTCTTTCGCACTCTCCCCTCTTTCGCGCTCCCCTCTCTATTGTCTTTTCCCCTCTCTCGGCCTTCTCATCTCTCTCTCTTCCCTCCCTCTCGCCCTCCCCTCTCTCTTCACCTCCCCACTCTCTCGCCCGCCACTCTCTCATTCTCTCCTCTCTCGCACTCCCCTCTCGCCCACCCTCCCTTCTCTCGCCCTACCCTCTCTCGCCCTCGTCTCTTTCAACCTCCCCTCTCTCGCCCTCATCTCTTTCTCCCTCCCGTCTCTCGCCCTCCCCTCTCTTGCGCTCCCCTCTCCCTCTCCCTCTCTCTTGCCCTCCTCTCTCTCCCTCTGCTCACTTTCACCCTCCCCTCTCTCGCCCTCCCCTGTGTCTCGCACTCTCCTCTCTCTCGCCCTCTCCTCTCTCTTGGCCTCCCCCTCTCTCTCTCGCCCTCCCCTCTCCTCCCTCCCCTCTCTCGCAACCTCCCTCTCTATCGACCACGCTGTCGCCCTCTCCTGTCTCTCTCCCTCTCCCCTCCCCATCTCTTTCGCCCTCTCCTCTCTCGAACACCAATCTCTCGCCCTCCATTTCTCCCCTCATCATTTTCGCCCTCCCCTCTCTCACTTTACCCCTCTCGCCCTCCCCCTCTCTCTCGCGTTTCCCTCTCTCGCCCTCTCCTCTCACGCCCCCCGCACTCTCTCGCACTCCCCTTTCTCTCAACCTCCCCTCTTTGCCCTCCTCTCCCTCTCGCTCTCCCCCTCTCTCTCGCCCTTCCCTCTCTCTCGCCTTCCCCTCTCTCACCCTTCCCCTCTCTCACCCTTCCCTCTCTATCGCCTTCCCCTCTCTTTCCCTCCCCTCTCCCTCCCTCCCCACTGTCGCCCTATCCCCATCTCTTTCATGCTCCTCCTCTCGCCCTCCAATCTCTCGACATTCCCTGTCTCCCGTCATCGTTTTCGCCGTCCCCTTTCTCGCCCGCCCCTCTCTCGCTCTCCCCTCTCTTGCCCACACTTCTCTCGCCCTCCCCTCTCTCGCCCACCCCCTCTCTCCCTCACCTCTCCCCTCATCTCTCTCACCCGCCCCTCTCTCTTCCCACTCTTCTCTCGCCCTCGCCTCTCTCTTCCCCTCTCTCTCGCCCTCCCCTCTCTCTCGGCCTCCACCATCTCCCTCACTCAGTGCCCTCACTCTCACGCTCACCTCTCTGCCCTCCCCCTCTCTCCCTCTCTTCTCTCTACCACTCCTCTCTCTCCCTATTCTCTCACTCCTTTCCGTCTATCGCCCTCCCCTCTCTCCCGCCCTCGCCTCTCTCTCGCCCGCCCGCCTCTCTTTTGCTCCCCTCTCTCCCTCCCCTCTCTCTCCCTCACCACTCTCTCGCCCTCCCCTTTCTCTCACTCTCCCCTCTCTTGCCTTCCCCTCTCTCTCGAACACCCCTCTCTTTCGCCTTCCCTTCTCTCACCCTTCTCTCTTTCCTGCTCGTCTCTTTTGCCCTCCCATCTCTCACCCTCCCGTCTCTCTCCCTCCCGCTCTTGTCTACCGCCCCTCACCCACCCTCTCTCCACCTCATCTTTTTCACCCGCTCGTCTCTCGTCCTCCCCTCTCTCGTGGTCCCCTGCCTCCCCCTCATCGCTTGCGCCCTCTACTCTCTCGCCCTCCCTTCTCTCGCCCTCCCCTCGCTCGCCCTCCCCTCTCTCGTCCATCCCTCTCTCCCCTCCCCTCACTTGCCCTCCCCTCACTCCCCCTCATCTCTTTTGCCCTCCCCTCTCTCGCCCTCATCTCTTTCGCCCTCCCCTCTCTTGCTCTCGCCTCATTCGACCACACCTCTCTCGCCCTCCCCTCTCATGCCTTCCCATCTCTCGCCCTCCCGTCTCTCGCCCCTACTCTCTCTCGCTCTCCCCACTCTCTCGCTCTCCCCTCTCTCCCTCCACTCTCTCGAGCTCACCACTCTTCTCGCTCTCCCCTGTCTCTCCCTCCTCTCTCTCTCACTCCTTTCTCTCACCATATACCTCTCTCTCGCGCACGCCCCCCTCTACTCTATATCTCACTCCTTTTCCCCCTCCCTCCCTCTCGCTCTGTCTCTCTCCTTCTCTTTTTTCTTTCTCGCCCTCTCTTAACCCCTCCCGCTCTGTCTCGCTCTAATCATCTCTCTCCCGCCCCCATCTCTCGACCCCCCCTCTCACACACCCCTCTCTCCTTAGTTCCCTTCCTCTCCCTCACCATCTCTCTCTCTCTGTCTCTCTTCTCTCTCTCTCTCACCTCCCTCTCTCTCGACCTTCTCTCTCTTCCCTCCTCTATCTCGCTCTAGCCATCACGCTTTCTCTTGCCCCCTATCTCTCATCCCCTCCTCTCTCTCGCCCCCTCATTCTCTGTCTCTGCCTCTCTCTTTTTATGTCTCTCTCTCTCTCTCTGCTCCCCGATCTCCCTTGTCCCTTTGTCTCTCTCCTCGTCCCTCTCTCTGTGTCTTTCTCTCTCTTGCCCCCTCGTCCCACTCTCAGTCTCAGTCTCAGTCTTTCTCTCGCCCACTCTCCCTCTCGCCCCTCGCTCTCATTATCTCCTCCCATGTCTTTCTTTCTCTCTCTCTCTCTCACTCACCCTATCTCTCTCTTTCCCCCCTCTCCCTTCTCTCTCCCCTCACCTTCACTCTCTCTCCACCTTCTCTCACTCTCAATCCCCCTCCCTCGGTGTCTCTCTCTCTCCACCTCCCTCTGCTTCTCATTGACTGAATCTCTGTCCCTCCTGTCCCTCCCTCCCTCCTTCTCTGACACGTTCTGTCTCCCTGATCCTTCCCTTTCCCTCTGAACCAGAGTCTGTGGCTGGGTTTGGTGGTGAGGCTGTGTGCGAGGGGTGGGGGTGAGATTTTGGAGGAGAGAAGAGGGGAAAATAGGGTAGAGACGGAATTGCGGGAGGGAAACAGAGACAGCATGAGAGAGAGAGGGGGAGGGAGAGAGGAAAGAATGGGGGCAGGTAAAGAAACCGGACTGGGGGTCTGTGTGAGAGAGGAGGATAAAGGAGATTGTTGAAAGAGAGAGTGTTCTGAAATAGAGAGAGAGAGAGAGAATTGATGCGAAAGAGTAGGGGAGAGGAAATGGGAAGCCAGTTTAGAGTGGGGGTTACAGAGGAATTTAAACCCAGCTCCTCTTCCCTGAGGACCAGGACTTGGGGCTGAGTCTGTCTCTCTCTAGCTTAGCTTCTCCAACACAAAGACACACAACAACATCGGTCACTCTGCAACTCGGCACGCTATAATCAACGTTTTTATTGTTTGCAAATGGAAGTGATGGATACAGTCAGTGGATGGTGCCTTTTCTCACTGGCCACTGAGTTGTGAGAAACATTGAAATGTTTCCCTGTAACCCCTCTGTGGGATAAAGATGGACAAACCAGCGGTCCCCTCAGTCTGTTACCATAGTGACAGGCTGCTCCATCGCTGAAACTTTGAATTGAAATGAAACATTCAGAATGGACTGATTAATGAGGGGATTTGATGCATGGATGGATTTGGGTGAAGGGATATCTCAGCATATTGTTCAGGTGCTGCCTGAACTTAGTCTGGGTCACGGCATAAATCGCGGTGTTTGTGCAGCAACTGAGGAGCTGCAGCATGAAGCCCAATTCCTGTACAAAGGGATCAAGATACACAGACTGATACCCAATATCATCCATCCGGTACCATATAGAATACACCATTACCGTTGACCATAAAAGGATGAAATTGGCCGAGATCACAAACAGTAAAATTATTGATTTTTTTCGGTTCCTCATTTCAGTGTCAGACTGAGCGTCCCCATTGGTGTGAGCGCGGAGTCTCCTGCGGGCTCTGCTGGTAACTAAAATGTGTCTGACAGTGAGAACATTGAGCAGCAGAATCAGGAGAAATGGGACACACGGGGTTAGAATGTGGTGGAGGAACTCGATTGTGACCCAGACACTGGAGTATTGAACAGCGTCTTTTACATCACAAAACCAGGGGGTGTTTAGCAGCCGATACCGAGCCATGAGCATAAAATACCAGAAAATGTTCTTTAAACAGCTCAGCACAGTCACTGCTCCCAGAACCACAGCCGCCGTTTTCTCACTGCAATATTTACTTTTCAGCTTCTGGCAACAAATGGCCACAAACCGATCAAATGTGAAAGTGACGGTGAACCAGACAGAGCAGTCAGTGGCTACATAAAGCAGGATGGCGTGGATATTACACACTGGGACGGAGTCCATCAGGAAATAAAACTGTTCCCGATAAACAATGGGAATGTGTCTCAGTATCAGGTCGAAGATAATGACCAGAAGATCCGCCGCTGCCATGGCCCCCAGGTAACGTCTGACACATGGAGACAATCCACAATCTTTATAAAGCAGGACGTAGATGGTCACTACGTTAACTGTGAGGAAGGAAAACAAACCCATTATCCATCAGCCTGGAGGTAAAGGGACCCGTTTGATTGGGGACCCATTGAGATTTTCAAATGTGTCCCTGTATTCAGGGATTTATTAAAATAATTGGAGCCGGAATAACAAATGGGAAGATCTGAAATATTGACAAACCATCAGAACCCCTGCCTCCGCAAACACACAGAGACATATCCATAAGGACAGATGGTTTCTAGAACATTCCCACACACTCGATCACTCGGGAGCAAACACAAGTCACTCCTTCCCAGTTCCTTATACGGAGGGTGGAAACGTTGCTGTCCTGAAGGATTCTCTCCCGTTTCCTGATGGAAAACAGAGTTTCAGAATTTCTGTATTTTGGTCTAAATTGTGGTCGATCCTGTATCGTGGAGAAATTTAAACGCAGGGAAAACGTATTCACTCCTTTAACTGCCTGAGGGTCCTTAGGAACAGTGTCTCCTCCCTGGAACGGGATCTCTTCCCTTGGGATCTTATTGTTTGTTCAATTCACTGACGTCCGGCCGTTCACAAATAATGTCGGGGACAGAACGTTCTGGGGAATGACAAGTGTAGAATGTTGGGGCCAGAACCTTCCGGGAGATCCTTGACCTGTCCATCACCTTCCACCCCTATCCACTCTACCAACATGATGTACTGTGCTCCATTTCTGTCCAGCACGGGGAGCTGTGCAGACTCCAGCAGGACACTTCTGTGTGAACCTGAAACAAATATCTCTCCAGCAGGTGGAGCTGCAGAGACCACATCATTGCATTACCGATAAACCTCAACCAGATAGTCTGACCAGCACAGAGAACTCTGCAGTGATCACTGGTGAATTAATCTGTAAACCAGGAGCATTTACCCTCTCAGCATATAGATCTGTGTACACCACCCTAGTGCATTGATCTGTAAAACAGGAGCAGTTATCCTCCCAGCTTGTAGGACTGTGTACACCACCCCAGTGCATTGCTGAGTAACTCTGTGTTAGATCACTGCCCAGCGTGGGGAAACTCGCAGCCCATGCTGGAAGTGGCAGGATGTAGAGTTCCCACCCATTTACAGCTCCATGACTCCATTGTGCAATGACAAGAGGTTGTTGTGGGTGTGAACATCACTGCTAGAGAGAGATGGCGGGAGAATCAGTTGAAGTATCACTACATGGGAAGGGTTTGGGTTATAGTCAGAGAGGGGGAGACTGAGAGACAATGTCATGGAAGGATGTGTTCCCAGGTTGCAGAGTGCAGAAATGTAGACACTTCGATAGCATCCTGTAACATGAGCCTGTCTTCCCAGGAAAAATGGGGAAAATTGGATTGTCTGTACGAGGCTGAGCTAGTTTCCTGGTGCTATCTTATCGATTGCACCTCATTAACTACCCCCCTTTCACCCCATGGTGTCCCTCTCATTCAATGCCAGCCTGATTCTCCCACCCACCATGGCTGGGGGTACTCACCATCGCTCGGACGTCCTTGGATATTCCATGATCCCTGACCCTGGGGCCATCGTTAAAAGGCCAATGGGCGCACGGTTGAGCTTTTTCAGTAAGGAGCTGCCCTGCACAGGTTACCAAGAGCATGGCAGATAAGGGGCAATTACATCATGGTTTCTCGACCGGAGCACGGAGTTCCTGCTGGATGGGCGAGTACAGAGTGAGATAATTCCCTTCCCAGAGGGGGCCACACCACCAGACCCTCAGAACATGGTCTGAGCTCACCACCTGGATCAGTGCAGTATCTGCGGTCTGAAGAAATGTCCAGCAATACAGGAGAAGCAGCAAAAGCCATCCCCGCTCTGTCAGGATATAGGTCACCGTATTCGCTCTGCTCCCTCACACTCACTGTATACTTGTTATAGCACGTTCCCCGGAATAAGGCGCATGCTCCATCCCTCTCACAATTGCAAGCAGCACCTTCCCTCTCTCTCTCTCTTTTTCTCTCTCTCTCTGTCACGCCGTGCACTTTACCCCCCACATAAATTAGCCTGCATGGATACAACACTGTCGACAGACTCCCTCTGAAAACCTCACCATTTTCCATTTTCCCCACCTACACCAGCACTAACAGCAGGGTCACCCATCTCCACCATCCCTCCCTCCCTTTCTCCCATTCCAGGAGACACAGCCTGGAATTGGCCAGCAAGGGCCAAGCCGGGTAATGGTGTCCCCGATATCCGTCGCCCCCCGCCCCCCCCGCCCTTCCCCTGCCATGTCGGGAGGACCCTGGTAGGAGCCAGAGAGGACCGGGACACCTCGTGTGGAGATTCTGAAGCATCCACGCCCCACCATCCGAGTAAGGAGTAATGTTCAGTGAAGGGCAATTCTCACTTTAAACCCACTGGCAGTTCCATTTCCCCGGCACAACTCAGAAGCCGCGGCCCTGATGTGATCACCCTTATCGGTTGAGCTGGTACAAATGGAATCCCCACAGTCGCGGTGGGCAGGAGAATGGGCCCGCAACACATCATCACCACCACCACCCAGGAAGGGAGTACGGAGGCTCCCTCCTACACCTCGTCCTGTAAACAGCTCAGATGCTGAAACTAATCTGTGATAGTTACAGCTCTCTCCCTTGTCCTGACGTCTTCAATAATCTATGCTCATATACACCCAGCGCCCTCTCCACCTGCACCCCCTGTATAACGGTACATCCTGTTTTATATTGTCGATCATTGTCTTTCCTACCAAAGTGCATCACCCTCACACAGCTCTGCATTGATCCCCATTCGCCTAAACACCTGAACACGACACCAACGTGTGATTGCCCTGTTAGAGTTCCATACTGTTCTCCATAGACTTTACAAGTCTTCCAGGTTTGGTGCCTTCTACAAACATTGAGATTGTCATAGCATCACAGTCGCCATAAAACAACGGATATCCTGCCCCAGACTCAGGAGTGTGAGCAATTGAAATACTGATATATTCTCTCGGATGAAGTTGAATAATGACACGCTGTCAATGGAACAACAAAAATCCTGACACACACCAGAGGGAGAGAATGAAATATTGACAAATCACAGAGCAAAAGAAATATGGATAGGCTCCACTTATCGATATTCATCAGGGTATAATGTGATGAATTTGAAAGCGTGTACTGTACTGTATCTTTAAGAGAGGGTGAAGCCTGTTCTGATCTGAGAGCTAAAAAGCACCTGTAATATGAGAGGTTGGCAGACCCAGACACAATATATTGCTATAGACTGGAGTCGGGTAATAAGTGGTTAAGAGAAAGGGGATCTCAGAGTTGTGAATAGTTAATGTAATTTGTTCACTTTCAGAGTTAAAAAATAAATTGATGTTTTTATTTGAACAGTGGAATTTGGGAGTTCTCTGCCAATCATATTTTAAGAGTTTACAAGGCGAATTGAGCATTTCTTTATGTTTAGTTTAAATTATCTGATGAGCTTCACACAGTATCCTAACAATTGCTGTGTGTATAACTGTGTGCCTCTGTCTGGGACAGGGCTAGCAGTCTCTGTGGTGTTTAATTTGATGTAATACCACCCTCTGCTGGCCTCCTCATGCCACTCCAAGGCATTGGCAGAGGGTGATAACCAACAGGGATGCAGACAGTGATGGGGAGGGAGAGGATAGCTGCTCACAGTAACATCCAAATGAATGTCTTACCCATGTACTGATCTAAATGCATTTTAAACATTGTAACTGTCCCCACTCTCACCACTTCCTCTGTAAGTTCATTCCACACACAAGCCAGCTTCTTTCTCAAAAAATTACCTCTCATGACTTTTGTAAATCTTTTTCCTTGCACCTTAAAATATCCCTCAGTTTTGAATCCCCACCTCAAGGAAAAAGACATCAGCACTTCAGCTTCTCTATTCCCCTTATGATTATATAAACCTCTGGAAAGTTGCCCCTTAATGTCATCATCTCCATTGAAAAATGTCCCAGCCTATCCAGCCTCTCCTTATAGCTCACTCCCTCCAATCCCAGCAACATCCAGGTTAATCTGTTCTCAACCCTCTCCAGCTTAATAATATCAAGGTCAATAATATTAAAGTGAAGAGTCAAGGTATTTTATAAGGGTAGGGGAGACCAAAACTAGAGGACATAGATTTAAGGTGAGAGGATGAACATTTAAAAGTGACCTAAGGGGCAGCCTTTTCACACAGAGGGTTGTGTGCCTATGGAATGGGCGGGCAGGGTGACCAGACTGGACATAGTGTTCCAGAAGAGGTCTCACCAGTGTCCTGTACAACCTCAACATGACGTCCCAATTCCGATACTAAAAGGTCTGACCAGTGAAGACAAGTGTTTTAATCATCTTCTTAACCACACTATCTATATGAGATGCAAATTTTAAAGAACTACACCTGGCAGCCTAGGTCTCTGTTCTACAACACTACCAAAGGCCCTGCGTTTAATTGTACAGGTCTTGCTCTTGTTTGATTTACCAAATCCAATACCTCGCATTAATCCAAACTGAACTCCATCTGGCACCCCTCAGCCCAGTGTGTGATATTACTGCTACCTCACCTTCCCCATTCAATTTTAAAATACCCTCTCCCTCTGCAGGAGGCCTGCACACACCAGCTTTTATTTTCAGAATGACCCGGAGCTTAGTTTGCCTTGTGTGGTTAGAGGGAAGAGGGAAAGGTTGCAGACACAGTTAGGTGTGGAGGAGAGGCTGGACAATAATCATTTAATGGTTTTAGGAAGAGGACAGTCACACATGAGAGTTGACGAATACTGATCCGTGTTTTAGGGCCAGAAATTATTGTCTTTCTCCGTCTCTGGTATTCAGTAATAAATATCTACTTGAGACACTTCATTGTGTACAGTGAGTCTGCAGGATTTCTTTACCTAATATTGCAGACAATAGATAACAGAATTTAAAGACCTTCATAGTTAATTTCCATGTCACAGCACGTGCACTCAATATCCTACACTTGAGACAAATATTTTGCATCTGTTTAACAATACAAAGGTTGTTTGTAATTCAGTAATGGTAACCTGATTATAATAAATCCACACCGAGCTGAAAATGGGCACTAAAATATGCCCGAAAATCTGGGTATGGTAGTGCAGTGAGTAATGTCCCTACCTCTGAGCCAGAGCTCTGGATTTGATTCCTGAACATGTGTAATAGTGTTCCAAGCTTTGGAGTAGAAGTTCTGAATTCAAGTCCTGCCTGTTGCAGAGGTATGTCCCGGCATGTTGTAACAGGCTGATGAGCAAACACACAGGAGAATAATGTTACAGCTTTATGGGTATTGACCAGTGATGCTAGTATCCCTACCGCCAAGCACAAAGGCTGATGTGTAAATCCCGCAGAAGTGTCTAATGATACATTTGAGCAAACTGATTAAAATTGATTTACAAATGTGATTTGATGGAGAAGGTAGAGGCGTCAGTATTGCATTTGAGAATTTAGGCCCCGAATGACTGAAAGTGCAGCCATTCGTGTTGATTGGAGTAACATTCCGTAGCAGTAGGTGTTTATAAAATCAGAATGATCATGGATAGGGTGAGTAGTCAGGGGTTTTCCCCACGTCAGGGGCGCCCACATCTAGAGGGCATTGGTTGAAATTGAGAGGGGAAAGGTTTTGATGAGGTCTAATGAGCATCTTTTCATGTAGAGGGTGGTGTGCGTATGGAATGAGCTGCCAGAGGAAGTGGTGGAGGCTGGTAAAACTATAACATGTAAAGTTCACCTGGATGCTGACTGATCTGCCGAGCTTTTCCAGCAATTTCTGTAACACAAGTATTCTGAATACATTAAACATTTTATTGTTTTAATGACGCAGGGACATATAAACATATCTTCAAATCGACCAAGACCATTTTCTGCTAAATTATGGCTCTGTGTATGACAGCAGCAATGATGTACCTACATTGAACAGGGAATGTGATGGAGACATAGTTTGGACAATGCACAAGGAGACCTCACATGATACAGGCTGGGAGATGATGACATTACTGTGTGATTCAACTCAGAGTGGGAAAAAATGTAATCTGCCGGAGAAGGAACGTCCTATTGCACTCTCTCTCTCCTTCATTATTCCTCATCACAGCAATATGTGCGACCTGAAAAGAACCTCTGCAGTCATTGTTACCATTTTTATAGAATGCCTGCAGTGTGGAAACAGACAGTTCAGCCCAAAATGTCCATACCAACCTTCCAAAGCCCACTCCCTGACATTTAACACGACCGATGCACATAACCAAGAAACCTCTAGCCAGCACAGCTTTGGACTGTGGGAGGAAACTGGAGCAACTATTAGAAGTGGAGACTGTGCAAACTCCACACAAATAGTCGCCCGAATCTGGAATCGAACCCAAGTCACTGGTGCTCTGAGGCAGCAGTGCGAACCACTGAGCCACTGTGCTACCCTTTGGGTGATGCTTTTGAATCTCCTCCCTGCCTAATGCAAATGGAATTCTGCCAAATCCAACTGTTGCCGGATGAAATCCCATTGCTAGCAGCTTGTGTGAGTGGAATCTATTCAGAAGCAGAATCTCCCAATTTTCCCTTTTTTCAGGAGTTACACTAATATCTGGACAAAGTTCTTTCAACTTGAAATTGCAGAGATTTTGTTCATTGATTTTATGTGTGTGCGCGGACGGTCCAGTGTTTTTAGAAAGGGAAATATTGATTAGATTCCCCACCGTGTGGAAACAGGCCCATCAGCCCAACAAGTCTACACCGACCCTCCGAAGAGCAACATAACCCAGACCCATTCCGCTACATTTCCCCCTTCACATAACACTGTGCACAATTTAACATGGCCAATTCCTCTAACCTGTACATTTTTGCAGCTCCCGGAGGAAACACACGCAAACACGAGAAGAATGTGAAAACTTCACACAGACAGTTACCTGAGGTGGGAATTGACCACCTGAGCTGTGAGTCAGTAGTGCTAACCACTGTGCCATCGTGCCGCCCATTTTGTATTATATATTTGCAATACCCAAACGAATTACCATTCATCTTTCCATCATAGTTCGAGTAACATTGCTCTGGATCACAATGTGTGGTTTAGCAGATTAAAGAAACTAACCTGACTTGTTCCTAAAACTGACCCTGACCCAGTTTGAGAACGATATCATCGGCCATATCACCGACCTGGTTACATTTAACATTTGTTGTGAGCAGTGGAGGAGTGGGAATCGAAAAGGAAGCAGTGATTCAAAAAGCCGGAGAACTATACACAGATGAGCCTGATGTCAGTGGTGGGTAAATTGGAGCGGATTATTACGGACAGGAATTACATACATTTGGGAAGGCATGGGCTGATCGGGGTAGACAACGTGGCTTTCTGCATGGGAAATCATGTCTCATTAGGTTGATTGAGTTTTATGAAGAAGTGACAACGAAGATTGATGACTGCAGTTTGGTAGACATTGTCCACATGGACCTCAGTAAGGTCCATTGTCCACATGGACCACACAACATTCCGATTGGTAAGGTTTGGTCACATGGGATACAGAGGAAGTTAGTCACAATTGGCTTGAAGGAAGAGGGGTAATTTTCAGACTGGAGGCTTGTGAGCAGCAGTGTGCTGTAAGAATCAGTACTGAGTTCAATACATTTCATCATTTCTATCAAGGCTTTGGATATGTATATCGGAGGCATTGTTAGTAAGTTTACAGATGATGGTGGAATTGTGGAAAATCTCAGAATACAACGAGACCACAATTAGAGAAGGAGAGACAGTTGAAGTTTAATTGAGATAAATACGAGGTTTTGTATTTTGCGAAAGCAAATCAGGGCAGAAATTATACGTTTAATGGTAAGCTCCTGGGGAGTGTTGTGGATCAAAGGGACCGAGGGCTGCAGCTACATTGTTCCGTGAAAGTGGAGTCGCGTGTGGAAAGAGTGGTGCAGAACACATTTGATACATTTGCCTTAATCAGTCGGAGCATTGAGCAAAGGAGTTGTGGTGGCATGTTGCATCTGTACAGGATGTTGGTGAGGCCACTTTAAGAATACTGCATACAAATCGGTTTTCTGCTGAAATGACTTACACGATGTTCCAGGACTTGAGGTTTGAGCTTTAGGGAGAGGTTGATTAGTTCGTGGTGCTTTCTCCTGGAGTGTAAGAGGTTGAGGGGTGACATTATAGAGATTTATAAAACCATCAGCGGCATGGATACCCTGAACAGCCACGTTCTGCTCCCTCGAATAGGGGAGTCCAGACAAGACAGCATAGGTTGAAGGGGAGAGGAGGTATATTGGCCAAATAATAGCAAATGGAACTTTCAATCATCTAGCTCCACGATCACTCTTGAGAAGAGAAATCCTGATATTCAAGATCACCTGTGTGAAGAAAACTCTTGCTGCTCATCTATCATGGCCTATTGATGTGAACAAAAGATGCTGACACAAGGGTTCAGGTAAAAATGACTGGACATGATATCAAGGCAGTGGTTAACCTCTGTTGACATCAAGGAACTGAACAAAACTGGACTTGGTGGGAATCAGAGTAAAATCTCCATTATTTGGAGTTAAACATGGCTAAAGGGAGATGTTCATTATCTCCGTCCTCGGCCAACTCTATGGGAGATCCTCAGGGTAGCTTCCTCTTCATAAACATCTTCAGCTACTTCATCAATGTCTCCCCACCCACCATAAGATCAGAAGTGGGGATGGTCACTGACGATACCACAATGTTCAGAATTGTCCTAGTCAGCTTCTGAACCAGCCTGTGTCCATGTGCAACAAGACCCAGACTCAATTGAGGCTTGTGATGTTGAAGTGCATGTAACAGCACTTCCTGACACTGCACATTGCCACAGGCACTCGGGCGGCACATTGGCACAGTGGTCAGCACTGCTGCCTCACAGTGCCAGAGACCCGGGTTCAATTCTCCGCCTCAGGCGACTGACTGTGTGGAGTTTGCACATTCTCCCCGTGTCTGCGTGGGTTTCCTCCGGGTGCATTGGCCATGAATTGGCCATGCTAAAGAGGTGAATTGGCCATGCTAAATTGTCCGTAGTGTTAGGTTGAGGGGTAAATATAGGGGGATGTGTCTGGGTGGGTTGCTCTTCGGAGTGTTGGTGTGGACTTGTTGGGCCGAAGGGCCTGTTTCCACACTGTAAGCAAACTAATCCAAAAATGAGTTCATTCAGCACCTCAAAGGAATATGAGGAAGCCATTCAGCGCATTGATACAACTGGAGAAGAACAGGCACAGCCCCTTCAGTGCCTCCAGCTCAGGAAAAGAAGGAACCTCGTGTGATGGACCACACCAAAGCCCCTCGAAAATATTTGAAGGCGGTAGCGTAGATTTTAATGTTCTAGGAGAAAGTGAGGACCGGAGATCAGAGCTTAAAATGTGTTGGTGGAAATTTTATTTTCCGTGTTTAAATAAATGGTGTTTTGCTTCACACCGAGTAGTTTGACCAGTCACATTGCATCTGGAACAGACAGTTTACATTTCCTTCAAAATAAGAAAACATTAGAATCTAGCTGAAAATGTGTTGGTGGAAAAGTGCAGCAGGTCAGGCAGCATCCAAGGAGCAGGAGAATCGACGTTTCGGGCATGAGCCCGACGTTTCGGGCATGAGAAACGTCGATTCTCCGGCTCCTTGGATGCTGCCTGACCTGCTGCACGTTTCCACCAACACATTTTCAGCTAGATTCTAATGTTTTCTGATTTTGAAGGAAATGTAAACTGTCTGTTCCAGATGCAATGTGACTGGTCAAACTACTCGGTGTGAAGCAAAACACCATTTATTTAAACACGGAAAATAAAATGAAACCAAAGAAAGAGGAATTTAGAATAATGTAGAACATAGAACATAGAAAAATACAGCGCAGTATAGGCCCTTCAGCCCTCGATGTTGCGCCGACCAAAGCCTACCTAACCTACACTAGCCCAATAACCTCCATATGTCTGTCCAATGCCCGCTTAAATGATCATAAAGAGGGAGAGTCCACCACTGCTACTGGCAGGGCATTCCATGAACTCACAACCCGCTGAGTAAAACATCTACCCCTAATATCAGTCCTATACCTACCACCCCTTAATTTAAAGCTGTGTCCCCTAGTAACAGCTGACTCCATACGCGGAAAAATGTAATTCAATTGGACAAGTTAACAGAATAATAGATCTAGGAACTATTGCTAATGAACTGTTCCAATAAAAGGAAAATCCCTTAAACACAGACCCTGGCAAAAAGGATTATTCAGACTAAGATTGTCGCAATCATTTCTCCAATCCAGGAATTAAAAACAGCATCAATAGAAAATTCAGAGAGAGTAGCAGCCAGGAGATAGTCACTGAAGCTTCCAACTCTGTGGAGACCGCAATAATTTTTGATGTTACTGACAAAGCAAAACCCAGAGATCCTTATTTGTGACAGCTGGCCACACCCATTCAGACTGTATTAAAATAAACACAAGGCCTCCTTAGCTGTCTACTCAAGCCCTCTTAACTAGCCAGCTTGGTAATGATCATTCGATCTCTTTCTGAAAAGAAACCAGAACAAAATAACCTCTTAAAGCTGCAGCACCATCACACTTGTTAGCAAATCGAGCTATCAAACAGGAACCAGGGGTAACCCAGACAGGTCCTTGGCCTGTCTAATCGGGCAAGGGAGAAGCTATTCAATCCCTTGAGTCACTTACACAGGAACAAGAGGAAGCCGTTCAGCCCCTTGAGTCACTTGCAAGGAACAGTAGGAGACCATTACTCCTCAACGCACTTACACAGGGACAGAATAAGGTAATTGATGTTGATTCCTGATGAATGGTTTCTGCCCGAAACGTCGATTCCCCTGCTTCTCGGATGCTGCCTGACCTGCTGTGCTTTTCTAGCAAACAACCCTCTACTCTAATCTCCAGCATGGCCAGTCCTCACTGTCTCCTAATTGATGCATTAACATGATTAACACGTGGAGCAGAGGCTGCACAGACAGACTGTTTCACGTTGTTCCTCGTAGCTCCATTGCTCATGATACACACGTGGGTCTTTAACGAGGTTTTCTAGTGTTGCGGATTATGGCCGCTGTTTAGGATTGTGAACAACATGACGTTCAGTTCGGGTTCACACACCGATTGCACAATAACTGGGCAGAAATAATGAAGGCTTTTCAAGTATTAGGTAAGCCACGTTAGTCTGATGAATGGACTCTGTATGTTCAAATAATGCTGATCTTGTTCATGTTGATCCTGTCTAGTGCAGTGTAATCTGTATGCCTTACTCTGTCCAAATCTATTTCCACCCTATAATCTGGCCATGCTCACTATGATCTGCCTCCGCTGCTCATTAATAAAGATTTTTCCCTGTACGAAGGGACACATGATAGTAAATCAAACCATTCAATCTTGGGTAAAGTATGGCATTTCTCACCCTATCAATGTCTCTTCTGGAAATAAGTGATCGCTGCTACTCCTCATGTTTCAGCGTCACCATTTCTTCTTCTCTCACAGCTCTATAGATTAAACACTCAGCTTCTTCACTCTGTCCTCATGTTACCATCGCCCGTGACCGTAGTAAGGAACTCATTCCTTACACAGGTGACCAAATCTGTAGAGAATGCTCCAAATACTCTCTCAGCATGGCTCTACAACAGCAGGAAGATGGCATGACTTATATACTCGAATCATCTTACAATGAAGGACAGCATTCCATTGTCTGCACCAATTACTTACACAGGGTTTGATTTGGAGCAGAAAGCAAAGACTTGTGAATGGGCGATCATGCTTCTCAAATTTGTTAGTGTTCTTTCATGAAGTGACCAGGATCTTTGACGATGATTCAGCGGTAGACGTAGTCTCCATGGATTTCAGTAAGGCCTTTGATAAGGTTCCACAAGGCAGGCTGCTCTGGAAGGTGACATTACGTCGAATGCTGGGGGAACTGGCCAATTGGATACACATTTGGCGTGATGGTAGGAAGCAGAGGGTTATTTGGAAGGATTCTTCTCAGACCAGAGGCTGGGTCCATTGCTGTTTGTTATCTATGATTTGGTTGAGAATGTACAAGGCATGATTAGTAAGTTTGCAGATGACACGAAAATAAGTGGTACCTTGATCAGTGAGGAAGTTTAACAGAAATTGCAGTAGGACCTTAATCAGATCAGGAAGTGGGCCAAAAAATGGCAAATGGAATTTAATATAGAAGTGTGAGGTCTTGCATTTTAGAAACTCAAATCAAGGTAAGATTTTCATGGTGAATGGGAGGGCCTCAATGGGTGTAGTGGGCAGAGGGACCTTGGCATTCAGGTGCACGGTTCTCTGAGAGTGGAGTCACAGGTAGACAGGGCAGTGAAGAAGGCTTTTGGCACACTGACGTTTATCAGGCAGGACACTGAGTATAGAAGTTGGGAATTTATGTTGCAATCACACAGGACTTTGATAAGGCCGCACTTGGAAAATTATGTTCAGTTTTTGTCACGTTGTTTTAGGGATAATATTATGAAATTAGGAAGTGGGCAGAAGAAATTTACAAGAACGTTGCCAAGACCCAATGGTCTTAGTTATAGGGAGAGGTTAGACAAGCACGCGCATTTTCTTTAGAGTGTCGGAGACTGAGGAGACCTTATAGAGCTGTGAACGATCACGAGGGGTATGGATAGGGTTAATGCTCTCAGTCTTTTTCCAAGGTGTAGAAAATCAAGGGTTAGAAAGGATCAGTTTCAGATTAGAGGGGAAGGAATAAAAGGGAACCTGAGGGGCCACTTCATTACACAGAGGATGGTATGTTGATGAGCTGCCAGCAGATGTCGGTGAAGGTGGTACATTAACAACATTTCAAAAGCATTTGGGTAAATATGTGGATCGGAAAGAACTAGAAGGATACAGACCAACTGCAGGGAAATGCAGTTAATTATTAATTAAAACCAAACGCCCAGAAAAGCTCGCCTCTACTTGTAATCTGTTAAAATATGAGTGACATAAATCTCCTACATGCCACTATTTAAACAAAAAATTAACAAGTTAGTTTCTTATCTTTAATAGTGAACACTAAACAACAACTATTCTCAAATACAAGCCCCTATTTTCTTCACTACTTACTATCTGACTCCCACTCTGTAAAAATATGCTGTTTCAACCACCCACAAATTAAACATTACAATCTCAAGACCACACAATCAATATCTTCCCCGCTAAGTACACTCTTCCAGCTGCTGATCTCCCTGGGTCATGTATGTATTTTCCTGCACGTAGGTTTTACATGAACATGTATCTTTGATAGAGAGTGTTTGAGATGGCCAGTTAGCACTCCTGCTCTACAGCAGCTACTCTGCTGTTGGATGGCAGTGGCTCTCCCTCTAGTGTTCAAAATGCTGGGTTTATATACTCCCCATGATCCAATAATTCTCATAATTTGATTGCTTTCCACGTGTCCAAACAATAATATTCAAAACCCGTTGGCTTCTGGTATCGTGAGCGTTATTTAAACTCTTTGGTTATGTTTGAATTGCTGTCAAAACAGCAACCATAGCTCAGGTATCCATTTCCCAGCTACTTGTGACATGTGGAACAGCCTGACAGTTAGCTGGCATCCGTGGCTGTACTTTCTATTCAGCAAAATCCGCTCTGTCTTAAAGTGACCTGACATGCTTTCGGCTTCATTACACCGCCCTCCATTCAGAAAATAGAATGAACCAGCAGAATGAAAAGATGGTTTCATTTCTTTTCCTCTAATTCCTAATCCCATCATTTCGAAATACAAATGTATTAATCTCAGTTTACCATCCACATTAATTCTACAAAAATAAATAACACTGGAATAAGTCAAATCTTATCTACATTATTTCCTTTAAATCCGCGACAACACATCTGCTCTCTGTTACCACAGCATGTAAATTTTGTAAGTTTAAAGTTGGTAACATAAGACTTCAAGGAAATAGTCTCATATTCTTTAAATATTCCAAACAATGCGAGAGGATTATTGTTGTTGTCCACAACCGTCTCTGACAGTGTGTTTCACATATAAACATTAAAATGTTGTCAGGCCAGTACCAAATTCGAACATTCCTTTTCAATAATGGAGATTTAATTTGATTTTTTCTGGTGGATGTTGGATTTTTTTCGACAAGTAGCTAATTGGCCATTCAATTCCATTATCATCTTTCTGCATCAATACATCTTGGACCACTATATCACGAGCATCAAAGACAATTTTCAAAGGGATTCAAAATATTTGGTGTGGCAATAACTGGTGTGGTGATTAATCCTGCTTTAAAATTCTCAAATGCCTGCTGGCATTGTTCTGTCCACCACCATTCTGTGTTCTTCTTCAGTACATCCATCAGTGGTGCCAATATGGTGCAGAAGTTTGCAACAAACTTCCGATAGAATCCACTCAGTTTCAAAAACCCGAAGCAACTCTTTCTTCGAGGATGGTCGTGGAAATTCCTCAAAGCCCTTCGTCTTTGTGTTCCATAGGGTCAACCTTCCATGTCCAATGTAGTGTCCCAAGAAAGTTCCAGCTGCCTTCGCGAATTCTGTTCTTTAAGTTTATTAACATGTTTGCTTCTTGTAATCGTTCAACATGCTCTGGCAACTCTAACGTGAGCTTTCAATCACTTGCTAAAGATCACTATATCATACAAATAAACTACAGTTTGTACATCTGGCCGCAACTTTGCTCCTGTCTTTTAAATGTGGCTGGTGCATTATTCATTCACATGACATACTCAATAACGTTTTATGTCATGTCTGATATCTTTACCAGATAGTTTAACTGACTCAATTTATTTTTAATTTGAAAGGGGCCACTATGCCTGGCTTTGAAGGGATATACTGCGAAGTCCACAGCGAGTAAAGAAAGCTACCAACTCCTCACCTCCCTTTTTACCTTAACACCCTATAACGGAATTGAGTCTGGAAATATGATAGACACATTCATCATGGTCAGCAAATATTGGTTTCCATTTTTATTTTCGAAAGGGGAGCTACACAATTAATCATAACCCATGTGAAAGGTTCTTCAAATGCAGTAATTGCCAACAAAGGTGCTGATTTTATTATTGCCGGTGACTTACCTACCACTTGGCATGTATAACATGTACAACAATAATGAACCACGTTCTTGTGCATTCCAGGCCACTAGAAATGCCTCTGTACCTTAACTTGAGTCTTCCATCCACCTAGTTGATCTCCTGCAAGTAATTCATGTATTACCCATAACACTGTATGCTACCGTTAACATGATCTGGTGAACTTCGGCCCATTTCCCTTCTGCACTAACCTGTTGAGGTGTCCATTTTAAATTTAGGATTCTATATTTATGTTAATAACGTTCGACAGTATATTCGGATTTCTGAGTGTGTGTATATGTGTTTGATCATTATATCTGTTGTAAATCCATTATCCTTTTAGGACTAAACCCCTCTCCCTGATCCTCTGCCTGTTCAGGTTTTTCCTGCACCGTTACATCAAACAGAGTGTCTGTTAACTGAGCATCAACTCTTTTGTCTTTTTCTTTCGTTTTACTTTCCTGCTGTAACTTATTACAGTTGGAGTCTGTTAGTACACAGTCTGGAAAATATCCTAGGTATTTTTCTTTTAACTCCCCAGTTCCCTAGTTTTCCTTTGACTTCTCTACCACAAGTGGTGTCACTCCCCCCTTGGATCCTGTTAAATCGTTCCCAAGAACAAACTATTCCTGGAACTGACACTCTGTCACTCACTTTCACTGTTACTTCCCCAAACTTGATTTGGCACTCCAACCTCATGTTACACAAGGGAATGTTTAATTGCTGTCCCCATTCCACAAATTATCACTCTCTTGAGTAACATGTCAGAAAGTGTGAAAATACTTCCATCTCTTAATATTAGAAGCTGAGAGAAAGTGAGGACTGCAGATGCTGGAGATCAGAGTAGAAAAGTGTGGGGCTGGAAAAGCACATCATGTCAGGCAGCTTCCGAGGAGCAGGAGAATCGACATTTCAGGCACGAGTCCTTCATCAGGAAAGTGGGGTGTAAGGGAGGGGGAAGGGGTTAATAAATATACAGGACGGTGGGGGTGGAGCTGGGTGGTCGGTAGATAGGTAGGCAATCGGTGGATGCAGGTGGGGGGTGATGGTAATAGGCCGGAGAGGAGGGTGACAGGACAGCTGGAACCCTCAAACGATACAACATCAACATCAAATTCACCAATTTCCAAATCTCTGTTGAACTTAGCACATCTTGCAGTGTCTTAATTGTCCATATTCATTCCCACTTATCCACTCCACCCTCCCCTCCGACATATCACTGTCACTCACACCAACAACTTTCGATCGTCCTCCCAGTGAACCTCCCCCAACTCCTACCCTCCTATTTATCTTGCAGCCCCCTTGGCTCCCGGCCACATTCCTGACGGTGGGTTAATGCCTGATATGTCGATTGTCCTGCTTTTCAGATGCTGCCTGATCTGTTATGTTTTTCCAGTGCCCCAATTCTCAACTTTTACAGGCTGAGCAGATTCCGCATCCCACAAAATTATAACTTCTTGCCCTTCTCCCCTGTTCTTATCTGTTTTGTACAGATCCGGCACTGACTCCACAACCAGCCCTGCCTCGGCTGTACATTCTCCTGCAGCTCCTCGGCTCTAGTTGGGGTCTCCTTTACCAGTGTCACTAATGCCTTAATAGGCTTAAGCTATTTTACCACATCTTCTTCCACAGTGTCCTCCTTCAATGCCCAGCACTGTGTGTCCGAACTCACTGCAATGAAAGCACCTTTTCCCAGTGCCCTTCTTAAACCTTTGGCATTGTAATTACCTGAGGCCTTTCATCACCATTCAACCCTTTTGGTCTTCTTTTTTCACCTGTGGCAACCTATTGCCAGTGTGCTCTACCGTTTGTTTTGTAGTGTAGGATCTCCCCTTCTCTCAGTTTCTATCCCTTACAGGATAAAGATACTCTCAAAAGCTAAATTTCATCTCATGTACCAATGTACATTTACCTGCCATTTCTGCCGCTCTTCTCACTTTTTGAACTTTCTGTTCATTAACATGAATTCTTACCATGTCTGGAAGGCAGTCTTTAAACTCCTCCAGCAGAATAATCTCCCTTCGAGCCTCACAGGTCTTATCCAGTTTTAACGCTAGCTCCAATTCTCAAAATGACTGTGTTTAATTCTTTCAAACGTAACATATGTCTGACCTGGTTCCATCTCTATATTTCTAAACCTCTGCCTACATGCTTCTAGTTCCAATGCGCAACCACACAAAATAGCCAGTTTAATATCTGCGTAATTTCTTGACCCCTCCTCTGATAGCACTGCACATACTTCACTAGCTGTGTCCAGCAGCTAAGTCTGGAGGAGCATTACCCACAGGTTCACTGGATGCACCAAATGCAGAGCCATTTTGTTATCAAATTAAATTAAAACAGATTTTGGCATTTTCCTCACCGAAATATGGTAATGCATTAACATTGCTGAATACACCACTATGTTCTCCCTTTATCTCTATCATATTAATTTAACTTTATTTTTTAATTCCCAAATTCTGAATTTCGAATTCTCTCTTTTTCCTCTCTTTCCCTTTCTCTTTGTTCTCTCTCTGTTTCCATGCGTTTTTTCACCTTCTAACTCTAGTTGCCATATTTGCAATTCAAGTTTTTTCGAACTCTACTGCACTTGTCTGTTTCTCTGATGCTCCAAAGTGCTTGACCAAGTCCATTACAATTTCAGCTTTCCTTTTGTCCCTGGTTAAATCTAATTCCAAACTATTTGCTAATTCTAAAAATATTCCTTATTCTATCTTTCTAAACTTCCATGGCAAATTTGGGAACCTCTTCAGTAACGTTAAAATCCATTTCTCTCATTTTTAATTTAACCAACCACAAGTTAACAAAATTAAACAAATTTTTCCACAGTTTTATTGGAAGATCTAGGTCACTAATTGCCGTGTGTTGAAAGTTGCTGGGACGTTTTGAACCCCAAATCTGTCCAAATTCCATACGGCAAGGCTGCAGACTGTTATGACACCAATGTAGAATCCCTCTGTTAATTAAAACCACACACCCAGAAAAGCTCAACTCACTTCGTAATCTGTTAAAATGTGGGTGACAGAGAAATCCTAAATTCCACTAATAAACGAAAAATGACAATTTATATGTATGCAAGTAAGCTCGCTGAAGCGCTGGCGGTATGTCCCGCCTCTCTATTTATAGCTCTCGTTTTCTTAAAGTGAGTGATGTCATTTAAGGTTTTTTTTAGCAAGAGAACGTAGATAGGATCTAAATTGATGTGGTTATTGAAAGACTTCAGGTTAGAACGCCATTCCTCTAAGGAGGTTCTTGCGTGTCTTATCATGTGTGTATTTTGCCCCAGTCAAAGTGGTGCCCTTTGAAAAATAACGCATATGGTGTATAAAATTTATAAAACATGAAAACATTATTTGCTGCTCTTCTAAAGTGATATGTTCCCTTCTCTCAAAGTTTCCTCCTTTTCTGTAATTCTCTCCTCTAATGTCTCATTCTTATCAGGATGTGTGTTATAAATTCTTGCTTCTGATATCCCAACTTATTTCAGTTAATCCCCTTTTTACCAGGAATTATATATATTGGCCTGCTTGGTTCTTTCCAAAGCTAGTTCCTGTCAGATTATTTGAGATAAATATTCTGGCATTAGACCCAGCATTTGAACATATTACTCTATTTTACATGCACTGTACAAAGGACCTTAGCACACAGGAATTGCCAAAAACATTGAGGGGTGTACATCTACTTCTTTCAACAATCTAGTTTTCTCATTTCTCACATTTCCTCATTTACATCCTGTCAATGATTCTCCATTTTTATCTAGTTAAGAAAATTACCAAGTATTCTTTGCGTCCCTTCTCTCAAAACTCCTTCTTTCGGTTTAGATCTATTGGTCTCGTCTCGATGTAATATGATTATAATTGAGCAATGTAACTACAAAGACATGTGGGAGGAGCTGGCCAGAGTTAATTGGAAGGGGAGCCGAGCAGAAAAGACCATGGAGCAGCAATCGCAGGAGTTTCTATGGATAATTCGGAAGATAATAAAATTCATCCCAGAGGAGATGAAACCTATTCATGGGAGGACAAGGCAGCCATGAGTGATAAGGCATCAAACCAAAAGAGGAAACATACAATGTGGTGAAGATGATTGGGAATCCAGAGAATTCATTGGCTCTGAAACTACATAAGGCTGGCATCACTGACACGACGGAGCTCTAAATCATGGTCTGGGAGAAAAACAGAGGCAACGACATTCAAATTAAACAAAGAAGATGGTATTGCTCAAGGAAAAAAAAAGATGCAGATGAATTAAACGATTGAATTAAAATCAGTTAACTGGTTTTGCAGAATGTGTCAGATTGGAAGCATGACCCAGGAGAGACCCTCAGCAGAATGAGAGTATGAAAATGGAAGTATTTCCACATCAGAACCCAGAGTACGTCACTGAGGACATGGCTTATGGATGAATGGGTCTCGATGTGATCGAAGTGACAGGCAGCAGAATTGCATTTCAGATATTGCAGCTGAAAACCTCGTTTTTTATGTCGTGCTGTAGGCCACAGCAGCAGGAGAAGCAGAATAGCATTCAACCACAGTCTGTAACATTTTGACTAGGATAATCTCCTCCGTCTGCCATTACCATCAATATGATCTATGGCTCAGTGACGAGTGTGGGTGAACATGTCAGGGTCAGAACCACGTGAACCTAACCCTGATTCAAACACATTAAAGCAACTACACTTGACCAACATATGTGATCGAAGCTCCGCAGTCCTGCCACATTTAGTTATAAATGGTGATGGACGATTAAACAAATAACTGGAGGAAAGAGATATACAAATATCCCCATCCTAAATAATCGAACATCCCTGTACATCAGTGTAAAAAACCAGGATGTGGTATCTGCACCATCCTCAGCCAGAAGTGTGGAGTTGGTGATCCACCTCACCCTCGCCATGATGCCCACAGAATCAGTTTGGCAGTCTTCAACTAATTCGATTCACTGCATATGACATGAAGAAACAGCTGAACATAATAGATACGACAAAGGCAATGGGCCCTGACACGATTGCTGCAATAGGAATGACGACTTGTGCTGCATAATAAGAAGTGTCCCTGGGGAAGCCGTTTCATACCAGCTCCAACTCTGACATCTCCCTGGTAATGTGGAAAATTACTCAACTATGTCCAATCCCCTAAGAGGAAAATAATTACAAACTGACCATCTACCACCCCTTCAGTCCCAGCACGACAGTCAATTTGGAGGGATGTATTTTTGACAGAGCTGTCGTGCACAGAAATAACCTGCTCAGTGTGGTTTCCGATAGATCCCATGTGGAGACAGTGCTCTTGTGGAAATGTCACTGGATTACTAATCCAGGCAAGGCTCATACTCTGGAAATTTAAAAAAAATTGACAAAATATTAAGATGCAATTTCTGGTGTCAGCAATAGTGACATTGATGCCAATGACGATTGTGCACACCAATTTCTTTCCCCAATGTACATTCAGGAAGTGAATCTCCCGTGCTTTCCTGGTCTGGCCTAAACGTGACTGCAGACATGCAGAGATGTGATAAAACCTTTCAATGGTCTCTGAATCAGCCACCAAATAATTCCGATGTCGAAAAAGATAAACCCAGACAGAACACACGACACCTGCCTCGATATTGGAAAAAGGGAACGGGAAACACAGTCCTGCAGAACCCTCCTTCCTAACATCTGAGAGGTTGTGACAGCATTTACAGAGCTTTCCCACAGACTGCACAGAAACACCAGGAAAAGAGTAGGTTATGCAACACATTGAGCCTTCCCCATTCTAGTTCATGATCAAACATCTCCTCAATGCATTTATCCCACACAATGAATATATCCCTTAATTTGATTAACTTTGGGATGCTATAAAATAGGAAGTGCAGTAGTCTTTTTGGTCCATCGAGTTTGCTACCCAAATGAAAATAATAATGGCTGGCCGTTTATATCCACACCGTATTCCTGCTGGCCCCATCCCTTTACTGTCTCAAAATCCTTATTTATATTCAGTGTTTTGGCTTCCAGCTTCGAGGGCATTCCCCTGGTTCACCAGTGGTTGAGTGCAGACATTTATTGTGATCTCAATGCAGAATGGCCTGTCTGTATCTAATACTGTGGTCCCTTGTTTTCGACACCACAGCCGGGGGAATTACCATCCCTGCTTCCAATGTGTCTCGCCCTGTCAGAGTTTTATATATCTCACTGAGATCTCCACCCATTTTCCTAAAGCCATTGGAATACAGGCCCAGTCGCCCCAACCTCTGCTCCCACAACAAACCTGTCATCAGAGAGATCTGTCTGGTCATCTTTCTCTGCTGTTACCTCAACGTCAGGTTTGCCCTTTATTAGGTACAGAGACCACAACTGCACACAATATTGCACAATGTTCGAGATGGGGTCTCACCAAGGCCCTGTACAGATGCAGTAAGACACCCTTACTCCTGGATTCAAATCACCCTGAAATGAAAGTCAGCACATCATTGATTTTCCTAACTGCTTTCTGTTCCTGCAATATTGCTTTCAGTGACTGGTCTACAGGGAGATCCAGATCCTTTCCAATGATACAGCTCCTCACTTGGTGGGTCTATGTACACTGGGCAGCGTGCCCGTGCCATTCCCAGTATTGATTTCTGGGTTCAGAACTCACTGCACTGCAGGGTCCTCAATGGGCTGCTCAGAAAGAAACAACAATAAGGAGCATATGTCCCTTTGTAGATCAACATGTTTCAAAAATCCATTTCCAAACAATAGGCTTCCAGTCTATTGTTCCCACCAAAGGGAAACACCTTCACCTCTACCCACATTGCTCTCCATCTGCAGCGTATTTGCCCATTCACTCCACTTTTCTTAGTCACCTTGAAGTTTTTTTGCAACCTCCTCACCCACTCACAGTCCACCATCCTTTAGTTCTGTCAGCAGGCTGGGATACATTGTATTTGATTCATGTAACCAAATGTTTAATGGGTATTGTGAACATCTGGGGCCCGAGCACCGATTCCTATGATACCTCAGCAACGTTCGTCTGTTAATTGTTTTAAAAATAATATTTATTTCGTGAATCTGGGTGAGACTGGCTGGGCCAGCATTTATTGTCTGTCCCTGGTTGCCCTTGAGAAAGTGGTGGTGAGCTGTCTTGTTGAACCGCTGCAGTCCACTGTGGATTCAATGATGGTAACTCTATTGAATGCCAAGGGGCAGTGGTTAGATTGTATTTTAGTGGTGATGGCCAGGGTCTGGCATTTGTGTGGCTTGAATATTACTTGCCACTTGTCAGCCTGGATACTGTCCTGATCTTGTCGTATTTGGACATGGACTGCTTCAGTATCTGAGGTGCCACAAATTTTCCTGAACATTGTGCAATCATTGGCAAACATCCTACGTCTGACCTTAAAATGGAGGGAAGGTCATTGACGAAGTAGCCCTGAAGATGTTTGGGCCTAGGCTACTGCCCGTTGACTCCTGCAGACTTGTCCGGGAGCTGGGTTGACTGACCTTTATTAACGATGACGATCTTCCCATGTGTCAGGTATGATTCTAACCAGCGGGGAGTTTGCCCCTGATACCCATTGTTTCCAGTTTTGCTAAGGTGCCTTGATGCCACACTTGGTCAAAGGCAGCCTTGTTTTGAAGGGCTGTCACTCTCACCCCACCTGTGGAATTCAGCTCGTTTGTCCATGTTTGGACCAAGGTAGGACAAAAAAGAGTTGTTTTCTCAGGTTTGCTGCCCGTGCCACGTGCTAGTGAGGTGAGGAAGAGGGAAGGAAAGGAGTTGAACACGTGGCTACGGGGATGCTGCAGGAGGGAAGCTTTCGGAATTTTGGATAACTGGAGCTCTTTCTGGGGTAGGTGGGACCTCGACAAGCAGGATGGTCTTCATCTCTACTGGGTGAGAAATACGCTAAAGCTATTAAGGTGGATTTATTCTAATACAGCAGGGGAATGGGAACCACAATTGTAGGACAGGTACAGTAGAGGATGAGAGTAGGGAGTTACAAAATCATTTACCTGACACTGGCAAACGTGAACCTGGTTTGAAGTGTGCATACTTCTATGCAAGGAGCATCTGAAATAAAGTTGGTGAACCGGCAGCGTGGGTTGGTACCTGGCACTTCGATGTTGTGGTCATTACGGAGACATGGACAGAATAGCGAATGAATGGCTGTTGCAGGTTCTGGAATTCAGATGTTTCAGTAAGAACAGAGAAGATGTCAAAAGAGGGAAAGGTGTGGCATTGTTGATCAGGGACAATATTCCAGTTGGAGAAAGGATGTTTTGGGACTCTTTAACTGAGGTAGTATGGGCTGAGGTTAGAAACAGGAAAGGAGAGAAGTCACCATGCTGGGAGTTTTCTATGTGTCTCCGAATAGTCCCAGAGATGTAGAGGAAAGGATATCAAAGATGATGCTCGATAGGAGTGAGAGAGGCAGGGTAGATGTCATGGGGGACTTCAACTATCCAAATATTGACTGGGATCACTACAGTATGAGTACTATAGATGGGTCAGTGTTTGTCCGGTGTGAGCAGGAGGGCTTCCTGACACAGTATGTAGACAGGACTACAAGGGGCGAAGCCACATTAGATTTAGTCCTGGGTAAAGACCCTGGCCAGGTGTTAGATGTGGAAGTAGTGAGCAATTTGGATACAGCAATCACAATTCTGTCAGGTTTACTTTAGTGATAGAAAGGGATAGGTGTACTCCACCGAGCAAGAGTTACAGCTGGGGGAAGGGAAATTACGATGCAATTAGGAAAGATTTAGGAAGCGTAGAATGGGGAAGGAAACTGCAGGGGGTGAGCACATTAAAAATATAGAGCTTATTCAAGAAAAATCTCCAGTGTGTCCTAGATAGGTATATTCCTATCAGGCAAGGAGGAAGATATAGAACGTGTAAGCCGCTTTTCACTAAGAAAGTGGTCAAGAAGAAGAAGAAGAAGGCTTCTGTTCGGACAAAATGCGAAAACTCAGTTAGGGCGCTTGAGGATTGCAAGGAAGTCAGGAAAGACCTAAAAAGAGAGCTCTGAAGAGCCAGAAGAAGACAGGAGAATTTGTTGGCGGAGTTGGTCAGGGTTAACCCTAAGGCTTTCCATAGGTATGTCAGGAATAAAAGAATGGCGGGAGTTAAATTAGGGCCAATCAAGGATAATAGTGCGAAGTTGTGTGTGCAGTCAGAGGAGAGATGTGAAGCACTAAATAAATAATTTTCGACAGTGTTCGCTATCGAAAATGAAAATGTTGGCGTGGACGATACAAAGATACTTGCATCTAGACTAGAAGAGACTGAGGTTCACAAGGAAGAGGTATTAGAAATACTGCGTGAAAGTAGACAAGTCCCCTGGGCCGGAAGGGATCTATCCTAGGTTCCTCTGAGAAGCAAGGGAAGAGATTGCTGAGCCTTTGGCATTGATCTTCAAATCATCATTGCCTACAGGAATAATGCCTGAGGACTGGAAAATAGCAAATGTGGTTCACTTGTTCAAAAAGGGTAGTAGGGACAACCCTGGTAATTGCAGACCAGTGAGTCTCACTTCAGTTGTTGGTAAAGTGTTGGAAAAGGTAATAAGAGATAGGATTTATAACCATCTAAAAAAAGAATAATCTGATCAGGGACAGTCAGCACGGTTTTGTGAAGGGTAGGTAGTGCCTAACGAATCTTATTTATTTTTTTGACAAAGTAACCAAATAGGAAGGTGAGAGTAAACTTGTTGATTTGGTGTATATGGATTTCAGCAAGACGTTCAATAAGGTTCCCCACAGTAGGTTATTATACAAAATGCAGAGAAATGGGATTGTGGGAGACATAGCAGTTTGGATCAGTAATTGGCTTGCTGAAAGAAAACAGACGGTTGAAGTTGATGGAACATGTTCATCTTGGTGTCCAGTTACTCGCGGCATACCGCAAGGGTCGGTGTTGCTTCCACTGCTGTTCGTCATTTTTACAAATGACTTGGATGAGGCTTAGAAGGGTGGGTTAGTAAATTTGTGGATAATACTAAGGTTGGTGGAGTTGTGGAAAGTGACGAAGGATGCAGTAGCTTGCAGAGAGACATAGATAGGATGCAGAGCTGAGCTGAGAGGTGGAGAATGGAATTTAATGTGGACAAGTGTAAGGTGATACACTTTGGACAGAGTAATCGGAATGCAAAATACTGTGCTAATGGTAAGATTCTAGGGAGTGCTGATGAGCAGATAGATCTCGGTGTCCATGTACACAGATCCCATCAAGATGCCACCCAGATTGACAGGGTTGTTAAGAATGCATACAATGTTTTGGCCTTTTTTAATAGAGGGATTTAGAGCTGGAACCAGGAGGTTATGTTGCAGCTGTACAAAGCTCTACTACGGCCACACTTGGAGTATTCTGTACAGTTCTGGTCACCGCATTGAAAAGAAGGATGTGGAAGCTTTGGAAAGGGTGCAGAGGAGATTTACTAGGATATTGCCTGGTATAGAAGGAATGTCTTACGAGGAAAGGCTGAGGGCCTTGAGGCTGTTCTCGTTAGAGAGAAGAAGGTGCGATGTGACTTAATAGAGACATACAAGATAATCTGACGGTTAGATAGCGTGGACAGGGAAAGCTTTTTTTCCAAGTATGGGGACTGCAAACATGAGGGCATAGAACTTTAAAGTGAGGGGAGATAGGTATAAGACAGATGTCAGAGGTATTTTCTTTACTCAGAGTGTAGTAAGGGTACGGAATGCTTTGCCTGAAATGGTCGTAGATTCGCCAAGTTTAAGTGCATTTAAGTCGTCATTGGACAAGCATATTGACGTACATGGAATAGTGTAGGTGGGATGGGCTTCAGATTAATATGACAGAGCGGCACAACATCGAGGGCCGAAGGGCCTGACTGCGCTATAATGTTCTGTGTTCTACATGTTCTATGTAATGAGATCAGGAGCTGAGTAGCCCTGGTGGACCATAAACTGAGTGTCATTGAGCAGGTTATTGCTGAGCAGGTGCTGCTTGAAAGCACTGACACCTTCCATATCGGTTGGTAATTGGCCGGATTGGATTTGGTCTGCTTTTTATGTATAGGAGATACTTGGGTAATTTTCCACGTAATCGGGTAAATGTCGTTGTTGTAACGAGATTTGACCAGCTTAGTTAGGGCAGTGACAAGTTCTGCAGCACATGTTTTCAGTAGTATTGCCAGATGTTGTCAGGGTACGTACCCTCTGGGGGATCCATTGTCTCCAACTGAATCAAGCATTGAGTGAATCAAATTGTTTGATGACTGGTAACTGAATTGCTGAGGACGACTGGAGGAGGCTGAGGTGGATCATCTACTCAGCACTTCTGCCTGAAGAGTATTGCGAATGCATTAACGTTATCTTTTGCACTGAGGTGCTGGGCTCTTCCATCATTAAGGATGGGGATACTTGTGGAATCGCCTTCTCCAATGACTTGTTTAATTGTCCATAACTATTCTCAACTAGAAGTGGAAGGACTGCAGAGCTTAGATCTGATCCTTTGCTTGTGGGATCACTTAGCTCTGTCTATGACTTACTGCTTATGCTGTTTGGTGCACATGCAGTCCTGTTTGGTGGCTTCATCAGGCTGACACGTCATTTTCAGTTATGCCCGGTTCTGCTTCTGCCCCCCTGCACACTCCATTGAACTAAGGTTGATCCATTGGCTTGATGGTAATTGTCGTGATGGGGATATGCCAGACCATGAGGTTGTGCTGGAGTACAGTTCTGCTGCAATTGATGACTCACAACACGTTATGGAAACCCAGATTTGAGCTGGTAGATCTGTTCGAGGTCTGTCCCATTTACCACGGTGATAGTGCCACCCAAAATTATGTAGGTTATTCTCAATGTGCAGGTGTGACTTTGTCTCCACAAGGACTATGCGATGGTCACTCTTACCCAATACTGTCATGGACGGGCACTTCTGCAACTGGCAGATTAGTAAGGCTGTGGTCAAATATGTCTTTTCCCTCTTGTTGGGTCCTTCACCACCTCCCGCAGACCGAGTCGAAAAGTTATATCCTTTAGGACCCAACCAGCTCAATCAGTAATGCAGCTGCCGAACCACTCTTTTTAGTGGACATTGAAATCCCCCACCCAGAGTATATGTTGAGCCTTTGCCACCCTCAGTGCTTCCTCCAAGTGTTTGTCAGCATGGAGGAGTACTGACCTATCAGTTGAGAGGGGCTGCTACATGGTAATCAGCAGGAGGTTTCCTTTCCCATGTGTAAACTAACGCCATGAGACTTTGTGGGATACAGAGACACTGTTGAGGACTCTCAGAGCAATTCGCTTCCAACTGTATCCCACTGTGCCACCATTTCTGCTGTGTTTGTCCTGCAGGTGAGACAGGAGATATCCAGGGAAGGTGTTGGGGTGTTTGGGATATAGTCATACTCACAGAATCATACCGTACTGACAATATCAGGCTGTTGCTTCACGAGTCGTTTTATTTCTATTCACTGTTTCCTGCCAGCTCTCCCATTCTAGAAGCATGTCTATGTATTCCCTCCAATCCAGTGGATTTGATGTTGCAAACTAGGCTTGGAGATTTCCCAAAATCTTTCTGAAAATCCACGTGTTTTACATCCATTGTTTCTCTTTCACTTGTCTCCCAGTCTATTTCTGAAACTTAATTCCCATTTCAGACGTCTATGTTCGTGTTGTCTATGACCATTACTTTCAGTCCCAATAATTTCTCCCAAACCATTTACTTACTATGTTCTATTTTCCACATAATATTTCGTTTTCCACACCAGTCTTGGTTTTCCTGGTATTGTCAGAAAGTTCTGTGAAGACAGAGCTGAAGTAGTGGATTCATAGGTTTGAATTTTCCCTGTTTCCCATTCTCCATTCTCTGGTTTTAAACTAGAAGGAACCTGCACTGTTTTTTAATACTTCTCATATTGACATGACTTGACAAGCTACAACAGTTCACTCTTATAAAATTTGTGAACATTATGTTCAGAAACCCATCAGTTCCTGTCTTAAGCTGCTCAATAATTGACCTTCCACACCATACACTCACAGTAGCATAGTCTCTGTGCCAACAGAAATACAGCATTATCTATATTAGACCCACTTTCTAACACCAGGCCCATAGCCTGGAATGTTATGACACTTCCAAGTGTTCGTCCAAGTACTTTTATCGGTGAAGAGGTTACCCGTGATAACTCCGCTCTCAGGAGGTACATTCCAGACTCCAACACCCTCTGGGTGAAATCAAAGTAATCTTTAACTCCTCTCTGAACCCCACACCTTTCACTTTAAAAGTGTGCTCCATTGTTCTTGACCCACTATCTAAAAGGAATAGCTTCTGTTTATCCACCCTGTCCATGTTCCTCGTTATCTTATCCTTCTGAATCACATCCCCCTCGGCATCTCCGTCCAAAGTAAGCAACTCGAGATTATCCAGCCTCTCCCCACAGCTGATATGCTCCATCCCAGGGAACATCCTGGTGAATGTCATCTGCAACCCCTCCAGTACAATCACGTCCTTCCTGTAATGTGGCTCCCAGAACTACATACAGTACTCCATCATGGACTAAACAAAGCCATGTGTAGCACTTGTAATCTACTCCCTGATTAATAAACGCTACACCCAAGGTTCAATTCTTACATTGTCCATTACCCTTTTCAGTTACATTCAGGGATGTGTGGAGAAACACCCTTTGAGCTTCCTAGTGCACTGCCAATCATTGTGTAGACCCCATGTCTGATTCCTCCTTCCAAAGTGCATCACCTCATATTTATCAGGATCACATTCCATCTGCCATTGATCTGCCCATCTCATCATTCCACTTGCATCTTCCTGTAAAATCAGACCTTCCTCCTCACTGCCAACCACCCGGCCAATCTTTGTTTCAAACACAAACATACTTATCACAACTCCCACACCTCCACCCACCTCCTTCCAGATTCACATCTATTCCATTTATGAATGCTACAAATAATAAGGGTTACAGCAGTGATCCCTGTGGTACACCAGGGGACACTGATCTCCAGTCACACAAACAGCCTTCTCCGAACAACCTCTGTCTCCTGACACTAAGACAATTGTTGGTGTACTTGTCAAGTTTTCCTTGAAATTGTGAGATTTTATTTTTTTCACTTGCCCATGTGGAATTTTGTCAAAGGCCTTGCTGCAAAACTAAATAAGCAACCTCTTCAAACTAATTCAATCACATCAATTAGATGTGACTTCTCTCTGATAAAGTCATGATGATTATTCCTGATCAAGTCTTGCCATTCTGATTGGCGTTCAATTTTCTTCTTCCCTATTTTCTCCAGTAGTTTCCCGAACAGTGATCTAATACTCGCTCGTCTATAGTTACCTGGTCTATCTCTACTACCCTTACTGTGAAGTGGAATCATATTAGCTGTTCTCCAGTCCTCTGGTACCTCCCCTATGGTCAGATTCTAATTAACATTTCGAGTCAGGGTCTTACCTCCCTTGACTCCAACATTATCCAGACCTGCGGATTGGTCCAATTTTTTTTATCAGAAAAAGCCTCAAAGCCCTGCTCGTATTTTACATCAATCTCTTCAAGAGCTTTCCAGTCCATCTTCTTGAATTCTGTACCTGCATCCTTCTTCTCCCAAGTAAAACAGCTGTCTTGGTCTCCTGTAACAAACTATCAATGTTCTCCGTGTTGATACACTGATTGCTCCTTTGGTTTCGAATTGACACGAACTGTTTGTTGATTATTCTGTTCTACTTGTACGTGTAGAATATCGTGGGATTCACCCTAATCTCCCCTGCTTGCGCTTCTCCATGTCCCTCTGTTATTCTTTCTCCTCTATGATTCTAAGTTTCTAAGATTCACTACAATCACTTCTCATCTTTTGAAACTCGAGATCACAGGCTGAATTTCCCCATCAGACAATCTTGCCAATTTAGGGATTTATCTGGAGAATACCTTTTGCAGTTCCTCTGTAGTCAGTATATTCTATCTTAAATTGGGACTCCAAACGGTACACAATACTCTAAGTTTAGTCTCAGCAACACTCTATGCAGCTGGCGCACGACACCTTCTATATTCCAATTACATTCACATGAATGTAAACCTATTTTTAGTTTCCAATTTGCATGTGTTCTTCCCAATTACATTCACTTTAACTTTTCTTATAATATTAGTATGAGAGTTCTTAAAAACGATCCTCCTGAATATCCAACTATACGTTATCCATGAGCTCCTCATTACATACAAGAATCATCTTCAAACCATTCCAAAAAATGTTTGCCACTTATAGTTTTCGTTTCATCGATGCATTGTCACATTCTCCAGTTTTGTCATTACCTTCGATACATCCAGTGACACGTTCTTGGTAATCGAGCCCAAAAGACACCCGACCTCGGATTACAAGTTACTGGACTGTAGTTCACCACTTTCCATCGTCATCCTTTCTTAAACTGTTGGATAATATTTATAACCTTTGCCCAATCCAGATTGGCGAAATATCTTTCGGCAATGTATTGGAAAATAACATGAAAATCTGCGATGCAATCAATTTGTCTATTGCTGCTTCCTCTGATATTCTTGTATGAAGTACATCTAGTCTGTCAGATTTATAAACACTCAATCCAGCTTTCTTTTCAAAGATGACCTCAACATTGATAAGAATGATCTCAGATTTTACTTACATAAGTCCTATGGTCACTCGGTATTTCTGGGAGAATTTCTGTATATTCTGCCATGATGATAGACACTAAGAAACTGTTTATTTCCCCTGTGATTTCTCTGTTCTCTGCAATAAATTACGCTGTCCGCACACCCACTGTTCCACATTTGACCTTGTTTTTACTTTTGTTTCATACAGTGATGTACTTTTTTTTTAGCAGTCTTTATGTTTTTCTTTTGTTTGCATGCTTTTTCTCCTTTTGATTTTCTTTCTCAGTTTCTTGGTCATCACTTGCGGGTCCTACATTTCTCTGGCTTACTGCAACACTAGGCATTTTTCTAAGCTGCTTCCTTTGATCGAATAGACAGTAGTTGAAGGTGAGGCTGAAACGGTTACGTCGGAAAGGAGGGTGGACCAGATAGATGGGAAGGAAGATGAACACAGAGCAACGTTCAAAAGGGGGAAGGTGTTGAGTTGGAAGATTGGACTCGGATAAGGTGGAGTTAGGGGAAATGGGGAAACTGGCGAAATCTACATTAATCCCCTCTGGTTGTAGGGTCCCAAGGTAGCAGAGGAACCTTTCTTCATCCATGCTTCGGGTGGTTAGGTTTTGGCGATGGTAGAGGCCCAGGACTCTCATGTCCTTAGCAGAGTGGAAAGGGGAGTTAAAGTGTTCAGCCACAAGGCGGTGGATTTGGTCAATGTGGCCGTCCCAGATATGTTCTCTGAAATTATCCACATGTCTCGCCAATGTAGAGAAGACGACACTGTGTTTAATGGATGCAGTAGATGAGGCGTTCTGTCTCACTTCATCACCTATCACTTTCAACTCCATGTTCATCTACCTATCGCATTCCCAGCTACCTCCCTCCTGCCACACTCCCTTCTCATTTATCTCTCAGTTCCCTTGACCCATAAGCCTAATTTCTGATGAAGGGTTACTGCCCGTAACGTCAATTCTCTTGCTTCTAGTATGCTGCCTGACTGTGCTTTTCCAGCACCACACTCTTTGACTCTGATCTCCAGGATCTGTAGTCCCCAATTTCTCCCAACACCTTCAGGGCTTGCATGATTCAGACTATGACGGTTACTTCAAATAAAACAAAAACTATCGTGTAGTCAAACAGCATAAAAGAAAACCAATGCATTGTGGTCACTGTTCCCAAAAAGTCCTTTATCGCAAAGTTTTCAATTATCTCTTCTGATCATCCAACACCAATTCCTAAATAACCTGACAAAATGTTAATGCAAGCCATCTCACACATGCTATTGAAATCCATTTTTCCCAGCATTAGCATTCAGTTGGGTTACACAGTTTAGATATAATTTAAACAGTACATTAATACTGCAGTTGCCACAAACGTATATATTTCATTTTCCTCTTTTATAACTTACCCAACATTTGTATTGCAGCTTTAACTTTGATATATAACTCCCATCAATGTTTCCTTCTTCTTACTGTTTTTACGCTCCTCCTAACAAGATTCTGTGGAATCTGAGCGACGTGGGCTTTGGGGAGATTAATCGTAGAGATCATCTCGGCACATCTTTTCTGATCTTCTTAAGCATCATTATGACATTTTCTCCAGATCTCCCGTTATGGTAGTGGAGTAGAGAAAGACAATGGTCTTTCAACGATGCTCTGTATTTCCCGCAGAAAGTTGAGACTGCTCTAACCTGGGTGGCAACCTTACAGCAGGCTAGTAAATCATTGCTGCTGCTGCACAGGATCTTAGTGAGATCACATCTGGAGTAGTGTGCACAGATTTAGTCTCTTCAATGAAGAAAGGATGTTTTTATATTGGAAGCAGCTCAGAAATGGTCCTCTCAACTGATGCCTGCAATGAAGCTGTTAGATTATAACGAAAGTATGATCAGGTTGATGCAATAGCCATTGGAGTTTACAAAAATGAAAGAAGATCTTATTTCAACATAGATGACAGGAAGGAGGCAACAACTGAAACGAATTACACAGATAATGGAGGAATCCATTCCGTTCTCCAGCCTGTTACGCAAGAACAAAAGAAGGATATTCAGGCCTTTTACCGTTTTATCCCAAAATAGGGCGAGGCTGTTCAGCCCCTGGACCGTGATGTATATTTACAAGGGGAGGCCAATCAGCCCCTCGAATCGATAACACTGGAACCAGAGTAAGTCATGCGGCACCAGTATCCTGCTACACAGCAACAGTATCAGTCCATTCAGCCACCTCAAGTCTGAAACTGAAAGCGGTCAATCAGTGACTGGAGATTTGTTACACTGGGATAACAGGAGTCCAGTCAGACCCACCGAGCCTGTTGCAAGGGAATTGGATAAGGATAAAAACTATCTGAGACTTATTTCATGAGAACGGAGGAGGTAATTCAGACACATGTCTGTTGTATGGGAACAAGAGAAGACCAATCGCTCCCTTGGTCTCGTCCCTGGGATACATGAGGAGACCGTTCAGTATCTTCACCTATTATGGAGGAATATGAGAAGACCCATCAGTTCTCTAAATGTTACACGGCAACAGGGAGATTCCATCATCCCCCACCCCTCTAAAGCATCAACGGGAGAAGATCATTCTGGCCTTGGAGACGACATCATGACAACACCAGAAAGACGTCATCCCATCGATTTTGTACAACAGCAGGATGAGTCCATTCAGTCACACATGACTCTTACACAGCAATTAGAGCAGACCTTTTAAAAACGTGTGCCCAATAAACAGGAATTCAAAGAAAACGTGAAGGTTTTCGAAAAGGAAGAACTTATAATAACTGAATACATTAGGGAGCAAAATGTAACAATAAACTATTGTAATTTAAGGCAAATTATTAGAATCCATTGTTGAGGACATTTGCAAAGTTAAACCACAATCCATCAGACTCAACATGGTTTTACAATGGATAAGGCATGATTGAAGTGTTTGCTTGAGTTATTTAAAGATGTGACAAACAAGGTAGATAGCGGGAATCCTATAGATGGAATATATATGGTCTTCGTGAAGAAATCAGATATGTTGCTTCTCCAAAGAGTGAGTGGTAAGATCAGACAGCATGGGTTTAGGAGCAATTTATTAGCTGGATGAAGGATTGGTTAACCAAAAAAATGCAGTCAGATGGAATAAATGTGTCATTTTCTTTTGGAAAATGAAATTTGTGGTTGCCATAGCTTTCAGATGTCATGCCTTAACAATTTGTGATCGATATTATTACTCGGTTGACGGGATAGAAAATACTACTGCTGCATTTTCAGATGACGATAACATTGGTGGGAAATTTCGTCGGAATGGTGATGCAAGAGATTTTAAAACTATATGGATTGGTTGGGTGAATGGGCAAAGATTTTGAAATGAAAATTAAAGTGGATAAATGTGGGGTTATTCAAATTCCCCTGCGTAATAGAAAGGCAAACAATTTTCTAAATGGAGAGAAACGTCACAGTGCTGAGGTGCAGAGGGCTAAGGGCGTCTGCCTGCATATCACAGAAAACTTGCATGTGGGTACTTCAAGTAATTAGAAATGCAAGCATAAGTTCAGTGTTTATTTGTAAAAGGATAGAATAGAACGGTAGGGAGTGTTGCTATAGCTATGCAAGGCATTAGTGAGGCTGCAACTGGAGTACAGTTTGGGTGTCCTGCGGATTGAGGTATTTGAATTGGAGGCAATTCAGAAGAGCTTCATTAGATTGAAGTCTGTAAAATGCTAAACGTAATTGAAAGTGTAGATGTGGAGTGGATATTTTTTCATGAGCCGCAATCTCCAACAAGAGACTAGAGTTTTAAGATGGAGAGATGGCAGGAATGTGGAACAGAGGCCACGATGACATCAGCCATGATTGTATTCAATGGCAGAGCACTTTCGAGGGGTTGGATTCCTGACTGATTCTTAGCGTTCATATTCAGCTTTTCGACTGTGTTACACAGTAAGGGGGGATGACGATGTATCAAACAGGAATAAGGCACGCCGGATAAATCAGTCTTAAATAGTATGTCACCAGTGGAGTCACACAGTGACCAGTGCGGGGACCTCAACTATTTACAATCTGTATCAATGATCAGGAGGATGGAACAGGTATACAGATGCTGAGTTTGGTCATGTTGCTGCGATAATCAAGAGATTAAGTTATCAAGAGAGGGTGGAGGGTCTACAGTTAGATACAGAGAGGTAAAGGCAATGGATAATAATTTGGCTGGTGCAATATAACATCATATAACCTTTAATTTCTTTAATAGGAATAATGGAAGCAGTATGTTACTGAAATGGAGAGGGATGATTGGACTTAATAATACTGTGTACTTGGGGGTGCACTCAGACCCGTTCAGACATGGGACGTTTTGCTCCATTCCTGATCGTCTGCTCCCAGACACTCCAAGTGACCCCATTGCGCTCCGTACACATGGAATGTTTTGATGTGTTTAGTTGGTGATGGGGATGCTGTTTTCAAACATGTATCAAGGGGACGGCCTTTATCCAAGATACATTCATTCCTTTCTACATGGAGATCTGAAGACGATGGGAATGGCTGCCTGCTTGTGAACGAAGAGGCTGTGGGAGCTGTCAGAACAGGGGTATTCACCAACATGATGTCCTGTGATGGGCACGCTGTAACATTAATATGGAGAGAGCTCCTTCAAATCTTCTACCTCTCCCCATTGACATGGGTACTGTGCACATGCCATGAACACCAACGGGCATCCCACTATGCTGGATACACCCGGCAGCTCCCTGCTGAGGGAGAAACAATGTATTTACCTCATCCACCATATATATCCTCCGTCACTGAATGGTTACATTGATGGCAACATACTGGGAGATGATGGATATGTCACCCAGTCCTGTTTGGGAAGTTCCAGAAAATAGAATCTGAATGAAACTATGACCCATACAGCCATGGGCAGCACCGTCCTTTCCCTTGTGTGAAGCTGCAGGATGTGTTAAAGGAGGTGACGCCACACTGTGACCAGCTCCTTGTTCAATCAGTGTCACCTCACACTCTGCTCCTGGGTTAAGTGTAGCTTGCGAAGCTGTTCCTGGAAAACCCGGGGTGGATCCCGCAGATCCCTTTCCCCACACACACTAACTCTGTGGTTTCAGAGCTTCCCCTCTCTGCAGCCTCTGCTCCATTTGTTGTTCATGTTACAGGCCCAGATGTTGTAACTACAGTCCCCATGATTCAGCCAGAGTTGGATCGCCAAATCCTCAGGTCTCCTTGAATGCCTGAGGCAGCTCACAACGCAACCTCCAGCAAACCATCCCCAGCCCCTCCACTAGCATTTAAACAGCAGGAGTCAGTCAGAAACCCTCCGGCAACAAATGTTGTGGACAGACCAGATCCCGCAAAATACTTTAAGAAGGCCGGTTAGACCCAAACCTTTCGTTATTTTAAAAATAGATGTGAAATGTGCATTCCACGTATGTTGTGACTGGTCAAACCACTCGACATTGAGCAAAGCCTGGTCTGGGAGAGCTGGCCACTGCCCTTCCATAGTTATCACCGTTTTAATAAAACCTAAAGGCTTTCTCAATTATTTAGTTAAACTGCTTTCAGACAGCAGTTCTGCACCTCTGTTTTTAAAACCTCTCTTCAGTGATAGTATATTCACAACTCCACCTTCAATAAAATGATGCATCAATGTACAAAAATGAATCCAGTTTAGACCTCCCAAGCTTCCTCTATTAGTAGACTGTAATGCACATATATTACAAATGCTCACAACTAGATTAGATTTCAATCATTTTACTCCTGCCACGGAATGCATTTGTCTTTCTTCATCCAAGTCTCACAACGTGTCAAAACTTAGGTTTTCTCGCCTTGTCACCTGTATAATTTCAAATTGAATGGCGGAATTAATAAGCTCAATCGAAACAGACTGGTATTTTTCTCCTTAAATTTCTCCATAAACTTTAAGGGGTCACGGATCAGTGATAAAGAATTGTCTCACGTATGTCATTCACAATTTAAAGGCTGAAATGTTGTAACGCCAACACCAAGCCCAAGGCCTCCTTCCCCATTGTGGAATAAATCTGTTGATGTTTCCACTGAGCATTCCAATCACATGTTACATAATGGAGCACTTCTCATCTCTCCAATACTCCCTCTGAATGACATGTCTCCTCATGTCTCAGCATAAAAGAATTACATCCTTCTGTACCTCTTAATGCTGTATCCTCTTTATCTGCTATTCCTAGCCTATGCCAGTAGACCTTACTTTCACAGATATATGTTTAAAGAAGATCTCGCACATTCTTCTCATTTCCTCAGAAAAACCTAACTTTGATTTCTGAACCAAATCATCAGCAGCAGCCGTTTCAGCTTCTAATCTTGACATTTTATCTCTCTGCTTTTCCACGCCGTGTTCTCAGGACTGCAGGAGGTAACTTGTTGAACTTCTCCAAAATAAGAATCGCCTTAATTGTGTCAAAGATTTGCTCTGTTTTTAATACCCTTTCCCACCTTTCAAAATCACTTTGTTTGATTCTTTGAAACTCAATGTGCTTTTCTAGATTCCTAAAACGCTGTCTGTTGGCTTCTGGCACAACCTCATATACACTTCAAATGGCTTTCTTCACAGCCTCATACTCCCCAAATACCTCCTCCGATAAGGGATGCAAATACCTATCAGCTTTGTTTGGATCAACTAAATCTGCATGTTCTCTGGACACTGCATTTGTTTAGCCACTTTCTCATATAAAACGAAAAAGAATCCCCCATCCTTCTCATCAAAATTAGATAATGCCTGGATGTATTTAAACAGATCCCCATCAGGCCTTTGCCTACTATAAGGTTGCTCATCCTCACTATCCTCCTTACCCAGCCTACAGTCTACCTACATCTCCGCCTTATATGTCAACTTTCCTCTCTAATTACTTACTTTTGAAGTTGAACTTCTCTGCTTTTCTTTTGTCTTTTTCTCTCTTTCTTCTTCAATTCCTTTTCTTTTATTTCTACTTTTCATCATAATTCAAACTGTTTCAATTCCTTCCCATGTCCAAGGTGCGTCACTTGAAATTGAATTCTTGACATTGCTAAAGAGTCTCATGGCGGTTTCACCAAATATAATTGCTGAGTTATAGCTGTAATTATCTCTCATTTTCTCACAGACACATGCAATCCCACTTCAGCCTGTCTGCCAATTCCTAAAGCTTTTCCTTCATTTCATTTTGTGAAAACCCCAACTCTATTTCTTCCACACCCAGAGAACACTTAGTGACTGAAATAATCTTTGTACACAAAACACTGTTTAAACTAACCGAATTCAACATCGGGAACAAATGACGTTAACAACTACCAAATGCGATCTTCGAACCCAATAGCCTCCTGGTGCCTATTCTCCAGTGTCTGCATGAGCTTATTCTGGATGCTCTGGTTTCCTCCCACAATCCAAAAATGTGCATGGCAGAGGAATTGGTCATGGTAAATTGTTCATAGATTTCGGGGATGCTTGGGAAAGGTGCCTTAGTCGGGGTAAATGTGTAATAGGAGGAGAGAGGAATGGGTCTGGGTAGGTTACTCCTTGGAGGGTCGATGTGGACTTGTTGGGTCGAATGGCCTGTTTGCACAATGTAGGGATTGAAATTCTAAACCTAATTTGGTAGTATCGAATTAGAACCAGGCAAGAGTCCCCAGTTTGTTATAGATTAACCAGACTGCCTCAAAATATATTAAGAAGTTAGTCTGGATACCAACTTTTTCTTATTTTAAAGGTAGATGTGAGTTGGGTGTTCCAGATGTGATGCTACTAGTCAATCCACTCAGCATTAAGCGAAACACAATATATTTAAACACTCTAATGAAAATCCATACAAAATGAAGAGGAGTTTAGAATAACTTAACTATTGGAAACCTTAACCAAATAATGGTTCTCCAGATGAACTGGTCCAATATGCTAACATCCCTTAAAAACACCCCTCGGCAAAAAGGAACATTCAGACATACATTCTTGCACACAGTTCTCCAATCCAGGGGGAAACAGCATCAAGTGAGGTTTCAGAAAAAATAGCATCTAGTGATAATTTTCAAACCTCTGGGACCGCAAGCACCTGGTAACTGTTACATCTACAAGGAAAAAAAAATCTAGAAAGCCTGATCTGTGCCAACTGGCCATTGTTACTATTATTCATTAAAACCCTAAAAGCCTCGTATGTTATTTACTTGAACCGTTTTTAGTAGGCAGCTTGGCCTATAAGACCTCTTAATTTAAAAATGAGAAAATAAACTTTTTAAAAATGACGGCATTGTCAGGTAATTTAGATGTCTGGTCCTTTACTCAATGGGCTTCCTCGTGTTACTGATCGCAAGGTCACCTGAGGTACAAACACAGGTATAGACCAAGTTACAAGGATGCGTCTCATAACTTCTGAAACACCACTATCCATGGACCATCACATGAGACACACCGTGAAGTGAATATCAGCCTGTCACACACCATTTCATTGATTCTGAGCTACACAATGTCAGCACTTGATGCACTCGGGACCCAAATCCGAAGGCCAGGGAAAGATATAGACGGACAGAGAGATTCACATTAAAGACAGAAACAGACAGTTAATTAACTGCGAAGATGTTGTGGAAATATGGGGAATCAGACAGGTCACTGGGACTAACTGGAGAAGTGAGATCTTCGAGAGTAACCTTACAAGAATGATAACATTGAATAAATGCCCTGTCAAATCAGCTGGAATGGTTTGTTACATTAAATTCTCAATCTGCTTCAAAGAACAACCACAAACAACATAAACTGGGACAAGATCACAGCCCAGCATGGAGAGCTGTGCAGAGCATGCTTGTGTGTTGCTCAGTAAACTGCACTATCTGCCCAGCATGAGAGCATTGCAAACTTTACTATCATATACTAACTATATTCACATCAGATTACTGTCTACAATGGGAAGGTTTGCTCTGTGTGTGTGCGTGTGTGTGTGTTCATCAGAGACTGAATGTGTGTGTGTGCGCGATTGGCATGTTTGAATGTGAAACTCAATGTTTGAGAAGGAACGCGGATGGAGGAAACTATTTTAAATACAAACAACTGGCAGGCTTTTTGTTAATCAACAGAGAGAGAACGAGAGACGTTTCATGGACAGATGAGGTAAAGTGTTTGAGAATGTTAAAATAAAGGCATTGCCAGACACAACAGCGATATAGATCAGCGTGCATATGAATGACAGATAGATGGGAGTTTGGTGTGAGTTCGAGTCAGGTTTGCTTCGGAAGGTTGAAGCCGTGAGTGTCAGCAGCAGATTATTAACTTCATTAAGACGGTATTTCATAGCTCAAGGTTCAAACAGCAGATGGAATAAACCAGTGAGGTATATTTTGGAGTGGTGATTATTTCAAGTTAGAAATAGTAAGGGAATGGTATCAAGAATGAGCTCATAGTCAAAGGGATCTCCCACAGTTGTGACATGTCTTCTTCAGCATCAGATATTGGCCAGGGATTGGATGGAAACAGTGTAAGGAAGTGGAATTTGGAACCAGAACAGTAGACAGTGACCACCATGCTCTTAATATTTAAATAGCAAAGGCAATGAAACAATGTATTGTGGTTCTCTGCTGAAACAGAGTAGGTCAACTTAGAGACCCATGACTAACACTGCCAGAGCAGAGAGGGAGACAGTAATTGAACACATTCATTGGTGAAATTTGTCGTAGTCTGTAGAGTGAATACCTGGATTCCGAGTTTCAACAGGAGCAATAATAGTGGCAAGAAGTGTAGACTATATGAAAGAACAGTCAGACAGTCATAACTAGTTTATAGAAAACAAAATCTGGACAGTGACACTCACCAGGAGCACCAATGATAGCCAGGAAGGAATAATAAATGTATTGAATAATGAGAAGAGCATAATAGCTTTGCGTTGATAATGACAACCAATCAAATGCAGAAAGATACCAAACATAATCGGATAAGCTCCTGCCTATTGTTGGAACATTCCAGTCTAATGTTCTCAAATTCTGATCCTTTGTTGGAACATTCCAGTTTAATGTTCTCAGATTCTGATCCATTGTTGGAACATTCCAGTTTAATGTTCTGAGATTCTGTTCTCTACCACCCCCCCCCCACACCCCCACCCCACCCCCCCCCCCGGATCTGCTGATCCCTGTCAGTGCTGTCGGTGATGCCACGACTCATGTTATGGGTTAACGCATTGAAAGGAGCCAATTGATCATGAAACGATGGAAACCCTCCACTGGGATAATTAGAATCCATTGAGATTGGCATTAATAGCAATGACTGAACTAATAGGCTCAGTGAACCAGTTCCATACATCAATTTTCATATACTGGTTTTGGATGGAATGGATGAGGGTTGCTGAGGGATGGACCATAAATCTTTCAATCATTTTAATCTCTTTTTTTCCTTGAGAGTATTAACAGAACACTGCAGGGGTCTATATATGTTCCACTCTGTTTATGAAAGGGCGCAGTTAAAAATAACAGATCGGCTGCATAAAATTCGGGTGGGAAAGTTTCAAGATAGCTGAACACAAAGTACAGTACTTATTGACCAGGATGAGGGTACTCATGGTTTTAATGCCCTGTTGTCAAATCCTTTCATAACCTTGAGACAGAGAATTGAGACTGCTGCTCAGGAACAGGCCAAAGTAATTCTGTCCCCATGGACACCTTTCAGAGGGATAAGAGAAGGCCATTCAGCCCAAATTAGCCTGTTGTTTCTGGAAAAGGTGGAAAGCTGTATTATTGACACATTTTGCCAACAGAATCATTCACAACAAAGAGATGTGTTGCTGCAGCTATATGAAGTGTTCATGAGAGGACCCCTGGAGTAAACAGTTTTGCTTGTGTTTCTGTAACTGAGAAGGGATGGACCTTCGCTAGATACAGTTTAGCGGCCGCTCTTAGTCTCTGGGTAGCTGTGTCATTTGATGTCTCGGGTCTTTTACACAGGGACAGGATGAGGCCATGAAGACTCTCGAGTGTGTTATAGAAGAACAGGAGGAGAGCATTAAGCTTTGTGTCTATTTCAGAGGGACAGGAGGAGGCCATTTGACCCCTCAAATCTATTACAGAGAGTTAGGAGGAGGTCATTCAGCGTCTTCAGTCTCTTACAGAGGGACAGGAGGAGCCTATTCAGCCACTCGAGCCTGTTACATAGGGGCAGGAAGTGTTTATTTAACTTCCAAATCTGTTACGCATAACTATTTGTTATTAACTAGTCGTGGAATAGTAAAGATCTGATGTAAACATTAGAGTTCTAACTTTGAATACGGCCAATTTTGAAAATGTTGGCCAGTCCTGTGAAAGGCTGAGTGGGATACCCTATTCACAGGTGAAGGGAATGGTTGGAAACTGCAAGACCATCCAAACTTGTTTTCAGAGTCCAGAGCCAACACATTCCTATTAGTGAGGTTGGCAAGGCTGGTGGGTGCAGGGAGTGCTGGATGGGTAGATATATTAATGCTCTGGTCAAAGTAAGGAAGGAGACATATGTCAGGTAAACAGAGCTGAAATCAAGTGAATCCCGAGAGGAGTATAAAGGCAGTAAATGCATAGTCAACGGGGACGTCGGGCCAGAAAAATGTGGACATGAGATGGCTTTAGAAATAGGGTTAACGAGGCATTGAAGCAATTCCTCACATCCTTTAATGGCAAAAGATTAACGAGGGAAAGAATCGAGCTCGTTAAAGATCAGTAAGTCTACCTACGTGTGGTACCACAGGAGATGGGAGGGATACAAAACAAATATTTTTCCTCAGTATTTAATATAGAGGAGGTTACAAGAGCGAGAGAATGAAGAAATATATAGTCATATATTGAAAAGTATCTATATTACAAGGAGATGTTGGACATTTTAAAACATATAAAGGTGAACAAATCCCTGGGACCTGATCAGTTGTATCCCAGAAGTTTGTGGGAAGCTAGGAAAGTGATGGCTGATATATTTGTATCATTGGTTTCCACATGTGATGTGTCAAAAGACTGGAGGGCTGCTAACATTGTGTCATTATTTATGAAAGTAAGGAGAAAAGCAGGTAACTATAGATCGGTGAGCATGACGTCAATGGTGACTAAATTGTTGGAGGGGATTTTGAGGGAAAGGATGTATATGCATTTGGAAAGACAAGGACTGAAGAGGGCTTTGTACATTGGAGATCACGTCTCACTGACCCAGTGAATGTTTTGAGGAAGTGATGAAGATGATCGATGAAGGCAGATCAGTGGATGTTTTCTTTATGGAATACAGTAAGAAAACCAAAATGTTCTACATGTTAGACTGGTTAACAAGGTCAGACTGCCTTGGATCCAGGGAGAGCTCGCCATTTAGATTCAAAATTTTCTTGAGTATTGGAGATAGGGCGTGACAATGGGCATTTTTCACTGAACTTGGAGACCTGTGACCAGTGAGGTGCCGCAAAGATCAATAGTGGGTCCGCTGCCTTTTCTTATTTATACAAATCATTTGCACTTGAGTATATGAAGTACAGTCAGTACGTTTTTGGATAATTCGAAATTTGGTTGTGTAGTCGACAGTGAAGAATTATATCTCAGAATGTAATGGGACATTGATTAGGTGAGCCGAGGAGTGGCAGGTGGGAGTTTATTTTAGATAAATGTGAGGTGTTTGAATTTTGGCAAGAAAAATCAAGGCAAAACATATAGGTAGGGTCATGCCGAAAGTTGCTAATTAAGGAGAACTCCATAGAAATTATAGAATCCCTATAGTGTGGAAACAGGCTATTCGGCCCATCGAGGCCACACTGACCCTCTAAACCGTATCCCACTAGATAAACCCCTATCCTATCCCTCTGTTCCTGCTTTTCCCATGGCTAATCCACCTCGCCTCCACATCCCGGGGTACTATGCGAAACTTAGCATCACCAATCTACCCTTACCTGTATATCTTTATACTGTAGGAGGAAAACATAGCACCTGGAGGAAACTCGCACAGACACGGGGAGAATGTACGAACTCCACACAGCCAGTCATTCAAGGATGGAATTAAACCCAGATCGCTGCCCTTTGAGGCACCTTGTGGTAGAGGTTCTCAATTCCTTGAAAGTGTCGTCACAGTTCGGCAGAGTAGTGAAGAAGGCACTTGGTGTTCTTCCCTTAATTGGTGCGTGATTTGTGTCTAAGCATTTGCATGAAATGTTGCACATGTACTGGACATTGGTTTGGCCACTTTTGTAATACTGCCTTTAATTCTGTTATCCCTGTTGTCGGAAAGATGTTGTCAAACTTGAAAGGGTGCGGAAGAGATTCAAAAGAATGCTGCAGGTATTGGAGAGTTAGTGTTACAGGGAGAGTTTGAATAGGCTGGGACTATGTTCAAATGTTGAGACGGGGTGGGGGGTGGACCTTAAAGAGGTTTATAAAATCATGTGGGGCATAGATAAGGTAAACAGCCGATGCGTTTTCCCAGGATAGACGAGTCCAAAATTAGAAGACAAAAGTTTAAGGTGAGAGGAGAAAGATTTAAAAGGGGACATGTGTGACAACATTTTCACACAGAGACTGCTGTGTGTATGGATTGAACAGCCAAAAGAGATAGTGGAGGCAGGTATTTAAAAGGCAATTGGATGGATACATGCATGGGAAGTGTTTAGAGGGAGATGGGCCAACTGCTGGCAACGGGGACGAGATTAAGTTAGGATACTTAGTCTGTATTGATGACCAGGCCGAAGGATCTTTTTCCATGCTGTACATATCTGAGAGTCCATTGACGCTTGACTGTTTAACATGGGAACAGGAGGAGGCTATTCAGTTTCTGAATTCTGCCTGTCAGTTTGTTTGCTCAATTACTGACAGTCAAATGCAAAAATAAATCATTCAGATTTTCACAGTTTTAGAGAAACAGAAGAAAGTCATTTAGTCAAGAAAAGCCGTAAAGAATGTGCAGAGGCCCTTCAGGCCCTCAACTCCATTCCACAGGAGCAGCAGGTTAGACAGAACTATTGCAGCCTGTTACTCCAGAGCAGGAGGAGGACATCTATTTTCTCAAATCTTCGATTCGGAGGCAGTCACTCAGCTGCTGAAGACTGGAACACAGGAACAGGAGACACTCACTCAACTGCTCGAGACTGGGTCACGGGAACAGGAGGGAGTCATTCAACTGCTCGAGACTGGGACACAGGAACAGGAGGGAGTCATTCAACTGCTCGAGAGCGGGACACAGGAACAGGAGGCAGTCGCTCAACTGCTCGACTGTGGGACACAGGAACAGGAGGCAGTCACTCAGCTGCTGAAGACAGGGTCACAGGAACAGGAGGCAGTCACTCAACTGCTCGAGAGTGGGACACAGGAACAGGAGGGAGTCATTCAACTGCTCGAGACTGGGACACAGGAACAGGAGGCAGTCACTCAACTGCTCGAGAGTGGGACACAGGAACAGGAGGCAGTCGCTCAACTGCTCGACTGTGGGACACAGGAACAGGAGGCAGTCACTCAGCTGCTGAAGACAGGGTCACAGGAACAGGAGGCAGTCGCTCAACTGCTCGAGACTGGGACACAGGAACAGGAGGGAGTCATTCAACTGCTCGAGACTGGGACACAGGAACAGGAGGCAGTCACTCAACTGCTCGAGAGTGGGACACAGGAACAGGAGGCAGTCGCTCAACTGCTCGACTGTGGGACACAGGAACAGGAGGCAGTCACTCAGCTGCTGAAGACAGGGTCACAGGAACAGGAGGCAGTCGCTCAACTGCTCGAGACTGGGACACAGGAACAGGAGGCAGTCACTCAACTGCTCGAGAGTGGGACACAGGAACAGGAGGTAGTCGCTCAACTGCTCGACTGTGGGACACAGGAACAGGAGGCAGTCACTCAGCTGCTGAAGACAGGGTCACAGGAACAGGAGGCAGTCGCTCAACTGCTCGAGACTGGGACACAGGAACAGGAAGGAGTCATTCATCTGCTCGAGACTTGGACACAGGACCAGGAGGCAGTCACTCAACTGCTCGAGACGCGGTCACGGGAACAGGAGGGAGTCATTCAACTGTAGGAAACTGAGGGGGTTCTTATGGAAGTCTAGATTTTATCAAATCATGAGAGGTGTGCATAGGGGTGAATACTTCAATTTTTTTTGCAAGCTGGGGGAATCGAAGACTAGAGGACATCTGTTAATGTTTGGAGAGGAAAATAATAAAAAGGAACCTGAGGGTCAACTTTTTTATACAGAGTGTGGTACGCATATGGACTGAGCTTCCAGTGGAAGTGGTTGAAGTGAGTACAGTAACAACATTGAAAAGACATTTGGACAAATACACAGATAGGAAAGGATTAGATGGATATAGAGCAACAGCAGGGAAATGGCAGGTTGGCAGATAAGGGGCAATTACACCATGGTTTGTTGACAGAGCACGGTGGGCATATTGGATGGGTTAGTGCAGAGGGGGAGCATTCCCATCCCACAGGGAACCACACCACCAGACCCACCGAGCATGGTCTGAGTTCACCGCCCAGCTCAGTGCAGTATTTGAGGTCTGAAGAAATGTCCAGCAATACAGGACAAGCATCAATAACCTTCCCCGCTCTGTTAGGATAAGTGTCACTGTATTTTCTCTGCTCCCTTACACTCACTGTATATCTGTGATAGCACGTACCCTTGAACAAGGCTCATGGTCCTCCACTCTCACTAATGCATGCAACACCTTCTCTCTCTCTCTCTCTATCTATCTATCTATCGATCGATCTCTCGCCTTTGCAATACCTCCCACTCAGTGAAAGAATATTTTGGAGAATGCCGATTATGGAATGTTCCAGATAATGTTATAAAGAATTCCCAGTTTCAGGAAATTGGCAGTGTCCCAGTGTGTAACACATAAGAGGAAGGAGTCGAGAAGTACTTTTTTCAAACCACACACTATTCAAACCATGCTGAGGCCATTCAGCCCTTCAAACGTGCTTTAGCATTTAATAAGGTTCTTGCTGACCTGATCGTTTTCTCAGCTCCTTGTTACGGGAGCTTTCAGTCATTCAATCCCCTGGGTTCCTGTCACTGACCGGGCAGCACTCAGGCATTTTTACCCCGGTTTTTTCAAACGCCTGTTTGAGGGTCTTTCCCATGGGGATGGACATTTCTAACAATATATTCCATCATCTTTATACTTTCATGCAAATGTCAGCATGCTTTACACAGACCAAACAAAAATATACACTTATTTTATGGTTATAGATATCCAATCACACTTATTAATTCTGGTTATTTCACTTGACTCACCTTAATGATATTAAACCAAAAACAACTTCTAAAGATGTCTTGTGAAAAAATACAATTTCAAGCAGAGAACATTTTTGCCCTCAGGTGTTATCTTGACCGTTAACTAAATTGTACCATTCTCCTTGTTATGAAAATTTCTCTTACCCTTTGTCTGTGACTGTTTCTGTCTGTAACAGTTACACAGTCTCCCACTCAGGTGGCTGGACGGCAGGTTTGTGATGTAGAGGGAGGCCAAATGCTCAGGTTCAGATCCCCACGCTGACACAGGTTACCATGAAGGGGACGCTCTCTCAACCTCACCCCATCACCCGAGATGTGGTGATCCTCAGGATAAAACACCATGAGTGGTCTGTCTAATGAGAGTTCTTTGGGGCTGTATTCTATCAATGTTAGCATTTTAATTTTGAAAAATATTTTATTGAAAAAGACATTTTTAATATTATAGTAAACCAATATCTACACAACTCAAATCGCTGATAAAAAAACATCCAATTACATATACATACAAAGCAAGTTAAAACACTACACAGACAGAAGAAGAACAAATCTAAACAATAAATAATGAATAAATAATACAGCTCAGCATAACAAAACGATAGCTCTCGTTCATCAAGAGCATTAACTATTGCATATCTTTTTGTTCATAGTTCTTCGTCCCTTGATATTAGATTCATTAGACAATATCGTCATGGCTATATAAAAGCCCTTGTTAGAGTGGCAAATTAGCCTGTATCGTGGTAATCCAAAAAGGGCTGCCATGTCTTATATAAATCTCTGTTTTTTGGTGCACCATACTGGTGAGAAAGTCCAAAGGGATATTCTCCATGAAAGCTTATGACGACCTAACAGACCCAGGGGAGGCGGGGGGGGTGTGGGTGGGGTTCAGACATCCAACACAACAGAATATTTTTCCTCACACGGAAAGTACGGAAAGTAAGAATATAATTTTGTTTCCCATGTTTATCTGTGGAAACTACCCT